>NC_137456.1:24597144-25197144 GCF_964235325.1 Thermobia domestica
TTCCAAAGGTCTACTGTAAACCTCAACTGTACTTCCCCTAATTACCCTATTGAAACTTTCTATAGTGCATTGTGTAGGGCAAAGACGAGAATTTCAGATATTGGTACGTTTATTCCGATGTAGCCAACAAGAGAGAAATAATAGAGACAAGATAGATAATTTTCCCAAAATTTCCCTCTAAAATCTGTAATTAAAATTTTCTGTAGCTGGCAGCACTGCCACCAGTCAGACTCAAACTATCCTAAATTAAACATTGGTTTGCCACTAATATATTCTACAAGTATTATGGCGATATTTAAGGAACAATACCAAAAATATATTACAGTAAACAGAAAAGTATGGATAAACGAGAAAAAATCAAGGGTTAGAACCAAAATACAGATTTTTCGTGTGCCCATAACTACTCCATTGTAACGATTTGTACTCGTACTTGTTCAATAAGGACAAATGTTCGATTGGCGTAAGTTGACTTGCACTCGGACGTATAGGTACGAATTTTAAACAAAAATTTCGAATTGTTTACCCAAATTGAGGGAAATTGTAATTTCACTAATTGGCAACACTGCGCGCAGGCTCGTCCAATTGATGTCGGCAATTAAGGCGGATTTTCATGTGTCCTTTACCTCCGTGAGTTGCGAGCGATTGTGATAACAGCCAATGAAATCACGCATCGGAGATGGCGCGCTACACTCGCGTCAGAGTAGAAATTTGTTCAATTCTGACGGAAGTAGCGCGCGTACACTATTGTATTCACTGACTAACATGGCGGAAGTCGCAAACTTTCTATTTTACGCATGCGCATTAGCTAGGGAGTAGAAATTTGGCGCAATACACGCACGGATGTATGAAAACGAAAATAATTTACGGTGAATACGCTACACGTGATGCTTCCGTTCTAACGCGGGCATGAAAATCCGCCTTAAATCTGATTTTCACGAAGCTTTGCACCCCTTGTAAACAATGCAGACTGCAGTGCAGAAATGTTGCCAACTAATTAAACAAAAAATGTTGTATACAATTTTGTGCTAAGAAATGAATAAACAAACTGAAGGAGCAAAAACAATTAGATTAAAAATAAAATGGCATGGGCTTGTGATAGAACAATCAGGAACCATTTTCACTCGTTTGCAGTGGCGTACGCACTGCTCTCCTGAACCTTTGAACTACTATGTAAACACAGACACGCACCAGGAGGAAGAAGTAAAGAATGTCGAATTTCTTCTACCAGTGTAAATTACAACTAAAACTTACTATTCCCATTCCTAACGTTTCCTCTAGCTGAGAATCTACCTAAAATCTTAGGATTCAGATCCACTATTACATGATGACTTAGTGTTCCTACTAGCAGATCTATGGTTGGGTGGATGTATTAAAGTTTATCGTCCCCTTCAAGAACAAGGTTCTATGAGATTAGGACCTACAGCCGAACGAGTGATCCGAACTACATGCATTTCTTCCGGAAATCAAACGCGGGTCTCCAGCCCGACGACGAGTATGCGGATCATATAGCCACAAAGGAGTTAATTATCAGATCTAGAAACATGTGCAGTTGTACTCACGACATCTATTCAAAATTGAGCTGTTGTGGGGCCGCGGTGGCTCAGTGGTAGAGCGTTTACCTCTGGCACATGGGGTTCCTGGTTCGATCCCAGCTCGCGCCAGTGAACCTTGTGATGGACAAACACCGTGTGGGTGGGTTTCCTCTGGGTCCTTCAGTTTCTTCCCACTTTCTTCATTCCACCATTTCATTCATGTTTTCTTCATCACCGTTTCCTTTAGCCTAGCCTGCATAATCGTGGGACATACAACTCAAAAGATTTTATTTCATTTCATTTCAAAATTGAGCTCCTTGTACGTTTCCATTACAGGCAAGCGAGTGTTTGGAACAAGCAGTTGTTCATTCTGCAAGAACTTGAAAACTACTGAGTTTACTTATTTATTAAATAGAGAATTTATTTTTTATTTCCTTTGCTATATTTCTATGTAATAAATTACCTATAAAAAATATTTTGAATCCTCGTGACTTATCCTTTCATTTGATATCTAACAGAAAAGCTACGCCATAAAATAATATCAGTCATGAGAGTATGAAGACTCTATCAATATCATATTCAACAAATTCCAAGAAACTTTTTAGACTATAAATAGGAATAAAGACACATTATTTAACATGGGCATAGTACCTCCTCTTAATTTCACTGCAGCCAGAAAAAAATGAGACTCAAAAGCTATGAACATTCCTATCCAATATTATAAAAATTCTTAAATGTTGAAGATTCCTTTGTACATTATTTCATTTCTGGCACCGAATATTCGGTTTTTGCATCTTTAAAATGGTAATTTATTCCGATCGCATTTTAAAAAGGCGATATACAAATTATAACTGAAAAAATTAGCCTCATATTACTTCGTAATGAATCACTAAAACAGGTTTTATCCTCTTTAACTTCTCTCTATCCCCCTCTCTCTCTTTCTTTTTTTTAAATGACTAATTCCTCATCTCTAATGAAAGGTCAAACAAAGATCTGAAATACTATAAGGAACTTATTATCTTCAATAAGAACAGCGAGTTCACTTGATTTCTCTTTTTCATTTTCTTAGCCCATTTTCATGAAATGACACAACTGTTTGACAACCATTCTTTGTGAAAAACTGAAAAATAACCATGAGTTAGCAACATTGAAAATGAGACTAATAACAGTTTGTTCTTCCATGAGCAAATAGTACACAACAAATGCAACGTATTATGGTAATTAATGTATTGTTAAGGCACAGTAAGAACATTTAGGATCCGACTCAAAGTATGTATCTATATGCGATCGAAATCTTGAACCAAAATCGAATTTGTAAGAGAAAACTGTTACAACAAATGACAAAACACACGAAGTGCGCGACACAATTTAAAGATGTCGCCCAAGGAAGCCAGCAGGTTACCTGCTGCTCCTTGTTATTCCGCTAAACATAAACAAGGCATACCCGTACGTGCAGAAGAAAAGCAAATACTTTATCAAAAGATATCAACGTTGTTCAATTCACTTGAAGAAAATTAAGACTTATAATAGCTAATTGTAATGTTCTCATAGAATATTTATTTACTTACTTTGTAGTACTGAAGTTAGTATGTGTACATTCACATGCTATATAATGTAAGAAAGCACATCAATAAATTGAACTTAAGGGGGAAAAGTACCATCTGTTTTTCATGGATATGTGTAATGATGTAGGTACTAGATGAAAAGGAAATAATCTCCCATAATGATAAATATGCTTGCTGTTACATACCAGCGCCATCTCTTTATCGTTCAGTTAATAATTTGACATAACTCATTGTAATTTCATCTATAATTACAGTTGGGAGAAAAATAACAATGTTCAGTTGCTCTTAAAGGAGGGGGAATTATATAGTATTGGGAATTTTGCCCTATATCACAGCAATGGTGTGAGAGTGAGACGAGTAATGCACACCGCAGTAGCAGAAATTCATGCACGTGCTGCAGCAGAAATATTGCGGGAAACAGACAAAACAATTTCCTCTTCACCAATCAGCAAATAGTTGTGCGCGCAGTGATACAACATCAAGTTACGCGGTTTGTTTTTGAAAGGTGCAAAGGACTGTGAAAAACGCTTTAGGTGTCTATCCGAGGTATCTACCTGCCAAGTCTTAAGGAGGTCTCTACAACGAAGGAAGCTACAGGGAAAAAGAAGTAAATTCGAAATTCGAAAATTCTCGAATTTTTGACTGGGGAAAATTTGAGAAGAAATTCGACACGAGAAGATAAAGAAATTAATATGATAAACTATGGTCCAACCATATTTGACCAAAAAAATATCCCGATATCTTAATTAGTGTCCACACAGGAGCGTATTAAAAAGTGATACACCCTTGTGTGCCACTTTGGCCACCTGGGCCGGAAAGAGTTACGAGTGTACATTTGATTACATTTTTTTTTTTTTGAATACTAACCCGTGTTGTTATTGTAGTTATAGTCTCAACTAATAATAACATCGTTGTTGTAAACAATAGCTTTATAAGGAAAATTTTCTCTCCTTTTTATATCATAGTTCCAATCAGTGGCGGCTCGTGAGTATATGATATGGTAGTGCCAAAACGTACACAATAAATAAGCGCATATCCGTAAAAAAGAGTACATGTAAAGGCACGACTAACATTATTTTATTATAGTCACACACACACACACACACACACACACACATTATTAATATATATATACAGTATATATATATATATATATATATATATATATATATATATATATATATATATATATATATATATATAGAGAGAGAGAGAGAGAGAGAGAGAGTGTTATTTAGAATGAAGTTGTTTGTGCCTACAGTAAACTTATTATAAACATAAAACAGATTTTGTCCAGCTTGCGACCCCCCCCTCCCAAACAACACACGGAAAACAAAATAAAGGATTGGCTACATCACATCACAAATTCGAACTGTTTTTCAAATATATGTTCATGTTAAATTGATGCAATCTTTCCTTATTACAGATCACTTGCATAACACACAATTTTCTTTCCTAAATTTCCTGCTTCCAGTTAGTTTGTCTTCATATGATAGGGATGAAAACGGATATTTCACTAAATTACTTGCCCCACTCATCGTACTGTATTGTTCTAGTTTCACGGAAAATAGTTATAAATATAGAGAAAGAAGAAAACAGCACTACACTTAAATACTCAGCATCAAAACTTCTCAAAAATATATTATAGGTCTACACACACCACATTCAACACCACAAACACTCAGGAGCACAATGTGTTTATGTTTCAATCAGGGGGGATCATACCTGGGTTGACAACACAATAACGAAATAAATTCCAAATCGATTTTTGGGAGGTTCAAATCTAGATGGTACATATTGGTATGTAATAATTAACTAGTTTGGAAACACTGCAATAGGAACAAGTGAATCAGGAGTCACGTGTTAGAATTCCAGGCGACTTAACTCCAAACCAAAGCCCCCTTTCCTAGCAAGGTTGCTTGAAATGACAGGTTGCCTCACACGGGATAAACATCGCGGCCTGACGTCACTGAAGGCCCGCTTTCTCCCTGCGAAGGCAGAAGTACAGGCAAAAATCAACTACTTTTGCCTACGAACGTTGCATTTTTACTGAAGTTATTAGCATTGTTATTCTTTATTGTAAAATATTTCACTACTGTAAAATATTGTAAAATATGAGTACACATTGCTGTGTCTGGTAAAGAAATTGAAAAAATGAAATGTCAGATAAAGAAATTGAAAAGAAAAAACGAAGTACGCGACGAACTTCCTTCATTTTCTTCCTCCTTCGACGCGTAAACACCCCTATAACGGAGGAAAGAAATGCAAAAGTTCAAAAGTTCGTAAATAATAATAATAATAATAATAATAATAATAATAATAATAATAATAATAATAATAATAATAATAATAATAATAATAATAATACGCAATTAAACTTAAGTATCATCCTAACATATTTATGAAGTCAATGAAGTGCTGAGAAATGCAGGTTATGAATTCAAACATATCACTCAGCACTTCAGCATATATATAAACGCTTTTTGGTACACGATAGCGGTCGCGTTTGTCAACTGAATCAAATCAAACTTTGTACATAATTAGTATGGAGTAAAATATTGGCCACAGTCGAAGATAGGTCAAATCGTTGTAGGGGCTGGGAGTTTAGCCTCGCCCCCCCCCTTAAAAAAAGCAGGTATGTTAACTAAAGCTAGCAGCTGAGTTTTTATCCGATTTAGGATTTATATTTCTGGGCTCTCGGCATCTTATGGCCATTTAGCCCGTCACGTTTGAGGGATGACGTCCCTCGGCGAGTACACTATCCGGGGAAAGGGAAGGAAGAAAGGATTGGGGAAACCTCATTCAAGGTCGCTAGCCTGAAAAAGCTGTAACACTTTTTCGACCGAGTGCCTCACTGGGAATCGAACCCGGGACCGCTCGCACCGAAGGCGGGAGCGTTAGCTGTTGCGCACTTTTTTATCCAAATCAAACAAACTTTGTACATTGGAAATTAATAAGTTTCTTTAAAATCTACAATACTTTGATATCTACCTACCGTATACAGGCCCATGCCAGAATGGATTTCTTGTTTTTATAATTATTAGTTAATTAATATAATTTATTAAGACCCTCAGGCATCTGTTGCTCATTTTGCGATTGAAGGACGTGGCAGGCGCCTATTTTTAAAGAGTACCATTCCCGTATATCTCGGTGAGATTGAGGAGAAATGTTGATTTTTTTTTTCAGAATTTCCATCAGTGGTGTTCGAACTTATGACTTCAATAATAATAATAGGGGTCTACTACTACTACTACTACTACTACTATTATTATTATTATTATTATTATTATTATTATTATTATTATTATTATTATTATTATTATTATTATTATTATTATTATTATTATTATTATTATTATTAAACACACAGATTTCCACACCACCTTGAAGTACTGTGTGTGGTGCGTTACCTTTTTTTAAAAAATGGAAGATTCCCCTGGAGGCCTATGAACCATTTTGAAAAAGTATGCGAATCACACTTTACCTAACTTTTATGTGTCTTCGTTTTCAAAGATTTCTTTTTCTCATTCGATTTTTCATTAATATGTCTTCTACGAATGATTATACGCTGCTTTACAGAAGTTTTCATGACACTTGAATCAATGCCCTCTCCATACAGCCTACGTGCCATTCTGTTAGATATATTAATTACTATACCTTTGCCTTTGGGAATGCCCCCTCCAACAATTCCTAAAAATACTACTTCTATTTTCTTAACTTTCTTGAAGAAAGTATTAGTTGGAACAGTCAAATATCCGTATGATAAATGTGAGACCCAGTCTGGTATAATGTAATCATGGCACGATGGTGTTTGGTCTCGTGTTCTTAGTCCCAAATTTTGATGTTTTCTTATGCTTCGTGGTTATCCATCCAGCAAGATATTTCAAGCCGTCTTCAGAAGTATCACTTATCTGAAGCTCTTTTGTTGGTGATCCAATCTTGCTAAAGTGGTGCCAAAATGTCTTGAGCCGTGGCAAAAATACGAACTAAAACTCATCCTTGACACACCCACGCGTTGAGCCAATAAGGGTTCAGCTGTTGCTAAGCGAGAGAGCCTCAGCGAAAGGGAATGGAATTCCTTCAGCCGATAGCAGCGCTCGGAACGGAAGACTAGGTGTCAAGTCAATGTGGTACATTTATAGCTGTGTCAGTATCACTACTTACAGTTAGATGAGAATCCATTGGTAGTTGTTCGCCTTCCATTTCATCTACGTTGTCTATGTCTTCCGCAAGAGTTTGTAGAGCGGATGAAATAACAAATTATTCATCTGTAACATCAGTAGTACACGTATTCATCTTAAACATCTTTGGGCTTTTCCCTAAAACTACCATCGAGAGTCTGTATAGAGCATTCAAAAGGTGACGGACGGTCATCAAAACCTCCTCGATATACTATTTGAGAAAATAAGCTTTCAAGCATGTCCTGTTTAATTTTGGCTGTGAGAATATACTTTAGGTTATAATCTCTAAAGTCTTGGAGGAGCATTTGAATTGCGTTAATAGACATTAATATGCCTTTCTGAAATAACACTTGTTTTGTTTTTCATAGAGCTCACAACATCATAAAAATCTTGTAGTTTCTGTTTCTGTACCTCTTCGTGTCTACCAAAAGGGAATTTATATGGATTGATCGCTTCTTTATTAGACGAAACATTCAATATATCGAACCAGTCGTTCACTAGTTCGATAAAATGTGTCGTTTTCATTGATACTTCGTTGTTACTTCCTGGTTTATAATGTACTAGCAGCGTTCACCCCGCTTCGCTGCGGTCACCCCGGAACGCAATAAACTTTGTTACTTAGATAATTTTTACTTTTTCGCTTTCAAGTGATATGATAAAAACCATAGAAGATTGCAGTAAATGTTAACATTATATCGCCTGTCATTTATGTTAACCCGCCCCGCTTCGCTGCGGTCACCCCGGAAGTTTTCGCTTTCAAGTGATATGATAAAAACCATAGTAGATTGCAGTAAATGTTAACATTATATCGCCTGTCATTTATGTTAACCCGCCGAGTTACACGGTCATGCAGGTTGCATATAAATACGTTTATTTTTACCTATGATGAACTAACAAAGGATTTGTACGTTATGGACACTTGAATGGTCAATTATCTCAAGACACTGGTAATTAAAAATTAAAGTGATATGATAAAAACCATCTAGGGTCCAAATCCTAATAACCCCCCAAAAATAAAAGAAATTGGTTCAGCCGTATTAGCGTGATGAGGTAACAAAGGATTTGTGCGTTCTCTTTTATATATATAGATTAGAGCTGTATCAACGGTGTGGGACAGCAACTGTGAAGCCAATTTCACATTTTGCCTTTGAGTACCCTTACATTCCATATGAAGATTGTTAATCTTAGGGCAAACATTTATATCACTCGATGTCAATTCTATCAGAGCTTTTAGAGGCTCTTGATTAACAACTGACCTGTCTTCTCAATTCATTTTATACTAAGCCGCTCAATTGATTTTAAAAAGCATCCAAAATCACGGGAAAAAGTACGCTTCAAGCAAGCAAGAGAATGTTCGCGCGGGTCAATCGGCCTTCAGTGACGTTACGTGTGACGTTTGTTTACCTCGTGTGAGGCAACCTGTCATTTCAAGCAACCTTGCTTTCCTAGAGCATCAAAACCAGCGTTGCCAGGTTACACAAACAAATTTATCATCACAATAACTAAAAATTATCGAATATCAGAAGAAATTATCGTATTTTTCGTGCACACACAAAGTATATATATATATATATATATGTGTGTGTGTGTGTGTGTGTGTGTGTATGTATGTATGTATGTATGTATGCAGTGGCAGGGGCGGATACAGGGGGGGCGATCGGGGCGATCGCCCCCCCAGAAGAGGAAACTTTTTTATTTTATACATATAAATAAAACCTATCCCAAAGTTTGGAGCCCTTAAAAGTAGCAGTATGACAACCCACCGCCCCCCCAGAAGTCGGTCCTGGATCCGCCCCTGTGCAGTGGCGTATTTATGATTTTGTTTCGGAGAGGCTTTGCCTGAAAAAGTGAAAATTCTGCAAGATATTTCATATACTTTACTATAGTAAGATTTCGGGGGGGCTTAAGCCCGGAAACCCCCCTAAATACACCACTGTATGTATGTACGTATGTATATATGTTCCACACATGACTTATAAAGCTGTGTAATGGTAGGGAAAAGTGAAAAAGCAGTTAGGATCATCTATTCCCTTGTTCTCCTTGCCCACCAAAAAGAAAACCGAGTTTCACTGTGATTTTATGGTCATCTTGCTGACCTGAGATTTGTCCGCTGAAACGGTTGGGGATTCAAAAAGGAAAATGTCATTTTGTTTCTCTTTCGTTTTACAGTCGATATTTTTGTTCCTGCTCATCTTCGCGCAAACAGCTGTTCTTCCTTAAGCACAAAGAAAATACCAGTGGAAAATATTCATTCTATTCAACTCTAAAATTATCGTACGTTCTATAATTATTATTTTCTATCAACCAAAGCTCAAAATTATCGTATGTTTTAATAATTATCGTACAGTCTGGCAACGCTGATCAAAACATAAGACGAAACGAATCTCCTGCTTCGAGCCACCTTTGATCGTGGCACAAAACGCTAGTTATTTCTCCGTGCTTTCCTCCTGTTCGCCTACTAACGAGCATGCGCACAAACCATTTTTAGAACAGTCGGGAGAGCACGGGAGAACTTGGCACAACAGAGTAGAGATAGGCCTATGTACTGCTAGCGTGCGAGTAATTCTGAGCGCATTCAATCAAAAAGTTTGTTATTTAGTAAGATACAAATATTATTTATATTATTTTTTGTATTATTTGTAGTAGTGCCACGGCACATTGGCTCCCCTTCAGCGGCCGCCGCCGGTTCCAACACTGTTGGTGAGAAATGCAAGGTGTTTTAAAATGAATATCGGGGATTTAAGTCTTCGTAGGACTTATTACATTTTACATACAATTATAAACAATCCATGAAGTAAAAGAGCATCTCAAACAGTCTTTGCTACAAGTGTTCGATCTGAGATTCATTCGTCACACGGCACACATCTAGTCAATAGGCGAGAAAGGTCCATAAACATTCCGCCATATGGGACAAAACACATTCAATTTAGGGGAGTCTCGTTTCAACTGTACCATCTCCTGAGGATTTGCTGACCGCCAGATGCAAACATTATGAGTGTTCACATTAGCTCTTAGGTGAAACGTCGATTTATCACTGAAGACGACACGATCCAGAAAATGTTCATTGCTATGCAGCAATATTTCACTTGCGAAATTGGCACGTAAATCGTAGTCTGTAGGCTTTAGACCTGTAGCAACTGCAAACGATAAGGACGTAGTTGCAAGCGTCTTCTTAATATTCTTCACACAGACGGTTGCACTGTACAGATTCAGTTTTTATTAAAACATAAAAAGGTTTCTGCTCTCTAGTCTCCATCTTTGCTACTTGCTCTTTCTAACCGCACACAGAAGAAACAATGCATGTGCATGCATGCGTACAAGACTGTTTGAGTTGCTCTTTCATTTCATATAATATTTATAATTGTAAGTTAATTGTAATAGATACTACAAAGTTTCCAAACCTTAAAATTAATTTTGAAACACCCTGCATTACTTCAAATTGAGTCATCCTATATTCATGTCTTGTATATACATATCATCAGGGCCGGCTCTAGGCAATTTGTCGCCCCGTGCAATGGCATAATTTTCCGCCTCCCCCTTTCTCCAGAAAGAACAAATCTTAAAAGTCATGTTTTTAAGTATGCTACTCCAGCATGAACCTAAAATTTCAATCACGTTGTGTCTGTTTTTTTTTTCTTTAAATATTAATTTGTTATCTTAGTAAAAGATAAAGTAAACACACCTACAGAAGAAAGATGGTAATCCTTTTTATATAATTCAATATCGAGCTCCAATCTCAATGTATCAGTTTGCAATTCCAGTGCAACTAGCTCTTTTATATTTATTTCTTATTTGTTCTTCTCCATCTGTTAACATTTTTTAAAAGAACTTGTTTATATCTTCTATGATAAGGAACTTGTTTCTGACAAAAACAAAGCTAATTTTCATATCAAAACTGTGATACCTAAGTAAATGGAACAGATATTCGCTACTATTCGAGAATTAAGTTCTTGCATTTGACAACAATCAAGCAATTTGTGCTGGGATTTATTTGACCATTTGCTTCAGCATTGTCCATGTGACCTTAAACTAATGCAACCTAAACATGATTTATGAATGTGGTATTCAAACGGAAGGTCAGTTTAGTAAATTTAACTACCATCATCATGAAGTTTGTTTCCAAAAAGAAATATTTAATTTAAATAATATACTTATAACAGATTTTGCCGGACCATCCAGCTTGCCGCTCCACGGAAATGCACGTGTTGCATATATGGTAGAGCTGGCTCTGCATATCATATATATCTAGTCGACAAATTATTTATATATGATATTTAGAAAAATACTATTAGGCAAATTAGTATTAGTTTTTACCTTTATACAAGTTATTTGCATTTTATATTGTACGTGATATTATTTTCGTACTTATGGAAGGAATGCTTTCACGAAAAAACAAAATTTCATTCCTACTTTTATTTCTTAGTTGATATTGATGAAACACTGCAGAAACTCGAATCGTTAATAGGTATGCTATTCATATAAATTGTAAAATATTTGTAGGGTATCAATATCTAGCGTTTATGTTGCATTTTACGGTGATTACACTTACATAAAAATATTTCATACTTAAATAGACGTAAGATGCATTACAAATGACTATTTGAAAAAAAAAAAACGAAATTTAGAAAAAACTAGAGGCAATGTTTTTTTTTTCTAAAAAAAACGTACATTTCTGAAAAAATACGAACGTTTTTTTTCTATTTACAACACTAGTAGAGAGAGCGTAAGCGCAAGATCAAGGGCAAGCTTAATGGCAGTTAATTGAGCGGTAAATACTGAACTTACGCAATGCAATTGGAACTGTGAGCTGCCCTTGTCTGTGACAAAGGCACAGCCTACAGAATTTCCATCCCTAGAACCGTCCGTATAAAACACATTAAAATTGGGCCAATGTTCTAACAGTGTTGCAAACTCCTGTTGGAACACTTGGGAACTAGTGTGTTGATTCGAATGAATAGATAAACTTAAATCATGTCTGCGTGGACGAAGAAGCTATGGTGGCATGGCACAAAGGTGAAGCAACACGAGAGAGAGGGCCACATGAAATCGTTGGCGAGAAAACGCTCACACGTACAGATAATCCATGGGCATGTATCGCGAGGACGTGCAGTACAGTGCTCATAAATCGGACCACTACGGAGACAAGGTCTACAATGCTCGGCAGGAATACAACGTACACGAGCATAATAAGCGAGAAGTCTCGCGACGATAGGATAGCGATGGTTCGTTGGCTTCAACATAAAGACTAGCGACGGAACTAATACGGAACGCGCCACTAGCTAGTCGAATACCGAGGTGATGCACTGTGCCAAGCTGTCGAAGCAGAGAAGAACAAGCAAACTTACAAGCGTCATAACCATAGGCCATGTCCAAAAGTGCATAGTGCACACTTCGAGGATTCACACTCTAAGTCTACAATAGTGCTCTCAAACGGGTTGGGTCGGGTCAATTGGGTCAGCTCGGGTCAGGTTATTCGGGTCGGGTCGGGTTATCGGGTCGAGTTGTCGGGTCGGGTAAGTCGGGTCAGTTCACTTTGGTCAACTGAGTTTAGGTTGAGTTTAAACTCGGCTGGAGTCGAAAGCTGCTGTTTTTCACTAGCTGCCTAATAAAAAATAGCAATTTTCAATTGATTTTATAGAAACCATAAATCTATTTTGAACACTTGCAGATAGTGTTTTTATGGTAAATGCTTATTTTTGTACTTGTGTGTACTTTAATTTTTAAATGTGGAAGATTGATTTTACCAATCGACTGTAATATTAATATCTACGCCAATATGGAGTCTGGATTTAGAACAAAACTAGAAGTTGTTTAAGCAACACCAAAAGAGATATTGGATATGGACGAACAAGCCCAAGCAGGGCCGCGGGGGCTCAGTGGTAGAGAATTCATATCTGGTGCATGGTGTCCAGTAGCGTAGCTAGAGTTTTGTTTTTTTCAGGGGGGGCAATGAAGGGCCCAAGAGGATTTTGAGGGGACCATCTCCAATATATATATATATATATATATATATATATATATATATATATATATATAATGTGTGTGTGTGTATTCAAGGTGAATGTTTCCATCTTTGTGGTTCATGATTTTACTCTTTGGAAAACAGTGAAAATATAAGAATTTAGTACCTCAAACAACTACGATTCATTAATGGAATTGATTTCTAATATAAGTAAATGTTATTTAATCATGGCGTTTAAAATATGTGTAGCTGGTTGACTTAAGTGGAAGCAAACACACTTTTACAGGTAAAGAAAATAACTTATAGGTTCATGCCTCTACTTGAAGAGGATCTTTCTATTCGTGTGGGCAACAGCAAACATATCCACAACTTGTTAAAGATCTAACGATTTAGCAATTTTCTTCTCAATATAAAGTAACACTAAGTTTTTCAACCTATCATGAGTCATTGAATTGCGTATACAAGTCTTTAATCTTTTCAAAGAAGAGAATGACCTTTCACATGTAGCACTAGAAACTGATATTTGGTCTAGGAATTAATTCGTGCGGGTGGACAAGAGATGGCGCAACGAACGGAGCGTCCCACAGTTCCGTGTATCCACACATGTGTTGCAAACCCCTGTCATCGCGTATCGTTCGTAGTATAGGGCAGTGGATTAAAGCGTCAACAACACCAGTTTGTAGTGAAGTGAACATGGCGCAATTTGTGCCTGATAAAGTGTTTTTGCGGGGTGTCGTGCTGCATTACTTTAACATGCAGTAAAGTGCGACTGAAAGTCATCGTATTTTGGTGGAAGTGTATGGTGACCATGCTCTAGCTGAGCGAACGTGTCAGAAGTGGTTTGCACGGTTTAGAAGTGGTGATTTCGGCTTGGCAGACCAAGAGCGAGCTGGACAGCCAAAAAAATTTCAAGACGAAGAATTGACAGCATTGCTCGAGCAGGATTCGTGTCAAACGCAGGAACAACTTGCAGCAGCATTAGGCGTTGATCAAACAACAGTCTCCAAACGCTTGAAAGCCATGGGAATGATTCAAAAGATGTCACATTGGGTTCCACATGAATTGAAAGACAGAGACGTTGAAAGACGAAAAACCATTTGCGAATTGCTGCTTCAACGACAGAGCAGAAAGGGGTTTCTGCATCGAATTATTACGGGTGATGAGAAGTGGATCCATTACGAGAACCCTAAACGAAAAAAGGCCTGGGTGAAACCAGGTGAACCAGGTCCATCACAACCAAAACGAGATATTCACTGTGCAAAGGTTATGCTGTGCATATGGTGGGATATGAAAGGTGTGGTGTACTATGAGCTGCTGCAACCGGGTGAAACTATGAATGGAGAACGTTATCGACGACAATTAATGCGTTTGAAGCAAGCTCTGGCCAGAACACGACCAGAATGGGAGAACAGACATGATAAACTTATTGTTCAACACGATAACGCTCGCCCACATGTCGCAAAACCGGTCAAAACCTATTTAGAAAATGTCGGATGGGAAGTTTTACCCCACCCGCCGTATTCACCAGACATTGCTCCTTCGGACTACTACTTGTTCGATTGCATGAACAACGATTTGATTGGACAGCGGTTTACTTCTTCAGAAGATATCGAAATATGGGTCTCTGACTGGATCGCTTCCAAGGATGAGGACTTCTTTCGCCACGGAATCCGTACATTGCCTGACAGATGGGCGAAAGTGGTGGCTAGCGATGGACAATATTTTTCTTAAGGTATTTATGTATTTTGTGTTTGTACTATAGCTTCAATGTGTGCGTACCAACCGCACGAATTAATTCCTAGACCAAATATAATCACAGAGATGATACCTAGCTTGTAGGTTTCTAGGAATGCGTTTTTGTAGACACAAAGAAGATCAACGAAATTCGTTAAGGAATCAGCTTTGGTTTTCTTCTCGTCTTCATACAACTTAATTGTTAGAGCAACCCCCATTATGCTTTATTTCTGGTTTAATTATGCTTTTCTTTAAAATTATGCTTTATTGTTAATTTCAATGATTATTTTACATTAATCGTGTATAATGTATAATATTTATTATACATTAAATATTCTAAATATCTTGATCTATTTATTGATATTTTTTTGCAACTAGTTTCTCTCATATTTAATGAACTTTCTACTTAATTCATTGTAAAGAGATGTGCTTTGCTCGAATAAATTTTTTCTATCATTTGTGTGCGCCTTACAGGTACATATTGGCGGAAAAAATTCTTCTTTTACTTTTTTTCTTTTCTCCACATCAAAGGATTACACCGAAAGTTTACAGAAATGAAAATAAGCTTTTCATTGTTGCATTGTTATGTTCTCAATGATTTTGCATTGTAAATATTGGTTTTAAAAAATATTAACACAGTGTGTTAAACTTTCAGTTAAAGAGAATTTTAAAAGAATTGTGCTATATATTTTAAATTATGCTTTATGCTTTATTTTCTAAAATTATGCTTTTAAAACTAGTTTCTTCTGGACCCTTAGACAATCACAATCATGTTCAAGGTACCAACCATATGTGTAAATTGCTGTTATGCTTTATATGCTTTTTATGCTTTTGAGTTGCTCTATTAATTGTGTTTGGGAGGATTTTGAGTTCTCACTTTAATGTTTGCAGATCACTCCATAATGCTGGGTTATAGGCTCGACAATGTTGTAATTTAAAAAAGTTTTTACTTTTTGGATGGAGAGTGGTGATTGATCTGATAAGTTTGCAACATGATACAAAGCGGTTTTCCATATCAGATATTGTCTATCAATAGTAGGGAGAAAAATGTCTCTTGATAGATATATTATCTTTAGAAAATTCGTTTTCTGCATCCAATGAAGGAAAAGATTCATGCAAAATGAATTTGTGATATTTCGATGGCGGATGTCTAGTTCGTTTCCACGAGGAACCCCTATATTTTATTTGTTTCCGGCTCTGGAATTCGAGACCATTTTCTTTGCACATCTCCAAACATTCTTGATAAATTTGTTCGAATATTGTTCGTTGAGTCATATTTACCAGACCTCATCTTGGACAGCGTTTGAACTAGTGTATCTACAAGGATCAAACCTTCTGACATGTCTGCATCTACTTGAGATAAGGCGAAACTCAAAGTTATAGCATGGCACCAGTAATCTTAATTTTAGCAGCCCGAAAACATTCCCTCGTGTACAGATCACACTAATTTTCCGGATGGAATGATGGATGTAAATAAATATCAGAAGTTCCAGATTTGTTTTAATACGGCATGATAATATAATGTGTTGAAAACAGATTTTATGGAAAAAAAAGGAATAAATGGATATAATAATTTGTGAAAAAAAGTGATAGTGCTTAAGTGAATTATAAGAAAAAGCCTTGAAAAGTAATCAAGAGGAACCATTAATATGTTTTTCCTTTGTTATAATAACTTGTCCTAAGGGACAACGGTGATAGAAACTAATGAGACTTTATAATTGCAAAAAAATCATCAAACACTTAATTTGAAATTAAAGATTGATAACATTTGGTAATATAATGGGGATTCAGGATTCAGGCTGGCAGAGGGGGAGAGTGAAAACGGAGGCAACAGACTTTTTTTTTCTTTTTCTTTTTTTTTAGCCATGTGCAAAGAAATTAACCTTGGACTTCGGGTCAGAGGTTACCATATACTCTGTGAGTTTCAATTGCTACCACTTGTAAAAGTTAGCTAAGAAAGACAGTTTGAGCATAGTTTTAGTTTCCTAGCGTAATTAGTTTTTGTGACAAGTAACTCGTATATGCAAATAGCATCGATAATATCATCTTGTATGTTAGAATTGTCTTTGTGTAAATAAAATTGTAATTAAGCATTTCGAGGTAAAACAGGTTCTGGTTCTTTTACTTAACTTCTACAAAGAAAAGATTAGAACTTACCTCTTATGCACAGATACGACAGCGTGGGATACTGTCGGTCAGTAAATATAATCTGAAGTCATCTACCATACGTAACTAAATATAATTGATTAATCATTTTTATTAATCAATAAATAGTAGTTTGGTAGATAAACTCATAATAATAATAACTAGGAATGCAATGGATGTACCCGATTGCAATGAAATGAGCTGAGCGAGCTTAAACTACGTAATCATTCCTGGCCATTATGCAATAATAAATGCCATTTTTAATTTTGACAAAAAATCGCGTGAAAACTTTTTCCCCATGTTAAGTCTATGCAAGCGTTTTTCGGTGATTATTCCTCGATGGTACATCGGATTTTTTATTTCGACCTATGTTGTCACTCAGCACGACATACTCTATCAGCGTGCTAAGTTTTCTTGAGATCGGCCAAACGGTCTAGGAGGAAGCGTTTTTCGGTCATTATTCCTCGATGGTACATCGGATTTTTGATTTCGATCTATGTTGTCACTCAGCACGACATACTCTATCAGCGTGCTAAGTTTGGTTGAGATCGGCCAAATCGTCTAGGAGGAAGCGTTTTTCGGTCATTATTCCTCGATGGTACATCGGATTTTTGATTTCGACCTATGTTGTCACTCAGCACGACATACTCTATCAGCGTGCTAAGTTTGGTTGAGATCGGCCAAACGGAGTTCGCGGACAACCAAACGGCTAACCCGAGTATAAGAGCTTCGCTTCGCTCAGCTCAATAATAATAATAATAATAATAATAATAATAATAATAATAATAATAATAATAATAATAATAATAATAATAATAATAATAATAATAATAATATCAAATTATTTAATGGAGGCTATGCATTTGTTCTATGTCGCCATAATCAATGGAAATCAATTCCTTAGTGTACGACGACTTTTTTCATCCAACACAAGTGTAATGTTTTACTGCAGTGCATGTTATTTTGTAAGTATGCATATCATATTTTAGTATGACTTTCAACATTGAAGCGAATGAGAATGCCAACTGATTTTCTATTTTTCTGGTTGTTTGTCAAAAACAAAGGAGATAACTAGATAATGGACAGAGGTTAAAATGAATGTCCAGGTGGCGAGGTCAACGCAAGCATCCCACACATTTCCGTGAATTAGATCTTCCCGTACTACAAACTAAAACGAGTGGAGCTATTTTATTTGGAACGCAACGGTATTCTGCAGTTCGTAACTTTGTTGTCGAGAGATGTTTTGGAAGTAGTTTCACTTGTAGCCACTGGCAACTCACCGTTTGTCGACCTATAATAGCATCATCTGTGTATGTGGGGGGACACTAGGGGGGGCCAAGAATTTGAGCAAGGGGGCCTGGCCCCCCTTTGACCCTCCCTTGTCTCCGCCATTGATGGTGTCAATGGTTCGATCCCAGCTTGTGCTAAGTGGGCTTTGTGGTGGAAAAACGCCGTGTAGTGGGTTTTCTCGGGGTTCTCCTTTTTCCTCCCACTTTCTTCATTCCACCATTTCATTCATTTCTCATGGTCACCATATCCCTTAGCCTCGGTGCAGAATCGAGGGACCTTAAACTGAATATTTCATTTTATTTCACCAAGCCCAAGGACACCGATACAAGAACAAGATAAAGATTGGATATGCAAGACGAAGTGCATAGTAATTTTGCTCTTGGCCTTGTTTTGGTGATCACCAAGTAGCGATGAGCGTATTTTCTTGCTTTACTTATAGTATGAAAGACCATAATCAAAATCACACTTGGTCTTCATTTGTACCGATGAGGCGAGCATTCTTGGCTCTTGTATAGCATGAAAGATAACCAAGACTACGAAATACAGGACCAAGACTTGACTGCAAGACAAAGGATAAGACGCAGTATTAATGACCAAGAACCAGGGAGCGAATTGTTTGAATTTCATTTGTTGGGCTGAAAGTGATGAAATAAAATTAGTACTTTATAATTAATTATCATACTGTATTTTTAAATTTTAAATTACAAAATTCATAGTATGTATCTTCTTACGTGCAACTGTATATACTGTAAAATACGTTTTAATTACCGAGAAAGAAAAATCAAAGTGGCACGGGTCTCGAAATCATAGGAACCTATTTTGGAATGAAAGTTGAAGGGTTGGAAAAAATCACAGTTGTTCTCCCGTTTCCTCAACCCTTATCATTGTAGTTAAACGATTTCCTTTTGTTTCCGCCAAGATACTCTTGCTACTGCCTTCTGAGAAGACCTCCTGCCGTCCGAGCAGGTGAGAACACTGACCTTGAAGAAAAATTTCGTCACATAGAACCAGTAGCGTAGCCAGGATGTGTGTTTGGGGGGGGGCAAGTGCTGTTATAGGTACATATAGAAAAATTACAAACAAAAAATATATAAACATAAAAATATATAAAAAATTACAAACATCAAAGTACCAAATTACATTGTCGGACCTCTTTGTGGGGGGGACCCGGTCCCTCCGGCCCCCCCTTCCCTACGCCACTGCATAGAACTAAAGCAAGAAAAAAATTCTCCCACGTCGGACATTGATATCAGTTATAAAAAGAAATAACTACACCTCAAAAGTGCCAAATATTCATTAAGATGCATATACAAATCCCCCGCTTGATCTAGCTAGTGGTTAACGTGTAAGACTTCGGTACACGTGGTCCGGGTTTAATTCCCAATGTGAGAGCATTTTGGCGTTCAGCCTGTGTCGTGACCATAGTGCTCTCAAACGGGTCGGATTGACCCGACCCGACTCGGATCGGGTTACGGGTCAGGTCAGCTCGGGTCAATCGGGCCAGCTCGGGTCGGGTCAACCGGGTCAGCTCGGGTCGGGTTGTCGGATCAGGTCAATCAGATCGGATCACGGGTCGGTCTTCAACCCGATCCGACCCGACCCGTTGAGAACACTAGTCTACAAATGGAGTGCACACTAAATAGTGTACACTTAGTCAAATTAGCTTTTGATCAGCACTTGGTTACAGACAGCGCCTCATTGTGGTGGAATATGGAACATTGATAACAAAAGAAGGGAGAATTTCGCGTATTAGAAAAAATTTAACATGCTTTTTTTCTTTTTAAATGAATGACTTTCCAGTTATATTAAAGATAAATATATCGTACAGATTGACAATATGGGGAAACCATAAAATGACTTAAGTTTCTTTCATGTATGCCAAAAGCTTCAACTTCACCGTACCTGCAAATATTTGTCATTTTCGATCTTTCGCACAGATTAACAAAAATAGAGTGTAAAGGCAAAACACACACACACACACACACACACACATACACACACACACACACACACACATATATATATATATATATATATATATATATATATATATATATATATATGTGTGTGTGTGTGTGTGTGTGTGTGTTGCCTTATATGCACAATGAACTCGTAACACCATAAAAACCATTGAACTATTGGCGAAGTTCTATTTTATTAGGCATGCTTGCGCTAGGGAATATTTATTAATCCCCCGAAAGAAGAGTAACACTGATGGTTAGGACGATGACGACACTGCTGCGAAGTATGTTCGAAATCTTAATGCAAGTGAAAGTAGGCAATTTGCAAGAGCGCTATTTACAATAATGTGGCTCAAAACTACTTTGGGAGAGAGTTCATATTGAGTATATTTTCTTCCTGTATGGTAGATACACAACAATGACACTATAATTGTCGTACTTCTACTGTATTGTTTCAGTTACAGGCATACAGATTGGACTATTTCTACCATATTGCGCTAACAATAAAGTTCCTTAGACGGTACTCTTTCTTTGTGAATTTATAGATTTTACCCGTAAATCTTCGAAATAGTGTCTCCATATTCTTAATCTATACCAAAAGTTAACACTTACGAGGATGGCAAGTAAAGAAGTGGTGGAGCTGAACAACATTAGGACGAAAATTTAGAAGAAAAAGCTATTACGTCACTATGAAATACCAATTTATAATGATCACGTATACCCCAGGTAGATAACCTTAATTAAAGTAATATGGTAAAAATAACAAATATGTAAGATTACTATCGTATAAGCCCGCTTAAATGGAGTTCTCTACATTGTATACACTTCAACATTTGCGTGGACTTCACTACCCTTTCGGCGCCCTACATCTCTTTAAATACACCTGCTGTCTCTCCTACATGCTTCCCACTCCGAAAATGGTTATTCAGTAACGAAGCAAATCCCCTCGTCCAAATATTATCATAAAACTACTACTATTAATATGATAAGAATTTCACGAAAATTAAGAGACGGCTTTAAGAAAAAATACAGTATGTAATGTAATGGTTTTCATTGTTCAACTATACGGAAGGAATTATTTGTTCATAATCGTTTCATAGTGGGTACAGTAATAGAGTGATATGAATTAATAGGAAGGCAAGTCTTTACTTTGGACATTTCTTTCAATGAATCGTTCAATTAACCGATTCCTAACGAAGACAGAAAAGAACGTGCTCTGACGGGCTCTGACCCGCCTTCACTCGCTGACGCTTGCTTGGCAATACCATGTGAATTAAATATTAAACTTTGATACAGAAAGGTATTAACCTAGCTACTAACGTATATATATAGGCTAACAGGCACGTTTTCGAAACCGGAACTGAAAGATTACATCACTGAATCGAAGTATTAAAAAATGAAGGTAATGGAAAAAGTAAAGACTTACCAAGAGGAATTTGTGAAATTCTTGATAAATGTAGAGAAAGAAATTTTTAGTTTGTATTTCACTTTTCGGTAGCTGTCAAAAACGCAAGATGTACGATAATTGGTATATTACAGTCTCTCTGAAGTGCAAGGAAATATGGTGGCTTTGAAAGGAATTTGTTTACAATAAAAACTAGAAAATTAGGCCTATCTACCTACGAATTAACATTTGCTGCTGCAGCTGTAGCTATAGAGAAATGAATAATCTAGATATTCATTATTCTATTCTAGATCTTAACATTTTAATTCATACACCATTAAAATTTGTCATTTACGTGCAAATAGCTGTATTACCGATAGTCTAATTATCTCAATTAAGCTACCTAAACCATTAATTTCCATTGCATACTCAAAGAACATAACGTAAATACGTTTCTTAGTTGCGTAACATTTTCATATTCCACTTGTAAAATCATTATTTTGTATATTTATCAAGTAAATTATAATTAGATCAACCCACAAATATGTTCACCTCAACAAAAATAATAAGAATATACATTTTAAAATTTTATTAAGTCATTTTACGAGAAACCACCTTGATAAGCACACAAGTATACTAACGTAATATACATCCTCGCACACTACGCACTATGCACTCGTAGACTTGTGGACTTGGACTATTTGAGGCACACTAGATGACGTCAGTTCCAGAAATAAGTACTTCGAATGCGCACTTGTATCTTTTGGACACGGCCATAGTCTAACTTAGACCGGATAAGACTACGGTATAAACGGAGCAGAACAGTACGATCAACACACCACGTGCGGCGGGACAAAGCTCAAAGAAGACGCAGAGCGCGGAGACAAGAGTATTTAAGATCACTAATGTGCAGTATCCATGTCAGGCAAGTCAAAAATCAGGCCCAGAAAACGGACAGTATCGACGAATGACAAACGAGTGCCATCCAGATACAAGTCCAGATCAAGGCAGGTGCGTTGGCGGCAAAAGTAGACACAATGAGATTTCTCGGTGGAAAACCGTAATACTGCTTCGTTCGACCTCCGAACAAGACGATTGAGAGCCAGCTGAAGCTGTCGACTAATGCCACGAAGGTGGTCGACAGAATATAAGGTCGTCGACATAAAGCAAACCAGACACAAGAGCCCGGATCTGCGAAAAAAAACACTGTTCACAGCGACAGCAAACAGCGTAACACTAAGGACACTGCATTGTAGAACACCATTCTCTTGGAGAAAGCGCTCGGAAAGACTGGATCCCACACGCACTCTAAATTAACACTTTGCACGAAAATTCTCAATAAAGTAAGCTATATGGCCACGAAGACCTCAGTTATACAGTTGTTTTAAGATGCCGTAACGCCAGGTGGTGTCGTACGCCTTCTCTAGGTCGAAGAGGATAGTAACAAGATGTTTCCTATTGAGAAAGGCGTCCTGAATTTGACCCTCAAGATAAGCAAGGTTGTCAGTAGTGGATTGGAAAGAACGAAAGCCACTTTGATAGTTGCTCAGCAGCGAATGAGACTCCAAATATCACACCAGGCGCTTGTTTACGATGCGCTCAAACAGCTTACAAACGCAGCTTGTGAGAGCAATTGGTCTGTACCTCATAGGGCTACTTGCAACTTTCCCTGGCTTCAAGATGGGAAGAACCAGGGTCTCACACCAAGCGGGAGGGAAAAATCTCTACCCAAATACATCTGCAGTAAGACAAATTGAGTATCGCGGGAGAGGTTGCGCAACATATCGTACGAGATACGGTCAAGCCCTGGAGCGGTATTCGAGAGTTCACGAAAAGCAGAATCAAACTCAACGAGCGTGAAAGTAGCATTATAATCCTTGCTTCTGGCAGTACGGAAGTTTAACGGGTTGCGCTCTAGCCAAGAGCGTGAACGAGCAAAAGAAGGCGGGTAGTAAGTACACAGGGATAGTCGCAAAGTGGTGGCCCAATATGTTAACGATCTCTGAAGGATTGGTCTCTAGGAAACATCCAGAGTTAAAGCTGATACAGCAAGACTACAAGCATGGCCATTTAAAAAGCGAACCCCACGCTACACAGTAGATATTGACGTGCGACTACTGAGTGACGAAACGTAATTTTTCCAGCTTTGGAGCTTCGAGAGCTTGATAAAACGTCGAGCACGAGCACGCAAAATGCGAAAATACCGAAGATTTTCGTCAGTGAAATAACGATTAAAAGTGGCAAGAACGAGCCAGGATAGCCTCACGGATATCCGCAGACCACCATAGAACACGGCCGCGGCAAATATTGCCACCGCATTGCGAAAGGGAACCATGAGCAGCATCAAGAACAGTCTGCTTGAAAGCCGCTGCCACAGCAGCTGCAGGGAGATCATCATGAGAATGAAACTCACTGAACTCACGGACTTCATGCCAGTCAGCATGCTTTATATTGAAGCGTTGTAGAGGAAAACATGTCGCAATAGGAAAACCTTCAAAAACAACGGAAAGTGATCACACCATGGAACACTGCCACAAAAATCAAGACGCACTCTCTATGTCAATTAAGTCAACAGACCAGCACTACACATGGAGAAGTCGATACAGGAGTATGTACCATGGGCAGTATAGAAATGAGTCGGACTTCCATCATTGAGGAGGAGCAATTCACTCTCCTCCAGAAATGCCGTTACCTGACGGCCACGGTCGTCACTATGTACAGAGCCCCACAAAAGCTGATAAGAATTAATATCTCCAACAAGGAAGGCTGGCGGCTTGATATGATGGAACAGTTGGAGCACATCGGCAAATGTAAAGGCTTCAGAGTGCGGAATGTATAAGGAACAGATGGTAAGCAGGTGAGTAGATTAAGAAATTTTCCGATTGCATCGACGCTGAGGTCTTTCTGCACCCACAGGGCTGGGCAATCCCGAGAACAAGCAGAATGCTCACCCCTGCATTTGACACAAAAGGGTTCTGCATCTTAACTACCCTGGCCACGATTCGTACATAGGGCAATGAAAGAATGAATGGGGATTAATGGGGACGTCAGCTACGAGGCTATATGTCCCCGTCACGATAAAAAACGTTGCTCAGGACTGCAAGATTAAAAGGAATTAAGGCTAAAACGAAGACAGTGCAAAGGAACGAGAGTGCTGCTAAATGAATAGGAAAAAGATAAAAAAGCAAAAGTAGAGAATAAAAGAATAATTAAGATAAAAATAACAATAACAATATACAAAAATAAACTTAAAACATGTGAGAAAATATAAAAATTTAGCAGCAATAAAAGAATGACAACAGACTAAAAACAGCTCAGAGAACGTGAGCAACGCCAATACCACGTACAAAGGCAAGCACCCGGCCAACAACATCTCTATCATCCCCCAAAGCACGGATAAGTAGAAGAGGCAGTCCGTAACGTTCTCTGAGATCTGAGTATTCAGGACACTCCGCAAGAATGTGCTGAATACTCAGGGGGACTATACACTCCTCACAATACGGACGGTTCAGCCTCCGCAGCAAGTAGCCGTGCGTCAGATGAGTGTCTGATACGCAAACGCGCCAGGAGCACTTCATCTCGACGACGATCGGACGAGGAGGTACGCCACTCTCCTAGGAGTGGTTTGACTGCGTGTAATTTATTCTCAATGGCCTGGTCCCAATCGGCTTGCCAGTGAGAGCGCATCAATATGTGAAAAAACGAATGAAGATTGGAGCAAGGAAGGCTATGCTCCAGTGGAACCGCGACCAAGGCGGCGTTCTTGGCAGCTGTGTCAGCAAGTTCGTTTCCCCGAATGCCGACATGACCCGGCACCCAGCAAACAACGACGACACAACCCTGTTGCTGCAATTGATTGCATCTCACAAGAATGTCCTGCACGAGAGAGTTCATACTAAAGACATTCTGTATACTCAGAACCACGCTCTGAGAATCGGTACAAGAAAGCACACGACGTAATGAAAGGGTGAGAGCATGGTCCAAGGCAAGCTTAAGTGCAGTTAATTCAGCAGTGAACACGGAGCACAGGGGATGCAAATTGAATTCTGAGTGGCCCTCTTCGGTGACAAAGGAACAGCCTACAGAATCCCCATCCTTAGAACCGTCCGTAAAGAACACACTAAAATCGGGGTACTGATCTAACAGTGCGGCAAACTCTTACTGGTACACCTGGGAACTAGTTTGCTGTTTCGAATGCAGACAAACGTAAATCATGCCGAGGTAGACGAAGCAGCCCTGGGGGAATAGCACAAAAGCGAACCAACGAAAGAGAGGGCCACACGAAATCGTCGGCAAGGAAGCTCTCGCACGCACGGATGTACCATGGACGTGTAGAGCGAGGACGTGCAGCATAGCGCTCGTATATCCGACCACCACGGAGACATGGTCTACACGGGTGGTCTGGAATACAACGCACATGCGCAGAATAATTAAGGAGTAGTCTATTGCGACGATATACTAACGAAGGTTCATTGGCTTCAGCATACAGGCTGGTGAAGGGACTAGTTCGGTAGACGCCAGTAGCAATACGAATACCCAGGGGGTGCACTGTGTCAAGTTGTCGTAACAGAGAAGCACGAGCAGAACCATAGACAATACAGCCATAGTCTAACTTGGACCGAATTAGACTACGGTACAAACGAAGTAGAACAGTACGATCAGCACCCCACGTGCGGTGGGAAAGGACACGAAGGAGATTCAGAGCTCAAAGACAAGAGTATTTAAGATTCCGTATATGTGGTTCCCACGACAAGCGACGGTCAAACACCAGACCCAAGAAACGGACTGTATCAACGAATGACAAACGGGTGCCATCGAGGTACAAGTCCGGGTCAACAACGCAGCTACGCTGCCGGCAGAAGTGAACACATTGGGATTTCTCGGTGGAAAAGCGAAATCCAATCTCATTCGACCAGCGAACGAGACGATTGAGAGTCAGTTGAAGCTGTCGAGTAATGCCGCGAAGGTGGCGGGAGCGACAGAAAATGACAAGATCGTCAACATAAAGCAGACCAGATACAGGAGCCTGGATCTGCAAAAGAACGCTGTTGACTGCGACAGCAAACAACGTGACACTAAGAACACTGCCTTGTGGAACACCATTTTCTTGTACAAAGCGCTCTGAGAGAGTAGAGTCCACACGCACTCTAAAGTGTCGCTCGTGAAGAAAATTCGAAATAAAGTGGGCCATACGCCCACGAAGACCCCAGTCATATAATTGTTTTAGGATTCCGTAATGCCATGTGGTGTCATACGCCTTCTCTAAGTCGAAAAATATAGCTACAAGATGTTCGCCGTGGAGAAAGGCGTCTTGAATTTCACCCTCAAGATAAGCGAGATTGTCTGTAGTGGAGCGGAAACGACGAAATCCACTTTGAAATTTGCTCAAAAGGGAATGCGATTCCAAATACCACACCAAGCGCTTGTTGACCATTCGCTCTAGCAGCTTACAGACACAGCTCGTGAGAGCAATGGGTCTGTAGCTCGTGGGGCTAGTTGCGGCTTTCCCTAGCTTTAAGATGGGAAGAACCAGGGCCTCACACCAAGCAGGTGGAAAAAACTCCTCAACTAAGAGGCGATTATACAGCTGCAATAATGCAAGCTTAGAATCGCGGGAGAGGTTGCGCAACATATAGGAAACACGGTCAAGCCCGGGAGCAGTATTGGACGATTCGCGGAGAGCAGAATCGAACTCAACGGGCGTGAAAGGAGCGTTATAGTCCTTACTGTTGGCGGTACGGAAATTTAACGGGTTTCGCTCCAGCTGAGGACAGGAACGAGCAAAGGCTGGTGGGTAGTGATCTGACTCAGAGATAGTGGCAAAATGGTGGCCCAATATATTGGCGATCTCTGAGGGATTGGTCTCTAAAACACCATTCATTTTTAAGGCTGGAACAAGAAGTAAAGAAGCGGATCCGTTTAGGGAGCGAACCCGACGCCACACAGTTGACATAGGTGTGTGACTACTAAGGGACGAAACGTAATTCTTCCAGCTTTGGCGCTTCGAGAGCTTTACCAGACGTCGAGCACGAGCACGTAGAATGCGGAACTGCTGAAGATTTTCTTCTGTGGGATGACGATTAAAAGTGGCAAGAGCGCGCCGACGAGCATGGATAGCCTCACGGAGTTCCGCAGACCACCATGGAACACGCCGGCGGGAAACGTCGCCACCGCATTCTGGAATAGAACCATGAGCAGCTTCAAGAACAGTCTGCTCAAAAGCCTCAGCCACAACAGCTACAGGGAGATCATCACGACAATGAAACTCACTGAGCTCACGGAATTTACGCCAGTCAGCACCCTTCAGATTGAAGTGGCGGAGATGAAAAGGAGGAGTGACAGGGAGACCTTCAATAAACAACGGGAAGTGATCACTGCCACAAAGATCAGGATGCACTCTCCATGTCAATGAGGTCAAGAGACCAGCACTGCACATGGAGAGGTCGATACAAGAATATGTGCCACGGGCAGTGGAGAAATGAGTAGGACTGCCATCATTAAGGATAAGCAAACCACTCTCCTCAAGAAATTCGGTGACCTCGCGGCCACGACCGTCAGTATGGACAGAACCCCACAGACGATGAAGGCATTAAGGTCTCCTACAAGCAAGACTGGCGGCTCAAGTTGATGGAAGAGCTGAAGCAGATCGGCGGCTGTAAAGGCTTCTGAGTGAGGAACGTACAATGAACAAACTGTAAGCGGGCGAGAAAAATGTACTCGCACCGCAACTGCTTGCAGTCGGGATACAATGTGAATTTGCTGAGAATGAACAGAATCGGTGGCACAGTCTGCCACGCCGCCAGCAGCGTGGGCAGCGTCTGGCTTATCACATCGATACATTGTATACCCAGAAAGAAGAAAGGACTGGGTAGGCTTAAAATGGGTTTCCTGCAAGCAAATAAGTACAGGCGAGTGGTCAGTAAGCAGTTGGGTCAATTCCTCACGGTGACCACAGAAGCCATTGAGGTTCCACTGAAGAAGCGCCATACTGGAAAAGATTAACATTTGAGGCGAACTTTCCCACGGGGTCCAATAACAGCCCACTCGGAATCCATAAGTTCGTCCTCCACCATGTCAGATTTCAGAGAAACGGCAGGAGGCTTACGAACTGGCGTAGATTTTGTTCTTTTGGGAGTGAGAACAGTCTCGTTCAGCCGGCGAATATGTTGGCTAAGTTTCAGTCCGGCGATATAAGGTGATCGGCGCTGGGCTGGAGTACGCCGAAGAGCACCGCTAACAGAAACACGTGGGGTTTGTAACCATACTTATATTACGCTAATTTCGGTATCTTTTTAATTTCAATTAAACCCTATATAACCTCAAATTCGAAAACTAGCGTATATGTATGGGTGGGAGAGGAGAACACATCGATCGGTTCCCCCGATATTAATTTTAGTGGTTTCGTAATTCCACACTGAAATATAGAAAGGATACGTAATCTATTATCGCTACTAACAAGCAATACTATGAAAATAAATCTCTGAATAGTAGTAGGAGGATTTGAGTTCATAAAATAATACTCGTACAACCGATCTCCTTTAGAAATTCAAACAGTATATTTAAACTTTCAAGAACCCAATAATCAACATATATTTAACAATTCAACAGTCAGTATTTCATTATGGTCTTCGTAATAGTGGAAAGAGAATTTCAATAGATTCAATCTTAGACTATTATCCAATTAGCAGCGTAACTTATTTGCCTCAGTACCAGCTAACTTGTTCTAATTAGTCACGCCGATTGGTAATAATGCAGGAATCTAATTCAATTTAGAAAAAAGGTAGAAAAGTTATAGGCAATGTGCCTAAAACTAACAAAATGGCAAAGGGCCCTTTAAAAGTAAGAATAATATAATGAAGGAAGGAAAAGCATGAAACTTACGTACCTCGCTGCCTTATTAAGCCAATCCGTGCTATCGAATAGAACAAATAGCCGACATGAGGTTACAGCACTCCACTTTAAACTTCATGATTATATTCGAATTTTAAACTTTAACAGAATTATACTTCGAATATCACTCGTAGATTATGTATATAGAATAACTTTTGATACAATAACTCGATCACAAATTATGATAATAGTAGCGAAACAACCATTATACTTCCTCCCTCGGACGTTCTAGCACAACTACGGCCACCTATAGAGATAGCTCATCCGTCGTGCTAGTACGTTCCACCAGAGGGCATAACCAACAAAAACAAAAGAATAGGCAAGAACGAAAAAGCTTTTTCGGTACAAAATAATATAATATAAATTATTCCTAGAGACACCTTTTCTATAAATATTTAATAACCAGTGACATAAAATCCATAAAATCTATGGATTATATGTTACAGGTTCTGGGAAGTTCGCTTGTCGTTGCGACTGGGGTCTTCGTGGCACAACTATTCTCTGGGACCGAGTCTGTCTGGGTGGAAACGTCGGATGTCTGGGTTGCTACAGATTTTCGAGAACTAGCTGCAACAGTAGCGAAGGGAACAGAAAGCGAAGAAGGGACACTTTCTTTCAGACGACGCTTAGCATCAGAAGCAGAAATCTTCTCAACAACCATGAGTTCCCGAATACGCTTCTCGCGCTGAAAGGCTGGACAGTCCCGAGACCAAGCTGAATGCTCACCCTTGCAGTTGACACAGAAGGGCTTGGCCGCTTTGCAAGGTTCCGCATCATGACTACCCTGCCCACAAATCGCACAAAGAGCAGCACTCGCATTACACGAGGTGCTTGTGTGCCCAAAATGTTGACATTTAAAGCAGCGCAAGGGACTAGGTATATAGGGCCGAACTTTCAAACGATAGTATCCAGCCTTGACGTATTCCGGAAACGTGGGCAAACTGAAAGTAAGAATCAGGGACTGGGTGGCGACGAGTTCACCTGACTTCTTACTTTTGATTCGAGCTACGTCGATAACGTGTTGATCCGCTAACTCCGACTTAATTTCCTCCTCGGTTGCATTGAGGAGATCCCAACACGATATTACCCCTCTTGAGACGTTCAGCATACGATGTGGTTCGACTGACACGTTCACCGGTCCAATAGATGTTAACCTAAGTAGCTTCGCCGTTTGCCTCTCTCTGTCGTTTCCACCAATAAAGTGACATTACGCAACTTGTTCATATCTTTAATCTGTCCGGCATGGTAGGTGATAACTTTATGAATAACAAAAGCAGACAAGCCGTTAATAGCACTGGGACGGTTTGCATCAGAATTGGCACTATCAACGTCTTTATCTTTAATTACAAGATATCGGACAACAGGGGTCGCGATACTTGTCTTTTCCACTATCTCAGTTTCAGTTTGTTTGGGCTTCTTTTGTGAGGGAGAGCCCGGATCAGAGTTTAAAGTGTTTTTACCCATAAAAGTGTGAATTTTAACGTACATAGGGCAGCACTCGCATTACACGACGTGCTGGTGTCCCAGAAATGTTGACTTTTAAAACAACCCATGGGACTGGGAATATACGGGCAAACTTTTAAGCGGAAATAATCACCCTTCCGGAAGTGTGGTCAAAATAAATGAAAGAATAAGTGACTGCGTAGCAACGAGTTCACCTGACTTCTTACTTTTAATGCGAGCGACGTCTATAACATGTTGATCAGTTAATTCGGATTTAAACTCCTCCTCTGTGGCGTTAAGGAGGTCCCAATACGATATCATCTCTCGAGAGACGTTCAGTACACGATGAGGTTCTACTGACACGGTCACCGGTCCAATAGTAGTTTCAGTAGCTTCTCTGTTCGCTTTGCGTCGACCCTTTCCACCAATTAAATATCGTTCCGCAATTTTTAAATACCCTTAACCTGTCCGACATGAAAAGTAATAACTTTGTTAATGAGAAAAGGGGATAACCCCTTAATAGAAATCGGACGGTCAGCTGTAGCATCGGAACTATCAGTTTCTTTAATTACAAGATATCGGAGCACAGGGCTCGCGATACTTGTCTTTTCCACATTCTCTGATACAGGAGTGTCTATCTCACCCTGGCGTGGTTTGGGCTTTTTTCTACACCAGTCAGGACATGATTTTAAGTTATTTTTAATCATAAAACAGTTGCATAGAGACATTTATAAAGGAAAACGTAGTGTGAACGCCGTAACGTCACACTGGGAATTAACAAGAACTCGCTACCCTCTGGCAATCCTCTTGGCACGCCCGCACCGTTGCATCAGCGTGTGTGCTCTCTGATGCTAGAAAACAACAAATGCCAGAAACGAGGTTTTCACTGGTCGATTCCAAATTGTGTAGATTGTCCAGTTCTAATTGAATATAATAAAAAACTTGGCCGTTATTTCTTATTGAGCTGAGCGAAGCGAAGCTCTTATACTCGGGTTAGCCGTTTGGTTGTCCGCGAACTCCTCCTAGACCGTTTGGCCGATCTCAACCAAACTTAGCACGCTGATAGAGTATGTCGTGCTGAGTGACAACATAGGTCGAAATAAAAAATCCGATGTACCATCGAGGAATAATCACCGAAAAACGCTTCCTCCTAGACCGTTTGGCCGATCTCAACCAAACTTAGCACGCTGATAGAGTATGTCGTGCTGAGTGACAACATAGGTCGAAATCAAAAATCCGATGTACCATCGAGGAATAATCACCGAAAAACGCTTCCTGATTACGTAGTTTAAGCTCGCTCAGCTCATTTCATTGCAATCGGGTATATACATTGCATTCCTAGTTACATTTTAGAGATACATCGGAAGTGCTGAAATTAAAAAAAAGCATCATATCCTACGAGTTATGCGTACCAAGACCAGAGAGTTGTATACAGGGGTTTATATATATATATATATATATATATATATATATATATATATATATATATATATCAGGCATTTGTTTCATGTCCAAATGATAAGAAACGAAGGGTAACCATTTCTCGTCTAAGATGAATATTGTTTCGAGTGTTTTGAACAATGAACACCATATATCACTTGCCATTATAATTGTGTGTGTAGTGTATTTGCTTATTACATACTGCGCGCAAGAAGAAAGTAAACATTGATCATACATGAATTAGAAACTCCAACCGGAAGTAGTCTCAATTTTTGCAAACGGTGAGAGATATTGAATACGATGAAATGAGAGTGGGTCAATGGGGACGTCAGCATCGAGGCTATACGTCCCCGTCACGACTGACTCGGTTGCTCAGGACTGCAAGATTGAAAGAACAGGCTAAAACGAATCGGGTTCAAATAAACAAATGAGCTGCTAAATTAAAAGGAAAAAACAAAAGCAAAAGTTGAAGATAAAAGAATAAATAACATAAAATAAATAACAATATATATAGTAAACAACACTAAAAACAGAGAAAATATAAAAATTTAGCAGCAATAAAAGAATCATAACAAACTAATACAGCTCAAAGAACGTGAGCAACCTCATAATTAGAGTACGAGTACTGTTTATCCATTCGGCTGAGACCTCTAGTTGGCAGAGTGCCAAGGAAAGTCTATCTTAATGAAAGGAGTGGACTGTAAGAGAAAAAGAAAAGGAAGGAAAGCGTTGGTTATTCGGATCGGCGGTTCAGGTTCAGGTTCAGGTTCAAGGTATTTTCCTTCCTTCAAAGGTATTGTTTGCAGTGTTACCAACCAGGCGCAATAAATCTCTACCTGATAAGATTTTATAAATAATAATATGAGAATGAAATCAAAGTGGGCCTACAGCACTGAAAGCACGATAATCGATTATTATTGTCCGTAGGGCATGACTGCGAATCTACGGTGCAAGATGAAAAAAAAAATAATCCAAAATTTGGATGAGGAGCTAAGCACAATACTTTGCCTTCACTGGTTGACGGTATTGGCTCTATCATAATAAAATAACAAAACGACGCGCGTACACACACACACGCTCACACAAGCATAACCACGAAACAGATAAGAAAAAGAACTAGAAAAATACACTAAACTGCACACGCACAAGCGTATGTGTACTGTAGAGAAATACAATAACTGAAGTTCTCCCGCGGGTTGTTGGCGCGATCAACCGAATGTCGAAGCCCCTAAAACACAATGCTGGGCTGTATTTAAAATGCGCGCCCTGTTTAGTGCGTGACATCATTACCTGACCAGAATGTATTGCTGACCTGGGACCAATTTACGTAGGCTGGCAACTATGTTTAAACTTCCAACCTTCTTTCTCTCGCTCCCAGAGGAGAAAACTAACACATGTTGTCCGTACATACACATATCTATTTTTCGTAATGGACTCTTCTACTTCTATCATGCGCAGAAATGTCGAGGGACCTAATGTCCGAGGGTAGACAGTATGAGTGGGGAGATTAATGGGAACGTCAACAAAGACGCTATATGTCCCCGTCTCAATTAACACGGCTGTTCAGGACTACGAGATTTAGAAAGAACAGGCTAAAACGAATACAAATCAAATGAACGAAAGCGCTGCTAAATGAAAAGAAGAAAAGAAGCAAAAGTAAAAGGGGAAGATAAAAGAATAAGTAAGATGAAATATGTAACAAGAACAATAGATAGAAAAACATAAAAAATGAGAGAAAATATAAAAAAATTAGCAGTAATAAAATAGTAACAGACTAAAAGAGCTCACACAGTGTGAGCAACTCCAGAATCAGAAATTAACTGAAGTGCCCGGCTAATAACATCACATCACTATATTCCCCCAAGGCACGGGTAAGTACACAAGGCAGTCCAAAACGTTCTCTGAGATCTGAGTATTCAGGACATTCAACAAGAATGTGCTGAATACTCAGGGGGACTATATACTCCTCACAATACGGACGGTCCAATCTCCGCAGCAAGTAGCAATGCGTCAGATGAGAGTGGCCTATATGCAAACGCGTCAGAAGCACATCTCGACGATTAGGCTGCAATGACGTCTCCCAGTCCCCCAGAAATAGTTTCTCAACATGAAGTTTATTTTCAACAGCCTGGTCCCAATCTGCTTGCCAGCGAGAGAGCAGCACGGTGTTAAAATAACTACAGATATCGGGGCAAGGAAGATTGTGCTTCAAGGCAACACTGACCAAGGCGGCGTTCTTGAAACCTGTGTTTGAGCGTTTGTTTCCCCGAATGCCGACATGAGCCGGCACCCAGCAGACAACGACGACACAGTCATGTTGCTGTAGCTGATGGCATCTCACAAGAATGTCTTGAACAGGGGTATTTCGGTTATAGACATTTTGTAGGCTAACGATAACGCTCTCTGAGTCGATGCAAACCAGCACGCGACGTAGTGAAGCATGAAAGCATGGTCAAGGGCAAGCTTCACGGCATGTAATTCGGCAGTAAAAATTGAACTCGGGCGATGTAAACTGAATTCTCAGTTGCCCTCGTCGATAACAAAGGCACAGCCAAAAGAGTTGACTTTCAGTTTAACGTCCCGTTCAGCAGCGAAGTTATATGAGACGTGGACCTACTCATTAACGTGGAATCCGAACCACATGAGCTCCCACCGGGAATCGAACACGAGCACAGCCAACAGAATCCCCATCTGTAGAACCGTCCGTTAAAAACACAGTAAAATCGGAGTACTCATCTAACAAAGCTCCAAACTCCTGCTGATATACCTGAGAACAGGTGCGCTGTTTGGAATGCAAAGACAAGCGCATATCGAATCTGGGTGTACGAAGGAGCCACGGAGGCAAAGCACAAAAACGGAGGCCACACGAAATCCTCAGCAAGAAAACTCTTACACGCACGGATATACCATGGATATGTTGCGCTAGGACGTGCACCATAGCGCTCGTAAAGCTGATCATCACGTAGACATGGTCTACACGGGTGGTCTGGAATACAACGCACATACGCAGAATAATTAAGAAGTCTGCTGCGACGATACGCTAACGAAGGTTCATTGGCTTCAACATAAAGGCTGGCAACAGGACTAGTACGAAACGCTCCGGTAGCTAGCCGAATACCCAGGTGATGAACCGTATCTAATTGTTTCAGCACAGAAGAGCGAGCGGACGAATAACCAATACAACCATAGTCTAACTTGGACCGAATTAGACTACGGTATAAACGAAGCAGAACACTATAATCAGCACTCACGTGCAATGGGACAGGACACGGAGATTCAGAGCGCGGAGACAAGAATACTTAAGACAAGGGATGTGTGGTTCCCACGACAATCGGCGGTCGAAGACCAGATCCAAGAAACGAACAGTATCAACGAAGGACAAACGAGTGCCATCGAGATACAAATCTGGGTGAACAATGCAAGAGCGTTGGCGGCAGAAGTGCACACATTGAGACTTCTCTGCGGAAAATCGAAACCCTGTCTCATTTGACCAGCGAACAAGACGATTGACAGTCAGCTGAAACTGCCGAGTGAAAGGACATTGTAATCCTCGCTATTGCCTGTACGGAAGTTTAACCGGTTCCGCTCCAACTGAGCCCTAATGGGAACGAACGCTGAGGATGGGAACGAACGCAGACTCACAGATAGATGCAAAATATTGGCCCATAGCGTTAGCTATCTCTAAAGGGTAAGTATCTAAGACACCATTGACAGATAAAGCAGGGACAGCAACAGAAAAATTAGTTCCAGTAAGAGAGCGGACCCGACGCCACACAGTACACACCGCTGTGCGACTATTGATAGATGAAACAGAATTCTTTCAGCTTTGTCGAGGACGAGCACGTAGAACGCGGAAGCGCTGGAGACTTCCGTCAGTAGGGTGACGACTAAAAGTGGCAAGAGCGCGCCGACGAGCCAGGATAGCCTCACGAATGTCTGCAGACCACCATGGAACACGCTGGTGGGAGACGTCGCCACCACATTCGGGAATGGAGCCATGAGCAGCATCAAGAACAGTCTGCTAGAAAGCCTCTGCTGCAGCAGCTGCAGGGGGCAGTCCAAATGAAATCGACCAATTTCCAGCTCAAAGCTTGCTGACAAAATTTATTTCTTTTTAAATTTTTTTACGTACGATTGTACCACATTCAGGGAGTTGCAAACGGGTTCTCATTTATTTTTTAACCGCGCAGATTTTGGCGTAGAGGCCATTTTGTATAGGCGCCTGAGCGTATTTTGCATGTTTCAGAGGATTCCGTTAAACTCTAAATTTTTAGGTTTTAAAGATAATGGGTTCAAACCAAAACCACATGAAAGATAACGGAATGGACGACATTCAGTGTTCTGTTCACATTGAGACGTACTTTAAAACGTTGAAAAAAAGATGCTCTGAACATTGAGATTGGAAACCTAGAAATTGCAATTTCGGAGTGTACACTCATGTCCAAAATGACTGTCGCATATCTATAACGGTCTTCTTCTAAGAATATAATTTGATAATGATTTTGCAGGGTGCTTTTAATATTGATACTATGTTTATAATCGGAAATGTATATTTGTGGTAAATTTCAAAGGAAAAGAATTATAAATACGAAAATTAGAATGAATAAAACATAATGTTGTTAAACAGACAAGAAAGTTTTACTTTCGTTTTATTGTTCTTATTTACTGCTCTTTTGACATGAAATTTGCCACATGCATGTCTTTCCCGATTATGCACATACTAACATTATAAGAAATACTGGGTGAATTCGTTATCAAATTATATTCCTAGAACAATATATTTATAGACATGCGACAATAATTTTGGACACGAGTGTACATTTTGAAACGAAATAAATGAGACTCACCATCAATTTTTGTCCACATCGAGACTAGATAGTAAACAACGTCCCAAACTAGTTTCAAATCTGAGAACTATATACTTGATTTTTTGGAAATTTTTGAACATTGCGAATTTTCGAAATTTGTTTATCTTCACCATCTCAGGGACAGGAGTGGAAAATCCCAAATTTGCACAAAATATAACTCAGAAACTACTCAAGTTTCAGTAATGTAATTTAACTCACTTGTTGCTGCACAACTATCCTCTAAGTCAGCGTTTCCCAACCGGTGTGCCGCGGCACACTGGTGTGCCGCGAATGGACCTCTGGTGTGCCGCGAGGAAATCGAAACAAAATTATTAATTCTATAGCAACCAAATCGGATGCCATAGGAAAAAATATGTACATTTTTGTATTTCACCTTACTATTAATTTCTATCATGGTAAAAATTACTGTAATTATATTATTCTACATCTATTATACTGTGTAGCAGACAGTATTTCGGCTTGTACACATTTCCACGTTTAGCTGCTTTGTGACGCTTCAATTGAGAGTCATACTAACACCGAGAAATGGAAACACTTGTATGGTACGCGTCGAGTGAACGTTCGTAGAACACTCTTTGGCACGTGAATGACAGAATAACACTTTGTTCAACAGCTGTGTTTTGACTTCGACACATCGCAAGCTGTGTGATTGCAATAATATGCACTGGTTTTGGTTAAAATAGCAAAGTTAAAAGTACAAGACATTTGTTTGTTTGTTCGTTATTTAGTGATCTTCGTTCTTAGTGAAAGGTTGGATACAGTTTTCGAAAGAGAAAGCGTATTTTTAAAAAATCTGAGTTCTGTATTTCATTACAATTGTTTTCTATTTTAAAATTAGAATAAAAAATAAGCACAATGAATTAGCATAGGGGAAAACCAGTAATCGAGCTTACATCTCTGTGAGGAGAAGATCAGTAATCACAGAAAAAAAAAATACCATGGTATTTTATATTTGCAAATAATAATAATAATAATAATAATAATGAGTGTGCCGCGAGAATTCAAGTTACACCCGTAGTGTGCCGCAAGTTGAAGAAGGTTGGGAAACGCTGCTCTAAGTTGTTGCAGTGATATGAAATTTGCAATTTTAAAAGCTGGACAGATGTCCAGGTTTTGTGTTGATATAGTATCTCAGGCATACAATTTATCTATGTTTGATAAGAAGAAGTGCAGTCAAACACCAAGAAATTCGAGATTTGTTACTTATTATTAATACCAGATCATATAGATTTATACCTCTGACGAAAACACAAATCAGATGTTATGAATACTCACAATCAGATGAATTTGTTGATTGCAGTACTTCAGTACTTTCAGAATATAGCATGTTGTCATTTCCACCTAATGGTACCGAAGCCTATATTTGAGAGAAATCGTGGATTGGGGAAATTGAAGACATCAGTCAGGAAAATAACGATCTTTTTTTATAACTTTTTCCACCCCAATGGCCCAAGAACCTGTTTTAAACTAGGTACGAATGACAAAGTGTGAGTGTCAATCACTAAGGTTCGCCGGAAACTCTCACTCACAGAGTTCACAACTCCTACAGGTCATACTTTCAGTATCAGTGCCAAACTCTGTACACAAATTAGTCAACTATCTACCTCGCTAATGTCTTAAAAGCAGCGCTATAGGCAGAAGAGAATTAACAGACTACTTACGGTTTTTGTACAAGATATCATTCATAAATTATGCACACTTTACCCATTTAACATTACTGTCGTATTATTTTGACCTTTTGTTACAAAGTTTATATTCACTCCAATGGCGCATCATAATATTAAGTCTCAGTGAAGAGAAACCTTATAACTCAGAAATTACTCGAGTCTCAGTGATGTAATTTTTACCCACTTGTTACTGCATAACTATCGTCTATTTTATGCAAATTTGAGATTTTTCACTCATGTCCTTCCTGAGATATTTGATGCTGAAAACACACGATTTTCGAAAATTTAGAATGTTTAAAAATTTCCAAAAAGTCAAGTATATAGTTCTCAGATCTGAAACTTGCGTGGGACGTTGTCTATTATCTAGTCTCCATGTAGACAAAAATTTGAAGGTGAGTCTCATTTATTTCGTTTCAAAATGTACATTCCAAAATTGCAATTTTTAAGTTTCCAACCTCAATGTTCAGAGCTTCTCTTCTAGACGTTCTGAAGCGTCTCAACGTGTACAGAACACTGAATGTTGTCCATTCCATTATCTTTCATATGGTTTGGGTTTGAACTCATTATCTTTAAAACCTAAAAGGTTACAGCGTTTAACGGTATGCACTAAAAACTTCAAAATATGCTCAGGCGCCTATACAAAATGTCCTCTACGACAAAATCTGCGCGGCTAAAAAAATAAATGAATACCCGTTTTCAACTAACTGAATGTGGTACAAATTTAGGTAAAAAATTAATAAAAAACAAAATGTTGTCAGCAACCATCATTGGTCGATTTTAATTGGACTGCCCCCAGGGAGATCATCCCTAGAATGAAACTCACTGACCTCACAGAATTTACGTCGTTCAGCACGCTTCAGATTGAAGCGGCGGAGAGGTTTATAAGAAGTAACAGGGAGACCATCGAGGAACAAAGGAAAGTGTTCACTGCCACAACGATCAGAGCAGGCCCGTAGCCAGCCCAAAAATTTAGGGGGAGGGGGGCGGTAGAAGTTAGGGGGACCAATCCAATCATATTATACATCATCACCATATTATAATTCATTTGCAAGCCTACCGTGAAATTTTATGGGGGCCAGCCAAGGGTTAGGGGGTCCCGGTCCCCCCTCCCCCCGTGGATACGGACCTAGATCAGAGCGTACTCTCCATGTCAATGACGTCTATAGGCCAGCACTGCACATGTTGAGGTCGATACAGGAATAGGTACCATGGGCAGTGGAGAAGTGAGTGGAACTCCAATCATGAAGGATGAGCAAGCCACTCTCCTCAAGGAATTCTGTGATCTGATTTCCGCGATCGTCGGTACAGACAGAGCCCCAAAGACAATGATAGGCATTAAGATCACCAACAAGCAAGACTGGCGGCTCGAGCTGGTGGAAAAGCTGAAGGGAACGGCGGCTGTAAAGGCTTCTGAGTGAGGAATGTATAACGAACAAATAGTAAGCGAGCGAGAGAAGTAGACGCGCACAGCAACTGCTTGCAGTCCAGACACAAAGTGAGTCTGCCGAAAATGAAGAGGGTCGGAGACACATATCGCCACGCCGCCAGTAGCGTTACCTGCATCTAGCTCTTTATATCTATACATAGTATACCCAGTAAGAAGGAAGGACTGGGTAGACTTAAAATAGGTTTCCTGCAAGCAGATAAGTACAGGCGAGTGGTGAAAAACGAGTTGTGTCAATTCGTCACGGATTGAGATTCCACTGAAGAAGCGCCATACTGGAAGAGACCGTTTAAGGCGAAATTTCGCACGAAGTCCAATTACAAGTCCATGAGTTCGTCTCCACCATATCAGACTTGAGTGAAGCTGCAGGAGGCTTACGAACGGAGGTATATTTCGTTCTCTTCGGGGAGAGAACCGTGTTGTTCAGCCTGCGGATATGCTGAGTTTGAGGCCAGCGATATAAGGTGATTGGCGATGGTCTGGAGTACGCCGAAGATCACCACTAACAGAAACGAGTGTTTCTTTTTTCTTTTTTTACGAAGTTCGCTCGTCGTTGCAACTGGGGTCTTGGGGTCACAATTATTCTCTGGGACCAAGTCTGTTTGGGTGGAAACTTCAGACGTCTGGGTTGCTACAGATTTTCGAGAACTAGCTGCAACAGTCGCGAATGGTATAGTCCGCAGCAAATACCTGCTACATGAGCATGTAAGTTTATTGTCAAACGACGAAGTCTTTTGTTCCAAAATAAGTGTGCAGGGGAGGACGCCGAGGTTTCTCCTGACGTGATTCGTGCTATTTAGACGTTATGTTGATGCCCTTGACTGTTAGGCGTAGTTTCACAATAAACTTACATGCTCATGTTGCAGGTTTTTTGCTGCGGACTGTACAGAATGCGAGGACGAGAGGCTTTCTTTCAAACGACGCTCGACATTAGCAGCAGAAATCTCAACAACCACGAGTTCTAGGATAAGCTTCTCGCGCTGTAAGGCTCGACAGTCCCGAGACCAAGCAGAATGCTCAACCTTGCAGTTGACACAAAAGGGCTTGGTCGCTTTACAGAGTTCTGGAACATGACTACCCTGGCCACAATTTGCACAAAAAGCAGCACTCGCATTACACGACGTGCTAGTGGACCCAAAATGTTGATGTTTAAAGCAGCGCAATGCACAAGGTATATAGGGCTGAACTTTTAAACAATAAAAACCAGCCTCGACGTACTCTGAAGGATTAGCAAACAAAAAGTAAGAATCAGTGACTGGGTAGCAACGAGTTCACATGACTTCTTACTTTTGTTGCGAGCTACGTCTAGAACATGTTGGTCCGCTAACTCCAATTTAATCTCCTCCTCGGTGGCATTGAGTAGATCTCAACACGATATCACTCCTCGAGAAACGTACACCAGATGATGGAGTTTTACTGACACGTTCATTGGTCCAATAGCAGTTAACCTCAGTAGCTTCGCTGTTTGCTTCTCGTCGATTGTTTCCACCAATAAGGTGCCATTCCGCAATTTCTTGATACCTTTAACCCGTCCGGCGTTATAACGTTATTAATAAAGAAAGGTAACAAGCCCTTTAGAGCATTCGGACGGTTAGCTGTAGCATTAGCACAATCATTTTCTTTATCTTTAAGATATCAGACCACAGGTGTCACGATACTTGTCTGTTCCACATTCTCTCTGACAAGTGTTGACTGCAGTGTTCCACATTCTCTTTGTTTGGGCTTTTTCCGTGAGAGGGAGACCGGATCGGTTTTTAATGTTTTTGTTCCCATAGAAAGATGTAAAGAAATGAACATGTATAAAGGAAAAACGTAGTACAGGGAGTCCATAAAGTCCTGCAGGAAAACAAAACTCCATAACTTGGAAACCGTTACGTTTAAGTGTATACATTTTTGGGGTTGGAAGAATGGAAGTTTAAAGTTTTGTTCTGGTCACAATGCTCGATGGCGTTTGAGCTGGTAATCACGCGACTTAAGGTGGCGTCTATTAAAGAAAAGGCACAATGTGTTTTGTGGTTTGCGGAATTAAAATCTTGCGTTTCAGTGCGGAGAAAGTTCCAAACAACGTATGGGAAAACACCCCCAGTAGAAACAAGTATTAAGAAGTGGTATGAGAAGTTCAAAGAAACGGGAAGTGTGTCAGAATTACACGCAGTGGAAGGCCAGGAACGAGTGATGGTGTGATTCACACGTTGCAGGACAGCGTAGCCAGGAGTCCAATGAAGTCGCTTAAACGTAGGTCATTGGAACTGGGAATACCGAAGTCAACGTTACACAAGATCGTACGCAAGAATTTGAAGGTCCGGCCCTATAAGTTAAAATTTGTGCACGAGCTGATCGAGGAAGACTGTGACATGAGAATGGAATTCTGTGAGTCAATGCTTACCCGCTTACAAGAAGATGGTGACCTTCTATCTTGATTTCTGTTTTCAGATGAAGCCACATTTCATGTGTCAGGAAAAGTGAACAGGAACAACTGCCGAATTTGGGGGTGGAAAATCGAGGAGCACAAGCGGGGTAGTCCCAAAGTCAATGGCCACATTATCGGCCCTTTTTTCTTCGAGGAAGAGACGGTAAATGGTAACAATTATCTGAACATGCTACAGACATTCCTTTTGCCAAAACTTACTAGGTCAGGCATCCTTAGTGAGGTCCACATGCAACAGGATGGGGCACCGCCGCACTATGCCCTTCAAGTTCGACAATTTCTTAACGAAAAACATATAGAAAAACAACAAAAGCTAACAGAAATTAAAAATTTAGCAGCAATAAAACAATGACAACACACTAAAAGAGCTCAGAAAACGTGAGCAACTTTAGAAGCATTAATAAACTCAAGTACCCGGCGAACTATATCACTTGAATTCCCCAAAGCGCGGGTAGAACATAAGGCAATCCGAAACGTTCTCCGAGAGCTGAGTACTCAGGACATTCAACAAGAATGTGCTGAATACTCAGCAGGACTATACACTCCTCACAATACCGACGGTTCAACCTCCGCAGCAAGTAGCCATGCGTCAGATGAGAGTGTCCGATACGCAAACGCGCCAGGAGCACTTCATCTCGACGCACATGGGATGAGGACGTACGCCACTCTCCTAGGAGTGGCTTGACTGCGTGTAATTTATTCTCAAGGGCCTGGTCCCAATCTGCTTGCAAGTGAGAGCGCGACAATATGTGAAAATACGTATGAAGATCGGAGCAAGGAAGGCTATGCTTCAGTGCAACCCCAGCCAAGGCGGCGTACTTGGCAGCTGTGTCAGCACGTTCGTTTCCCCGGACGAACATGACCCGGCAGCCAGCAGACAACGACGACACAAACCTGTTGCTGCAATTGATGGCATCTCACAAGAATGTCCTGCACGAGAGAGTGCATACTGAAGGCATTCTGTAGACTCAGAACCACGCTCTGAGAATCGGTACAAACAAGCACACGACGTAATGAAAGCGTGAGAGCATGTCTAAGGCAAGCTTAAGGGCAGTCAATTCAGCAGTGAACACGGAACACAGGCGATGCAAATGGAATTCTGAGTGGCCCTCGTCGGTGACAAAGGCACAGCCTACAGAATCCCCAATCCTTAGAACCGTCCGTAAAGAACACACTAAAAGCGGGGTACTGATCTAACAGTGCGGCAAACTCCTGCTGGTACACCTGGGAACTAGTCTGCTGTTTCGAATGCAGAGACAAGCGTAAATCATGGCGAGGTAGACGAAGCAGCCATGGTGGAATAACACAAAACTGAACCAACGAAAGAAAGGGCTACACGAAATCGTCGCCAAGGAAACTCTCACACGCACGGATGTACCATGGCCGAGTAGAGCGAGGACGTGCAGCATAGCGCTCGTATATCCGACCACCACGGAGACATGGTCTACACGGGTGGTCTGGAATACAACGCACATGTGCAGAATAATTAAGAAGTCTGATGCGACGATACGCTAACGAAGGTTCATTGGCTTGAACATACAGGCTGGCAACGGGACTAGTTCGATAGGCGCCAGTAGCAATACGAATACCCAGGTGATGCACTGTGTCAAGTTGTCGTAACAGAGAAGCACGAGCAGAACCATAGGCAATACAGCCATAGTCTAACTTGGACCGAATTAGACTACGGTACAATCGAAGCAGAACAGTACGATCAGCACCCCATGTGCGGTGGGAAAGGACACGAAGGAGATTCAGAGCTCGAAGACAAGAGTACTTCAGATTCCGAAAATGTGGTGCTCACAAGCGACGGTCCAAGACCAGACCCAAGAAACGGACTGTATCAACGTGGGACAAACGGATGCCATCAAGATACAAGTCCGGGTCAACAAGGCAAGTACGCTGCCGCCAGGAGTGAACACATTGGGATTCCTCGGTGGAAAAGCGAAATCCTGTCTCATTCGACCGGCGAACAAGACGATTGAGAGTCAGTTGAAGCTATCGAGTAATGCCGCGAAGATGGCGGGAGCGACAGAAAATGACAAGGTCGTCAACATAAAGCAGATTAGACACTGGGGCCTGGATCTCCGAAAGAACGCTGTTGACGTCAACAACAAACAACGTGACACTAAGGACACTGTCTTGTGGATCACCATTTTCTTGTACAACGCGCTCTGAGAGACTAGATCCCACCCGCACTCTCAAGTGTCGCTCGTGAAGAAAATTTGTGATAAATTGGGTCATATGCCCACGAAGACCGCAGTTATATAATTGTTTTAGAATTTCGTAACGCCATGTGGTGTCATGCGCCTTCTCCAAGTCGAAAAATATAGCTACAAGATGTTCTCCGTTGAGAAAGGTATCTTGAATTTGACCCTCAAGAGAAGCGAGATTGTTTGTAGTGGATCGGAAACGACGAAATCCACTTTGAAACTTGCTCAAAAGTCAATTTGATTCCAAATACCACACCAGGCGCTTGTTGACCATGCGCTCAAACAGTTTACAGACGCAGCTCGTGAGAGCAATGGATCTGTAGCTCGCGGGGCTAGTTGCGACTTTGCCTGGCTTTAAGATACGAAGAACGAGTGCCTCACGCCAAGAGGGTGGAAAAAACTCTATCCAGATGCGATAATACAGTTGCAATAAAGCCAGCTGGGAATCGCGGGAGAGGTTGCGCAACATTTCGTAGGATATACGATTAAGCCCTGGAGCAATATTGGAGATTCATGAAGAGAAGAATCGAATTCAACACGGGTGAAAGGAGTATTGTAATCCTCAGTATTGGCGCTACGGAAGTTTAACGGGTTCCGCTCCAAACGCGCCCTAATGACAACGACTGGAGGATAATGTTCAGACTCAGAGATAGAGGCAAAATACTGGCCCAAAGTGCTTAGCTATCTCCGAAGGGTGAGTAACTAAGACACCATTGACAGACAAAGCAGGAACATCAACAGTAGTATTTCCAGTAAGAGAGCGGACCCGACGCCACATAGTGGACATCGCTGTGCGACTATTGATTGACGAAACGTGTCTTCCAGCTTTGGCGCTTCGAAAGCTTGATAAGACATCTAGCTCGAGCACATAGAATGCGGAAACGCTTCAGATTTTTGTCAGTGGGATGACTATTAAAAGTGGCAAGAAAGCGCCGACAAGTCAGGATAGCCTCACGAATGTCCGCAGACCACCAGGGAACACGCCGGCGGGAAACGTCGCCACCACATTCTGGGATGGAACAATGAGCAGCATCAAGAACAGCCTGCTGAAAAGCGTCAGCAACAGCAGGCACAGGGAGATCATTACAATGAAACTCACTGAGCTCGCGAAAGTTACGTCAGTCAGCACGCTTCAGATTGAAGCGGCGGAGAGGTAAAGGAGGAGTAACAGGGAGACCTTCAATAAACAAGGGAAAATGATCACTGCCACAAAGATCAGGTTGCACTCTCCATCTCAATGAGGTCACGGAGACCAGCACTGCACATGGAGAGGTCAATACAGGAATATGTGCCATAAGCAGTGGAGAAATGAGTAGGACTGCCATCGTTTAGGATGAGCAAGCCACTCTTCTAAAAAAAAGTTCGTTACCTGACGGCCACGACCGTCTGTACGGACAGAGCCCTACAAACGATGATAGGCATTAAGGTCTCCTACAAGCAAGACTGGCGGCTGGAGCTGATGGAAGAGTTGAAGCAGATCAGCGGTGGTAAAGGCTTCTGAGTAAGGAACGTACAATGAACAAACTGTAAGCGGACGAGCAAAATATACTCGCACCGCAACTGCTTGCAGGCGAGAGAGAATGTGAATCTCCCGAGTATGTAAAGAATCGGAGACACAGACTGGCACGCCGCCAGCAGCGTGGTCACCATCTGGCTTATCACACCGATACATAGTGTACCCAGAAAGAAGGGAAGACTGAGTAGGTTTAAAATGTGTTTCCTGCAAACAGATGAGAACCGGCGAGTGGTAAAAGATTAGTTGTGTCAATTCCTCACGGTGACTACAGAAGCCGTTCACGTTCCAATGAAGAAGCGCCATATTGGAAGATGTCAACGTTTAAGGCGAACTTTCCCACGAGGTCCAATAACGGCCCACTCCGAATCCATCAGTTCATCCTCCACCATGTCAATTTCAGAGAAACTGCAGGTGGCTTATGAACTGGAATAGATTTCGGTCTCTTAAGGGAGAGAACCGTATCGTTGAGCCTAAGTATATGCTGACTAAGTTCAAGGAGAGCAATGTAAAGTGATCGGCGATGTGCTGGAGTACGCCGAAGGCCACCCCTAAAGAAACACGTAGGGTCTTGGGATGCTCGGTTGTAGCAACTGGGGTTTTGGGAAGTTCGCTTGTAGCAACTGGGATTTTGGGTAGTTCGCTTGTCGTAGCAACTGGGATTTTGGGAAGTTTGCTTGTCATAGCAACTGGGGTCTTGGGAAGGTTGCTCGTCGTTGCAACGGAGGGTCTTGGAGCCACAAAAGGACCAAGTCGGTTTGGGTGGAAACGTCGATGGTCTGGGTTGCTACAGATTTCCGAGAACTTGCTGCAACAGTAGCGAACGGAACAGAGAGGAAGGCTTTCTTTCAAACGACGCTTCGCATCGGCAGCAGAAATCTTTCTCTACAACAAGTTGTTCTCGGATACGCTTCTCACGTTGAAAGGCTGGACAATCCCGGGACCAAGCAGAATGCTCACCCTTGCAGTTGACACAGAAGGGCTTGGTCGCTTTAAAGGGTTCCGCACCATGACTACCCTGGCCACAGATTGCACAAATGTCGCATTACACGACGTGCTAGTGTGCCCAAAATGTTGACATTTGGAACAGCGCAAGGGACTAGGTATATAAGGCCGAACTTTTAAACGATAGAAACCAGCGTTGACGTACTCAGGAAATGTGGGCAAACTGAAAGTAAGAATCAGTGACTGGGTAGCTACGAGTTCACCTGACTTCTTTTTATGCGAGCTACATTTATAACATGTTGGTCCGCTAACTCAGATTTAATTTCCTCCTCGGTGGCATTGAGGAGATTCCAACACGATATCACCCCTCGGGAAACGTTCGGTAGACGATGGGGTTCTACTGTCACATTCACTGGTCCAATACTAGTTAACTTAAGTAGCTTCGCTGTTTGCTTCTCATCGATCGTTTCCACCAATAGTGTGCCATTCTGCAGTTTCTTAATGTCTTTAACCTGTCCGGCGTGATAAGTAATAACTTTATTAATAATGAAAGGGGATAAGCCCTTAATAGCACTCGGATGGTTTTAATCAGAAGTGGCACTATCATCTTTATCTTTAATTATAAGATATCGTACGACGGGCGCGGCGATACTTGTCTGTTCCACTTTGTTTGGGCTTCTTCCGTGAGAGAGAGCCCGGATCAGATTTTAAAGTGTTTGTACCCATATAAGAAAGATTTAATTGAAACATTTAGTAAGGAAAAAAGGGTGTGAGGTCACACCGGGGAGAACTAACGCTACCCCCTGGCAATCCCATCAGCACGCCCACAACCTTAGGATCAGCGTGGGGTCGACGCAGTCAAGGGGAATGGGAGTGCAAGAAAACTATTCCCGTCAACAAAAACGCGTAGCCCCGGAAAAGGAAGAGATGAAACAAAAGAAAAGAAACTTGGCCAACAAAAGGATAGACCTCCACCAGCTCTGAAAAACAAAACAAAACAAAAGGTGCGGATTTTTTTGTATTTTTAATTTTTCTTGCTTTTCTTATAATTTTTAGTTTTGCGACTTATATATATTTCAAAGACTCAACACTCCGGACAACACAAACACTGGACGCACACAACAGTAGGCCGGGTGGGTGCACGTCCTCCCCAAGTGGAGGAAGACGTCCACTAGACCTTCCTCTTCCCGACTCGCACCAAACAACTGGCGAGTCCGGTAGCGGTTTTCGCGGCTGAGAGGACATGCAAACGATGCAGATGAGGGGTGACATATGAGCGAATGATGAAGTCGCCCTCTCAGCTCCACCCCCTCCCCGACGATGACGGTCCGCTACATGGAGGAGGTCATTGCAAAATGAAAATGAAAAACGAAGGATTACCATTTTTCTAGTCTAAGATGAATCGTTTTGCCCAATGAACAAGATATATCACTGACATTATATTTGTGTGTGTGTAATGCATTTTCTTATTACATACTGCATGCAAGAAGAAAGTGAACACTGATCATACATAAATTAGAAACTCCAACCGGAAATAGGCTCAAATCTTGCAAACGATGCGAGATATTGAAAAGATGATCGAAAAAATCTCCCCTTCGTGATACCCCTTCCGATCTTTATCAAAATGTTTTTCATTTGTGTCTGTAAAGGGACAGACGTGAGGAATGACAAGGAGATTCATGTTCATATGTGAATGATGCGGTGTGTAGAGAGCGCAACTTTAGCTAGTTACTATTAAAAAACTAGTATTTCATGTTTTATTTGTTTAAAGAATAAGCTACACAAAATGATGTTAGATAAAATAGATGTAAACAACTTAAAATATACGATAGCAGTCAGCTTTTGATGTGCTTCCATGTGGTTTTAAATTGATCACATACACATAATTACTTTGACTTTAAGGGATAATATTCTGTGAATCATTTAGGCAAATGCTTCAGATGTGAAAGATTATATTTGGCTACTCAACTGCACCATGTGCAATCATCTTCACAGACTAGTGGAATTGTAATACCTACCAACACCTACATTGGCAAAGCTATGGATACAATAATTGGTGCAGATTTATTATACGAGTCCACAGACTGGTAAAATTTACGAAAGAAATTTGTAATAATATTTTAATAGACTAATCTGTAAATAATACAAATATAGTGTGCACTTACTCTCAGATGTATGTTTACGTGGAAATATAGAGATGAAAATCGAAGGTGGTATTCACGTACTCTCCCATAAGGTAATTACAAAGGAATGTGTAGTTCGTGAAATGTTTACAATAAATTACAACTAATATTGTATTAGAGTAGTTTTTAAGCAATCGAAGTAGTTTGTATTTTGACATCAGACAGAGATTGATATGTTAAAGTGAAAATAAAGTGTAACATTGTACACAAACATTCACGTTCAGGTAGCCATTACGCACAGTGATTAAAGATGAATCAGTGTATATAAACGTGAAGAGTTAAGGAGCAGAACCATTGAAATCTTTTCGGAATTGTGAGTAATGGCGGTAATGAGTGATGTAGAGCATAAGTATCAGTGTAAATTGAAGAGAAAATTGGAACTTCCTGATAGTTGGACAGATAAAACGTTTTCTAAATTATGGTAAAGGTAGGAAACAACTGAGCCCTACGGGGCTTCTAACCCCATTCATTCGCTCAGCTATGTTTTGTGAACATAGCACTGGTGGTTTTTAGTGGCCACCTTGTTTTTGTCTAAATTGTGATAAAGGTAGGAAACAACGAGCCCTGCGGGGCTTCTAACCCTCTTCGCTCGCTCTGCTATATTTTGTAAAGATAGCATTCGTGCTTTTTAGTGGCCACCTAGCATAGTTTGGTTCGTGTTTTAACGGAATACCTCTGAAAGTAAATGTGCACCCAAGAATGCAAGTACACACCTCAAAAGTGATTCCTGAAGGCACAGGAAATTAATGCAGGGAGAAAAGAAGTATGTCTTTAATAAATTTCTGTATGGTCTGTATAATAAATCTGCAGGCATAGTTTTATGGAGCAAAGGATTTGATCGAGTAAAACATAACCTTAAATTAAATACTTTATTAATATCCATTAACAGTACAACAAGAAATCACGTGAAACCAAGATGAATTATCCTCGCGTCTTCAAGCTTAATAAGAAGAATCCACAACATTTCTAAAGGCGTCCATTTTAAACAATTCATTTCCACATCGTGATTGTCCCCTTTGTTGCAACCTAGTTACAAGGAACTTCAGAGTTTACGAATGTTGTTTCTCATTCACAAAACACTTTTCCTCTCTCCATCACAAAGTTACTAATCAACTCAAACAGCGGATATAATATTCCCTAACTTGGCACCCAAAGTTCTTCGCTTCTACCTATTTTAAATCGAAAAGAAAAATTCTCCTTTCAAGTCCGTTGTTTAACTCTTCAAGTTTCCAAAGAACGAAAGAAAAAAAAAAGTTGAAGAAAGTAAGCTACGAGAAATGCGAACACATCCTATGAGGATAATTATATTAAAACTAAGAAAATATTTTTGTTTTTGTTTTACTTTCTAATATTGAAGTCTAACACACATTTGTATATATGTAGCTACTAAGATATTATTACATACACTTTTATATATATATGTATATTACTACATTCACTGTTTTATCCTTTTCAAAAAATGCAAGAAATACAATACGTAGCGAGAATTTTTTTCCCTAAAACAATTTGTTTCCTCTTACACGCTAGGATTAAAAACAGCCCACAATGCAAATAGTGATGAATTAAAAATGATGGGGGGGACCAATGTAATACATCTACTCGACCCTACCAATTACAATATACTTTTTATCTCATATATATATGTATTTATATATCAGAATACATGTAAATGTCATACGTATATATATATAAATAATTACATATTTATATACCTAAATATGTAAAACTCTCTCATTTTCGTTGGATGTTTGAAAAATTGCTATTCTTTTTTTTTTTACCCTCAAGACATCTTAGTGTAATAAGTTGATCTTATCTTTCCTTTGCAATGTTGAAACAAAATTAAAAGAAGCCTAATTATTTGTGATGCAATTTTATTAAATAATCAACGAAAGCGATATTTATTTATTTTTTTTTAAAAGAAAAGGAAATTTACATATTATGCATGTTTGAAAGAAAAGAAAACTGTCTCATCTTTTAAATCAACTAAGATAATTATTTTAAAAACAAAACGCACTTATGATAAACGAATTATATTAAGAATAAGAGATTTCTTTTTTTAAGGCATTGAAGACAAGTTAATACTACCTTTTTTTTTCTTTCATGTAAATACAATATCATATTAAGAAATCTCTTGCACCTTACATATATATATATATTTATACTGCCCGACAGAAGTACCCAAGTCTTCTATCCTGCCCTCTCAACAAATGATTTTTTTTTAAAAACTCCTCGTTTGAATGTGGTAATGAACATACCAACTCCTGTTGCTGGATTTATTATATTTTTATTCTGTCAGAGTAATAATAATAATAATAATTATAATAACAATTAAATAAGAATAGTGAAGACTCAAAAGTCATTGCCTGCTACGATGATGTGACTGTCTACCAAAGCAGAATGTAGACAAGGAATTTGCATCAATGACTGACTGTACGTCTCAGATGTTACAACTGTGTTAGTGTCAATGCCACAACGATCATCCATTTTCTTTAGCTTATTGTTATTTTTCAGCCACCTTACTACAAGTTTCTCAGAGGAAAACTGTATAACAAACTCCAAACAATACCCACATAATGTTCTTTAAGAAAGAGCTGTAGTTTTTTTTTTTTTTTTAAAGAAAAGAAGAAAAAACAAAACTACTACTTCTCTGGCGCACTTAACTGACAGCAATAAAGACGCGCCTCGCCTTTATTCTTTAAGTGAAACCTATATATATATATCTATAATACTATATATAGAAGGAGAGATGTAATTATGTATTTTTTTCTCCACATATTAGAACACAGATGATCTTCACGTAAAAGGAGAAAACAAAACTATATACAAGAAGAGATTAAAGACATGCTTGAACAAATTCTTAAGAAAAGTAGTAAGCTGCAAAATGTTTCTTCTTTTTCAAATCCACAGCCCTCGTAACTGGCATTCCACTACAAATTATTAAGTCTTTTTAAACAGTGACTATACACTGCACCACTTTCTGCATCATGTCTTCCTATACTTTTTGGAAATTCTTAAACAGCTACGAACTGTTGACAACGCTCTTCTTGTTCCTTCATTCTGAACTTAGTACGATTTACTCAAGTATTATTTTTTTTTCAAAGCAAACGTACGATGGAACTAGAGCATATACAAATAAAAATTAAATGTTTCTTCTTCCAATATGAATATAATTACTTACATGCCGCTTGTTTTACATGTTTATTTTAAAACAATTCAAGAATACTAGTTTAATAAAAAAGATCTAAAGAAATTTCTTTTTCAAAACAAGTAGAAAAAGATAATTTTATTAAAGCACAAACATAATAAAGCTGATATTTATATCGATAGATAATATCTACGGATTAAGTGTAATGCAAAAATAAACTGAACGCCATGCAACCTAGACTTTTTTTATTTGGCTTTATATTTTGGATGTGATTTTGACACTAACACTGCCAGCAACGAGGAGACCACGCTGAGATGAGAGGTGGCCACGGCAAACCCCCATGATGCTTGATGTTGGATCCCCCTCCCCCAACTATGTGTAATTTAACCCCCAGCTGCAGTCGGAGGTTCATGTAGGGGAGAGGTGACGGAAACGCGTGCCGTTTTAGGTTGTTGAGGTTGTAAGAGATGGTGGCCACTGGTTGCCACTCGCCAATGAGAACTTTTCAACTCTGCAGGAGTTGCTGCATTAAAATGCTCACACCCACGGCGTCCATCCCTCGTAAAGCAATGCCAGATTATCTAGGTTTGTTGCTTCCTTGATAACGTAATCAACCTGAAAAACAAAGAGAATCATAAATGAACTTATGGACTGAAATCCTATTTATAATATAAAAACATGTAAGTCTATGAGTAACGCTACTTCCGAATAATACATAGCCAAGCTAACAGGTGTCACTACTTGCCTGCCTGATGTCAATGGATAAAGCTAGCGTGGAGACAAATTGTCCATTTAAAACTTATGAGATCTAACTGCAACTTAGTAAAAGTTTTGCTTCAATTTTAGTTCACGATTTTAACCTATAATGTACAGAGGATCGACGGACGATCATTGGAGCCCAGAGGTTTGGGAATTCGATATGTGAGATATCCAACAAATTTCAGATACCCCGGTCGACAATGAGTGATGATGTGAAGTAGAAGCGAACCGGGGTTATGACATGCCGGACCAAGCCCAGGAAAGCAAAAATATTAACAGATCGTGACTGTCGATGCTTCAAACGTGTGATAAAGTCAAATCGGAAAGCGTCATTAGAGATGGTACCACAGAAGTTTCGATCGGCTTTCAATAGTGCCGCAAGCAGAACTAAAAGTGCGGGGGGACGCAATCTCTCCACCTCCAAAAAAATACGTACGGCGTCCCCCCCAGTTCATAAAAGATTACAATCGACAAAGACAGGCAGGGGGACGGCGTGACGTCATGCCGCTATCCACTTTTACCCTTGATCGCAAGTAATCATACCATCCACGAGAGATCGCCGCACTTGGTTTTCATGGTCGAGCAACACTTCACAAGCTACGTATATATATCACAATCGCAATACGACTCGTTGTTAACAGTGGAGCAAAGAACGCCGCTGCTGGACTCGCAAATAATAGAAATTCGTCATATGGAATAATGAATCGTGCTACCAGACGTGGTGATCCACTGGACGTGTGTGGGCGTGGTGTATGAACCGAGAACGCTGTTTACAGAACTGTGTCGTACCCACAGTGAAATTCAGCGGAGGTGGCATCATGTTGTACTTCTGCTTTTCGTAGTATGCCCTTGATCATCTTGTTTCAGTTCGTGGAAACATGTATGTCAAAGCACACCAAACAATTCTACACAAATCTACGCTACCGACATTATGAGCACAGTCCGGTATTGGCCCATACCTATTTCAGTACGACAATACTCCTTGTCATACGGCAAGCATTACCACGTGGTTCGAGGTCATGTGTGTGGAAAAACGTGATGGCCAACCGAAAGTCCAGATCTGAACCTCATCAAACACCTTTGGAATGAGTTGGAGTGCCGATTGAGAGTTAGACCATGCCACCCAAAAAACACCACTAAACTGTATGCCGCTTTGCAGGATAAATGGTTCAAGATTCCCATCGACACGTATACCAGATCGGTGGAAAATCTTCATCGAAGGGTTGCGGACGTCATTACGACTAAAGATGCCCTACAAGATACTGATATGATACTGAGATTGGATTAACATACTGGTATGGGTGTCCGGTAACGAATGGCAATATAGTGTATATACGAGGGGGCTGATAAATTCTCGGCCCGACCTCATTTCGCACCTTTCAACCTGAAATCATTCACTGCATTTGAAACACTGATCTTTAATAAGTTTAAATGCCAGCTGGGATGATAGTAGCACTGACTGTTTTTTTTTTCTTTCTTTCTTTCTTTACAAGTCATTTGTCACATACCAACTTCATCATGGCGCAACCAATGAGGAGTTCATCAGGAAGGAATTGCGAGATGTCATGAAGTTCTTTCTGCAACATAAGTTACCGAAGCAAATCCATGGTTATATGCCAGACATATTGGGTGTACATTGCCCTTCATACTCCACTGTGAAGAAATGGTGATCGAACTTTACAAAGTGCTGATTTTTCAACAGAAAAGCGTAAAAGGTGTGAGAGGCCAATGTAACTGTCAAATCTGGAAAAAGGTGATTAGGTTTGTAACTTTGAGTAACAGAAAATTTCACTTCAAACAATAGTGTACATATCCAAATAACGTGTCTGCTCAATAGTCCATGATCAATTGGACATGCACAAGCTTTCCGCGACATGGTTGCACAAACGTGTCACATCTTTTCAATTGATTTCACGGTATTTTGTGAACTCTAAGGACGACTTTTTGAACTGCCTTGTTAACCAGGTAAAAGCTGGTTTTACTCCTTTGATCCTGAGACCAAACAGCAGTCATACGAGTGGCGCCACTCAGGATCTCCAAGGCCAAAGAACTTCAAATCAGAGACGTCTGCAGGCAAGTGCTTGCCTCAATATTTTGGAATAAGGACGGTGCTTTTTGTCAGACTACCTTCCAATGGGAGAAATCATAACATCAGAGTATTAGGGCACTCTTCTAGCTACGTTAGAGGACGCTATTAAAGAAAAATGTCGCGCAAACTTGAGAAGTATGTTGTTTCTGCAGGACAATGCTCTCGTTCACAAAGCTGGAAGAACAATGGATTTTCTCGAAGACCTAGTGTTTCAGTGCACTGATTACCTTTCTTAATTCGTCAGACCTTGTGCCATCTGATCATTGTCTTTTTTTTTCTAGACTAAAAAACTCTGAAAGGAATGAAATCTGGCAGTGATAACGAGGTTATAGCAGCTGAAGAACGATTTCTTGCATACCAGTTTTATATTATATATATATATATAAATAAAGAGAAGTTGGAGCAATGATGTGATGCCATGTGTGTTGATCTTCGGGAAGAATACGTTGAATATCCTGAAACTTTCGCGCCTGTAGGTAAAGTCCTTCAGGATCGGGCCGAGAATTTATCAGCTCCCCCTAGTATATATGACTTTACGTTAATTATGATTATTATTCTACAGAGCTACGAAGACGATGCACTGACTGCACCGTGAACAGTATCACACAGTGAAATATATAGAATACTCTGAGAAAAAAATGCAAATGCCTGTTCACGTTAAGACTATAATACGAGGGCTATCCAGAAAGTAGATTACGTTTTGGAATAAAAAATCAACAAAGTATAGGAAACAAATTTTATTATATACAGATGAAAGCCACACACAAATACTACTTTTCGACATAGTCACCATTCAAATTAAGGCATTTATCGTAGCGATGTACGAGCTTGGAAATTCCTTCGTCGAAAAATTCGGCCGCCTGCGACTTCAACCACTTCGTTACCTCTTCTTGCAGCTGTTCGTCGTCATCAAAACGGCACTTCGCGAAATTTGTGGAAAACTCAAAGAAAGTTCCGTTATTGTGAACTTTCGATTTTCACGGACTTTAACATCGACTTTTTCGACAAGTTCGGCAGTCACTTTGCTGGGTCTCCCACTTCGATCTTCGTCGTGAACATTGGTTCGGCCATTTTTAAATCTTATGACCCACTGTCGCACTCCACCTTCAGTGATAATGTTGTCCCCATACACTTCACACAGCTGCCGATAGATTTCTATCGGTTTACAGTTTTTTGCTGTCAGAAACCTTATTACTGCACGCACCTCGCAGCTCGCGGGATTTTCAATTAACGCAGACATTTCAAACCGTCACAGTATCTTAACGGAGCACAGCACGAACCTCTCACTAGCACGGCTAGATGCCGACTGAGCTGCGCAACGCTCTGACCCCAAGATGGCCGCGCTAGCCCCGCCCCTAGCGGACACAGACGAAAACGTAATCTACTTTCTGGATAGCCCTCGTACCTTAATGATTTTCTTTCGTTTTTTATGTTACAATGGAACATTCCGTCCGATTTGGTGAATTTAACTGCTGAAAATGATTTGCTAGCACTGGATTCAACACCAAAAGAAACAGAGAAAAAGAGTTTTTTTTTTTTTTTTTTTTTTTTTTTTTTTTTTAGTGGCAGACCCATATACAGGGTGGGAGATAAGTGAGGGTAAAGTGCTAAGATAGAACATAGAAAATGTCTAGAAATGCCATGTTAATTTTGAAACGAGGAGAGGGATTGAGGTCCAATGGTGGATATGAGGAATGCATGCAGAGCTCTACTGAATAGGCCTAATGTGAATCATGGGGGACATCTGAAAAGCCGCCATGTTGGAATTAGCGCAAGAAGATTATACGGGAAAGGTGTAATGTGGCATATGGCTTTTGATGCCCCACACCGTCTGTTGAAATCAATAGTGACTAGTACAGTTTGAGACCTCTGCAACAGGGCGCGTTCCACGCTCTGGCAATGTAGCAATACTGTCGTAAAGGTGACGTGAATGAGGAACAACCATAAACGTGAATGAGGCGACTTTCCTGCCAATAAACGTCCCGATACACCCAATATTTGTTCATATGCTGGCAAAAGTGTAAATATGACCAAGGATAACCTGAAAGAGTTCATGACTGACGTTTTCTGGTCCATGGACGTTGATTCATGGAGAACCAATAAAGATGAAGATTTTGGTTCAGAAACCGGACAATGTTGAACTTACCCGACTCCTTATCCTTGATGGCTGACCGTCAGTCATACAACCGTTGGATGGATTCTTCTTCCGTCCATATAAGAATTTCGTAAAATATATAACAGACACCGTTTTTCTATTATCTGACTTCAAAATATGACAACGGGACAACTTCATTAACTTGCAATCACTCATTCACTCCCAGTTTACAACACCAAAATTCCAAGCTATGATTTGATATGCATTCTACAAAACTGGATATTTGCAAACAGCAACTGGCGCATTCACGACATCTGTCGACTACTTCTTCAATTTCAACACAGGAGACAGCTGTGTTCAGTGTCTTGGCGAACCCGATTATCCATGTTTTCGTTTCTCAAATAAGCCCGCTGTTGTCTCCATTTTTGTATCAACCATACAATCATTTTTAAGTTCCATAACAGTTGTAATTAAACAGAGGTCTCAAACTGTATTGGCCATTATTGATTTCAGTAGACGATATGCGTCAAGAACCATATGTCACAAGACCCCTTTCCGACCTATATTCTTCTTCCGCTAATTCCAACATGGCAGTTTTTCAGATGTCTCCCATGATTTACATTACGTCTATTCAGTGGAGCTCTACATGCATTCTTTATGTCCAATATTTGACCTCAATCCCTCTCCTCGTTTCAAAATTAACATGGCATTTCTAGGCATTTTCTACGTTCTATCTTCGCACTTCGCCCTCACTTATCTCCTACCCTGTATACGGTCTGACACTAAACGCCCTCTTTTTCACTGCTTCTTTTGGTGCTGAATCGATTGCTAGATATCATTTCTAGCAACTGAATTTACCAAATCGGAATGTTCCCTTGTTAGTATCCAGTTCAAAAAGAAATAAATATCACTTTAACACTCACTGGTGTCTTCATGAATAATCCAGACCTCGTTACATACCAGACTCTTAAAATTATCTTCTGTCTCTGAAGGAGTTTATGAGATATGAATCATAGGAAAACAAAAGTATACAGTTTTCTATGATCAATTTCTGCACTGAAGCACTTACTGAAAATTGTCTGCATTTGGCCTTGGCCAGACGTGAAGAGTCACTTAAATATACATCAAAACAACACAGAAATTTTTAATTACTTTTTGCACTAAACTTCCTTTTCTTTGAAAATAGTATTCTTTAGACCGTCACAAATACATACGACTTGTAAAGTGTTTCTTTATATTGATATGTACACTCGTGTCCAAAATGATTGTCGCATATCAATAACTGTCTTCTTGTAAGAATATAATTTGATAATGATTGTGCAGGGTACTTTTAATACTGATACTATGTGTATAATCGGGAAATTTATATTTGTGCTAAATTTCATAGGAAAAGAATTATAAACATGAAATTTAGAATGAATAAAATAAAATGTTGCTAAATGGACAAGAAAATTTTATTTTCGTTTTATTGTTCTTATGGACATATTATTGTTCATTGTTCTTATGCTCTTTGGACATGAAATTTTTCACATACATGACTTTGACGATTATACACATATTAACATTATAAGAAGTACCGGACGAATCCGTTTTCAAATTATATTCCTGGAACAATACGTTTAGACATGCGACAATAATTTTGGACATGAGTGTACGTAGTTGTAGAAATCACTGTAAGAGTTGGAAATTAATTTTCTACGAAAGTGACTTTTTAATAACTTTTGTACGAGAGTAGTCCAGAAAGTAAAAAACAAGTTTTGGTATGGTTAAATAATAAATAAATAAATAAATAAAAAAGCTATCAGCACAAAACTTTACTTACAAAGTCACAGGACCTTATTCTACTTTTTTATATAATCGCCATAGCTGTCAACTCGCTTGTTGTAACGTGGGACCAATTATTCAATGCCAATGTTATACCCATCTGCCGCCAAAGATCTGAGCCAGGCTGTTACTGCTTGGTTGAGTTTCTCATAGTTTGCAAACTGTTTTCCACCCAAAAAGTTCTTAAGTTTCGAGAATAAGTGAAACGTCGGTTTTCCTGAAATTTTTCTTCGACTTCTTGCTTCAGTTCTTCCGTAACAAGTGATGGCCTTCCACTCCGATCTTCATAATGCACGCTGGTCCTTCCTTGATTAAATATAATGCATCATTTCCTCAATGATGCCTTGTTCATTGCACTATTACCATAAACATTCTTTATTTGCCTATAAATTTCAGTAGGCGCAACTTTTTGCGCGTTAAGAAAACGAATGACACTCCGTACTTCACATTTGGCGGGATTTTCGATTGGCGTCGCCATTTTGAATCGCTGCAAAAACAAATAGCGCGACCACACAGTATTGAGAGACTGCTCACACTGACGTGAAGGAAGGAGCTAACTACCGCGCACGCGATCGCAGTGCTGGGAGATCCGCGCCGCGCGCGATGCGCAATCGTTTTTTACTTTCAGGACAGCCCTCGTATTTAGCCACTTTTCCATGAAAACTGTATTCACTTCAAATATTTTAATAAGCTGTCACTTTAGTTAGTAACACAACCTATGTTGTTTTTGTAGGATTTTCTAGCATGTTGGAAACAATCGGAAAACGGATGCCACTGCCAAAAATCAGTTTCTATGCTACTGTTGTAAAAGGTTAAACGCGATAAAAGGAAGAAAGAAAATTATTATTATTATTATTATTATTATTTTTTAAAAAAAAGTCTCTTGTGAGTCAGGCCAAGTTCAAACAGTTTTCAATAAGTGCTTCAGCGCAGAAATTGATCTTAATAAACTTTGATTTCGATGGTTCATGCCTCAAACTCCTCCAAGAAGATACTTTCAAGAGGTTGGTATGTAACAAGGTATGGATTATTGAAAACATCAGTGAGAGTTGAAATTATGTCTTGGAACTGGATACAGAGGTAAGAAACTCTTTTCATTATTCAATACATATCCTATAGCATCTTTCAGTAAACATTTATCTCTTCTTTTTTCATGTACTAGTCACGTCATATTACCTGGTGACCAAAAAGGAAATGGGTCATTTCATTACATACAAAATACGGTGGTTTCATAGAGTCAAATGTCCAACATCTTTAAGATTCTACTAGGTGACTGATCTAATAATAATGCCATATGAAAAACATTCACTATAGTAAATATACAAGCAGATATCAATAAAATTAATATTCATATCTGCTTGTAATTGTAATCAACATTATTCTTTTGTTGTCTTGAACAATAAAGTAACAAGCAAACAACAGGATTAGGAATATTCTTACGTTAGTTGAACGCAATCATTTTAGCGGAAAGCTTGTACGAGATAATTTTCAACCTACCAGGAATAGCAATATCTGCTTGCTCTCAATAAGTCAGATCCTATCTCAATAGTCGATACATGAAGTATTGTGTTTTATCGAATCAAAGTGTCCGCTTCAGGGAACTGTTCACTGAAAACTGCAAGAACAACAGTGTTCCAGAAGAAAAGGATGTGAGAACATCAGAGAATGGGAACTGAAGCTACAACAAACACCTTTGAAACTTATAAAAATCAAAGTCGCACACAAACTCGAGGTACGGCTGATTCTTTTATTCAATGCAGTGCTACTGACAGAGATGAGTAGTGAGTGCTGTAAGACAAGACAAGTTTGCAAATGTGGAGAGTATGGACGTACTATGACCATCTTCACCGAGTTCGTGAACCAACACAAATCATGTGTTAATCATATATCGCCAGAGTGAAGGACCAGGCTCGACAACTATACTAACACAGGGAACATCAGTGTAGAAACTAAAGGGCTATCAATGTGTTGGGCCAGTGGATATAGTCTGTTCCAAAGTGTAGCCACTTTCGACGCAGGACATATGTGAGTACCGCTTTGTGAGATCTATTAATTTCAAGAAGGGGATGATTTACACACTGATCTTAAGTACATGTGTGACTGCCCACATATATTATCGGATGTATCAGAATACATAAATATATGCAAATTACATATTAATATGTGCAAATTTTTTCGGCCCTGTTTGGCTCATGAAAAACTAGCAAACCTCATAATAGCTATGTCGCACATGTAAACAAGGCTGTTAGACCTGTTGTTTTTCTAAAAATTCACGTAAATATTTATTTTTCAGTCCTCATGTACAGCTCTAACATCTAGAATTTTGGGGAAAAGAAATAACACGACATTACCAACTCTGTTGGTAATGGAGATCGTGCTGTGCGTGTACTGTACATATGGACCGCTGCAATAGTTACCACAATATAGTTACCTGACAGTTTTAAGACATGAAAGATATGTTTGTTGCATGGAAGGAATATTGAGACAGCATACTGCAATAAATTTCGAAAAAATACAGAGATGCTTATGGGAGTACTAAATGGAAACAACTGTGATACCATTGTACACAGTAATAAATGCACTTCAAAATGATACAGAGTTAATCAAACTACAGAAGTCGTAAATAATAGCACGAAAATACAAGTATGTTCTACTTTAACACTGATGAAGTGTGGTACACTTTTGTTGAGAATAATAAGCAATAACCCTTTTTATGTGTCCAGGAAAAAAATGTTAGTGGTTCTTGATGTTAACACAAATATGTTTATTCTTTCATTAAGATGATTTCTTTTAAATTGGGCTTTTATTCTGTATAAAGATCTTTCAAGGTTGTAGCGGTTTTTAACGCACTATGACCAAAGATTAAATTGAAGAATGAAAAGTAGTGCATTTCAATATGTAAGGATTATAATAACTTTCACTACGCGTGATTACCCCCAGCACGTTACGTTCTGAGATCGGATTCCTGTTGGGTCTCAAAAGTCTATGAGTAATACAAATGAGACAGTTCATTGAAATGTAAAGGCATAAATATTGAATGTTATTTCACTAAAGAAACATACATTGTATTGTATTGGATTTGAGTTTAGCGTCCCTTTCAGCAGCAAGGCTATATGAGTCGTGGACGCACAGCTTAATATGGGATCCAAACCACATTGAGCTACCGTCAGGAATCGAATCCAAGTCTCCTGCATGAAAGGTGCATACGCTGAACATATAGCCACAAGAGAGAGCAATTTAACATTCCCAATTAAAGACATTCCCAAATCAATTGTCCAAGCGGCATCTGTTTAGAAAGTTAACGTTTGATCGTAGTGTTGTTTTTCTCGACTGTTCTCGTCTGCCGCCTGCGAAATCGTTATGGCAGATTTAAAGGAGGCAAAAGTATGTTCGAAATTTTGTTTCCTGCTTGAAAAATAGGAACGGAAAATTACCAAATGCTTCGACAGGTTTTTAAGAAAGCTGCTATGAACCAACACAAAAAATTTCGAGTGGTTTGGGAGCTTTAGACATGGTGAGATCAGTGTTGAAGATCATGTTCGTTCTGGGAACCCTTCATTATCTCGAAACGACGAAAACATTGGAAAAATCCGTCAAGATCGTCTTTTCATGATTGAGGAAATTTCTTAACGAACAGGTGTGAGTTGGAGCTCGTGCCAAATACTTCTGACTGGATTGAGGACTTCTATTTGAGGATTTGCAAATGAAATGTGTTGTCACTAAGTTTGTTCCTCACATACTCACTCAAGATTAAAAAACTGAATTTGAGCCAGGACATGAAAAATCAAATTGAAAGTAATTCAAATTTTTTGCCCAAGGTCATTACAGGTGACCTGACTTTTTTTTTTTTTTTCAATTCTCGGGAACAGAAAAAAAATCTTAAAGGAAAGCGTTTTGATGTGGAGGTAGTAAAAAGAGCTTCGCAGAGGGACGATATCAAAGTTAAATCGTTCCAGAGGTGCTTCAAACAGTAGGAAAGACGACTGGAGAAGTGCATTGCATCTAATTGAGAGTTCTTTGAAGGAGGCTGAATTAATTTTTTTTTTTAGAACAAAAGTCTGGTTTCTTTTGGTTCCTCTTTCGTACGTATATTACAATCTACACCGCTTGTGTGTACTACAAACCACGATCACTCACGACACACGATAAACTTTGTGCGTTTATTATTTTATGCCCATATGTTACTTTTTTCAATATTGTGTTTCTGTGTACTAACCTGCTCCTGAACTGTTGACCTTCGTGTTGGATCTGGATCTCGACCCTCCAGTTTCATCCTCACTCTACGCCACACACTCAGCGCATATGTGTTTCTCTCCTGAACGGCTGCAAGAGAAAAAAAGTATTGGATTTTCATTACATATCTGCTAAAAAGAATGTGATGTTTACATGCAAGACAAGAACAACCACCTGATTTTTATACGAAATGGATATATATATATATATATATATATATATATATATATATATACTGTATATATATAAAATTACAGAGCTGCACAGAAGTATGGTTATGACAATGCAGAGTACTTGCTAAAAATTAATGCTGCAGTTAAATTTTTGAAATATTTTTGAAGAATGACATTAGCAAACACTCCTTAATTCAACGATCTACCACGTAGAAAGCTAATTCACCTGAACCAATTCCTAAAAAGAATTGATATCTGCCGTGTGAACTGCTTTTTGTTCTAGATTTAGACAACGTTTAGAATATTATGTACTACTCATCTAAAGGTTATAACTCGCATCTGTAACTAAACAAATAAAATTCTTTTTAAGTAATTTGCAGTTAGCAGATTTTAGTTTTATTTATTTGTTTATTTACTTATTTATTTGTTTGATCGGTTTTTGCTAAGTTTTCTCACGATCCTTCTGTGAAAATGTTATGCACAATAATAATTGAAATTTTACACATATTAGGAAAAATCTCGGTTTTCAAAAGTAAATACAGACACAATATTCTATTCATGAACTTATAATGGTGCATCATTAATACAAAGTAATGAAATTTTCTCTAATATAACTATAGGGTGAGCAGAAAGAACTCCGATTTGCGACGAGCAAAACCTCGGGTAGGGAGGGTGTCTTCAAACAGCGATGTACACTCATGTCCAAAATTATTGCCGCATGTCTATAAATATGTTGTTGTAGGAATATAATTTGATAACGGATTTGCCCTGTATTTCTTATAATGTTACTATGTGTATAATCGGCAAAGACATGTATATGGCAAATTTCATGTCAAAAGAGCAATAAATAAGAACAATGAAACTTTCTTGTCCATTTAGCAACATTTTGTTTTACTCATTCTGATTTTCGTATTTATAATTCTTTTCCTATGAAATTTACCACAAATATACATTTCCCGATTATACATATAGTATCAATATTAAAAGTACCCTTCAAAATCATTATCAAATTATATTCTTACAAGAAGACAGTTATAGATATGCGACAATCATTTTGGACATGAGTGTACCTGCTGTCAACTAAGGTTTCATAGTCCAAGACTGTTAATTTTTTCGTTATAAGTACAGTTTCGAAATATGTTTACTATTTTGCGAGTATTAAATGGCTACGATTTTCATATTTTAACACTGTTTCTCCTTGTTAAATTATATATATATATATATATATCCAATGTTCTCTTGTTATCTTTTTGTTACTTTTCAAAAGGGGAGTAAAATGTAAGCTTGTTATATCAAGAATGCTACTGCTGTTATTACTTTGGTGCGTAACATTTAACTGGAAATTATGAGGTAATTTCCATACAACAACATGCAAACTACCAAGTTCATAACTTTCAGCTGCGACACTACTAGACTGCATTCCCAGATAATAATAATAATAATAATAATAATAAAGAGAAAGAGAAAGCAAATTATAATAACCTTTTCCTGTCTGTGGATCTCTCTTCACTTCTCTATTGGCGCCATCTGTTGCTCCATTTGTAACTACAGATTCTCCAAACTTCGATTGCACTCCTTTCCTTGGGGAAACACAGATACTGTCTTGTCTCACCAGTGGTGGTCGTTTTGGCTTGCTTGTCTCTTCCCCAGACAACTGCTTTGCAAATCCAACCAGTTCCTCATAGATTGCGCCTGAAAATATACAGAATACAACTATGATTAAGAATCAATCTATGATTGCAAATCATAAAAATTACAATTAAAAAAAAATACCATTTAATACATAAAGGTACTACCATGAATTACTTCCTTTAGCTAACTAGTTCCAAACTTATACTATCAAATTTTCAATTAGTAATCGATATCCACGAGTTTCCAAAACAGCAAAATCAGAATAGAAGTGAAAGTTCAAAATCACGCAGAAATTTGTTCGGGATTAGGATTAGGAATTAGGTTTCTGGGCTTTCGGCATCAATGGCCACTATAGCCCGTCACGTATGAGAGATGATCGTCCCTCGGTGATCACCAGTGGTGCTATTCTAATTTTTTAACAACCGTCTCTCTCTCTCTCTCTCTCTCTCTCTCTCTCTCTCTCTCTCTATATATATATATATATATATATATATATATATATATATATATATATATATATATATATATATATATATGAGGCGTATTCCAGAAGTAAGGGCCATTGACGTATAGTGAAATGGGGGTAGGCCGGAACACAATTTCACGCATGCAGCGCCAACGAGGACTATTGACACAGCCACTACAGTGGTTGTCTTGAGTCAGTAGGAGTTTGGCAGCCGTGGAAAGTAGATCGCAATGGCTGCGAGAATTGTTTCTCCCGCTAGTCGTGAAGTGCGCGCTGTGATATGATTTTTGCTTGTAAAAGGAACTTCTGCTGCTGATATCCATCGCAAATTGTGCCTAGTGTATGAACCTACAGTAATGAATGCAGGAAAGGTTTGCAAATGGTGTCATGAGTTTCAAAATTGTCGCACCAACGTGCAGTATGAAGGCAGGAGTGGCAGGCCTAGTGTTCAGAAGGATGATCTCATGGGGCAAGTGAAACAAAAACTGCGAAGTGATCGGCAATCGGCTCTGGCTTATAATTTTCCCCACGTTGCACGAACCACCATCTACAGGATTGTCACAGAAACGCTTGGATATCACAAGTTGAGTGCCGAAGATGCTAACAGACCAGCACAAAGAGCAACGAATGTGCAATGCCCGACAGTTTTTGGATCGCTATCGAAAAGAGGAAGATTATTTGTTTTCCCACATTGTGACAGGTGACGAGACGTGGCTCTCGTACCAACGGCGAATCCAAACAATAGTCCATGCAGTGGCGCCATTCAGGTTTACCCAAACCAAAAAGTTAAAGCAATCGCGAAGAACGTCCTGTTGGTTGATGGAACAACAGTTACAGCTGACGTGTACTGCGACACGCTCATCCAACTGCGACGAGCGATTCAAAATCGACGCAACTGGAAACTGTCGTCCGGAATCATCCTCGTTCACGACAACGCGCGTCGTCATACTGCTGCCGTCGTCGATAAGCATACTGCTGTCGTCGTTCAAGATTTTCGTTAGGACCTGTTTGACCACCCTCCACACAGTCCCGACCTTGCCTCAACGATTACTTTCCCTTCTTGCATTTGAAACGGTTGCTTGGTGGACAACGGTTTGAAAACGACGAGGATCTCAAGACCGCCGTTGTCAACTGGTTCCAATCCCAGGCGGCAAACTTCTAGTCAGAGGATTTACGGAAGATGGTTCAGCGTCACGAAAAGTGTTTGGAATAGCATGGTGATTATGTGGAAAAGTGAAGCAGCTCCTATTTCTGGTAATCAATCTTTTCCGCACGAACGTCTGTTCTTTATTTAAAATCATCATATGTATGTATATAGTGTGTCCCACCAGGAAAGGGCCATATTTTGAGGAATGACAGTATGGGTCATGACAAGCAATCTTTCGAGATATCGAAGAAAAGACCAATATTTCGTACACATTGCTTCGACGACACATCTCCGGAACTGATGAAGATATCGGAATCATACAAAAACAAATAGGTAGCACACGTAATAGGCATTATATATATATTGAGTTGATTTTGAGACAGCAAGGCTATATGAGACGCGGACCTACTGATTAAAGTGGAATCCGAACATGAACTCCAGCCGGGAATCGAACCCGGGTCTCCTACGCCAAAGACGCGTACGCTAACCGCTTAGCCACGAAGGAGTTCAGGCATTATAAACGTATCGCATTCATTGCACTCACAGGTCCCAGTATTCCGGACGAAATTCCGGGATTCGTATTCAAATTTCTGTGTGTCCATTAAATTGAAATAATTCAAAGTTGCTTGCTTTCGCAACATTGCAAGCAAGCGAGAAAATAAAGAGGTGTGAAGCAGTGAACCGGTGGGAAGCAGTTGAATAGCACCACTGGTGACCACACTATCCGAGGAAAGGGAAGGAAGGAAGCGGCCTGAGACCTATATGTTACGTAACATCCCAGCATTATGCCTGGTGTCAATGAGGAAAACCCAGGAACACCTCACTCAGGATGGCTCGACCGAGTGTCCCTACACCGGGAATCGAACTTGGGACCGCTCGCCGCACACATTTGTGTTGAAAATAGAATCTACATCTAACGGTTATTAAGATCACCACGAGCGTAGTATATCATAAGCGTTGTGGTAGTAGTTTTAAGTGGAGAGTTTCTGTAGAAGAGACAATATTATAATATTGTTGCCTTGGAAAACGTATTAGGAAGTGTTTGTAATCAAGATGAAGCAAGCACACTTGTAGCTTCTCATATTCACGAAGTTGTTTATTTTTCCTTGCATTTATTTTCGCGTATTTATCTCGTTATTGTATCAATATATAACCTGGATTATAAGTTCTATTGTAAATAGAGACTCTTCCTTCATTTCTTCGTATTTAGCATGTAAATTATAGAATAATTAACGGGGATCATTTTAATTTATGAATTTTACAGTCGTCACGAGATAAAGCCATAGATTCAATAACTGGAGCAATACAGCCATAGTATAACTTGGATTGGATTAGACTACGGTAAAATCGTGACTCAACAGTATGATCAGTATCCTAGGTACGGTAGAAAAGGACACGAAGCAAATTGAGAGCTCTGAGACACGAGTACATCAGATTACGTATGCATGGTGCCTACCTTAATCGGAGGTTGAAAATAATAACCAAAAAGCAAACCGCACCAACGAACAACAGACGACTGCCATCAAGATAGAAGTCCGGGTCAATAAGACAAATGCGTTGGAGGCAGGAGTATACATATTTAGATTTCTGGCCGAAAATCGAAAGTCTGTCTTGTACGACCGACGAACACGACGATTTAAAGTCAATTGAAGCTGTTGGTGGGTGTCATGAAGTGTCGAGACAGACAGTAAATAACAAGGTCATCAACGTGAAGCAAACAGCAGACAGGAGGAGCCTACATCTGCGACAGAACACTATTGACGGCGACAGCATATAGTGTCACTCAGGAACACCATTTTCATGGAGGAAGAGCTCTGAAGGGCTCAGAGGGAAAGTTTACCATTTAGACACATAAGCACGTAGAACTCAGTTGTGGCGTTGCTCTAATATTCCATAACGCAAAGTTGTGTCATATGCCTTCTTTAAGTAGAAGATAGTAACAATATGTTCACTTTTGAGAAAGGTGTCTCGAACTTGGCAATCGGGATAAGCGAGATTGCAAGCAGTGAGCGGAAAGAGCGAAATTCACATTGATAACAGGATTCATTGCTTGATTGATTAACGTGTAATGGGGTCGTGACGTCAGCATCGCGACTATTTGTCCCCGTCCCGATAGACTCGACTGCTCAGAACATGAACTGTCGTAAATATACGTTACAAACGAACAAATTAAAAGATAAACAACTGCTGTACAATACAAAAGAGACGAGGATAAATATAACAGAACAACAAGAATAATAAAAGCAAAATATAACAATAAATAGTAAATAGTGAACAACAACAATAAACACTGAACAATAACAATACATAAGAAAGAAATAACAGTAACAATCAAGACGACAAACATTAGTATAAAAGATATATAACAACAATAAAGAACAAGAAGTGAGAATAAAAGAGAAAAGTGCAGCAAAAGATTAAAAACATTCAGAGAACGTGATCACAATTACAATTGTGTATAAAAGAGAGGTCTCGCTTAACAGTATCAATATCATTACCCTATGCACGGTCAAGTGTACGAGGCAGTCCATGACGTTCTCTGAGAATTCAGGACATTTGACAAGAACACATTCCTCACAATACGAGCGATTCAAACCATGCAGCAAATAATTATGCGTCAGATGAGAGTGTACGATACTTAAATGCGTTAGAAGCACTTCATCGCGACGACTCGAACAAGAGGATGTTTGCTACTCTCCGAGGATTGGCTTGATTTTGAAAGGTTTATTGTTATTTGCCTGGTCCCAATCTGCTTACCAATGAGAGCGCATCAAGGTGGAAAACTAGGTAGGAAGTTCGAAGTGAAGAAGAGTGATAGTTAGAAGATATCGGACATACTTGCCTTTCCCACATTCTCTGCTGCTTGAGTGGGTAACTTATTCTTGCTTGGCTTGGACTTCTTACAAAAGAGTGAGTCCGTACTCATAATGAAAGATGTTTTACCCATAAAATGTGATTGTGTGACATTTACAAAGAGAAAGCGTGTGACCGACGCCATAAGATTACACTGGGAAGTTTGGGATGGGAACTTACGCTACTCTCATAACAATCCTGCAGACACGCCGTCACCAAATGTTGAGCGTGGAGCTTCTGCGCTCAAGAAGAATAGGAGAAACAAAAAAAACTTTGTTCCATCGAGAGAGAGAGAAAAATCGTGGTTTCGGAGAAATGAAGTAACGAAACAAAACCAAAAAGCTCAAGACAGAACTAGAGTCCTTCATCGACCCCCCCCCAAAAAAAAAAAAAGCGTGATTCCTTTTTCTGTACTTTCACACTTTTGTATCAAAATTTCACGTTCTTTAGACAGATAATTTTCACATGCTTTTTTTTTTTTTTTTTTTAAATATTTTATTACACTCAGGATATCGGACAAAAATACAGGACGCACACACCTGAAGGGTGGAACGAGTGCACTTCCCACATCAAATTTAGCAATACGTAATAATAATAATAATAATAATAATAATAATAATAATAATAATAATAATAATAATAATAATAATAATATTCAGCCAACTATTGCACATCACTTGCTGCAAATTTAGAAGCTTCTTTGCACTATAGGTCCTGCTACTCACATAATTTAGATTTAGGATTACTTCTTTAGTATTATTTATCAATATCTTTCCCTCCTCTTTATTTCCTGCAATGTAGTGTATCATATACCTAGAAAATATTTTTTTCTCAAATAACCAGTTTGCCTTCCTCTTCTTCACGAGCTCCATTACTGTTAGTTTCTCCGCAATGTTTAAAAACACTACACAAATTTTCTCCATCCCTTTTCATATTGAAATTTCCAATTTAGCTTTCGAGTTATTAGCTCAATTTAACTTTCTTTTATTATATATATATATATAAAATTCTGTATATTACCGAAAATCATGATCAAATTGCTTATCAACTCGGTTGTTAGCAAAAAATAATTTGCGCAGGATTCTCACTTTTATTTGGTGAGAACGAATTTCCTGACATATCCAGATTTTCCAGGTCACGATTTCCGAATTTATATAACTAGCTGAACTTGTACTCTCTATATAGCGCATCATTCACCTCCTTGTCATTCCTCACAACGTCTATACATGTCCCTTTACAGACACAAGTGAAGGATATCTTGATAAAAATAGGCGAGGGGTATCATAAAGGGGAGATTCTTTTCAATATCTCGCACCGTTTGCAAGAGTTGGGACAACTTCCGGTTTGAGTTTCTAATTTATTTATGATCAATGTTTTCTTCCTTCTTGCATGCACTATGTAATAAGTAAATACATTACACATACACAATTATAATGTAGGTGATATATGGTATTCATTAAGAAAAACTCTGCAAACAATAAAGATTCATCTTAGACTGGAGAAATATTTATCTTTCATTTTCATTATCATTTAGCCATGAAACAAACGCTGGAGAGAGATATACTAATCCCGTATAAAACTGTATGGAGTTGGAATGTATAACTCGTAGCATATGATGCTTCACTTTTTAAAATTTCAATACTTTTCAGTGTACTCCTAAAAACATAATAAAGAAACAACGGCCAATTTTTTAATATTCAATTAGAACTGAACAATTTACACAAGATTTGCAATCAATCAGTGAAAACGCCATCTTTCTAGAGCTTGTGGTTTCCAATATATCATTGTCAAAATAACTGGCCACGAACATATGAATGTCCACAAACACACAAACATATACAGGGTGTCTACTTAAATTCAAAAATGAAATTTTGTGAGTTTTTCGTGAACTTTTCTTTACCAAATTATAAAATTTCCTAACATTTTCAAGAGCGAATTTGTGTGCGAATTAGGCCGAATTTTCATCCATGCGATAGAAACGTACTTTGCTTGCGATTTCGTAGCGCCTAAAGCCGGCCATAAACATTTTTTGTGGTGAATTTTGACGTTTCACACAACAAAATTTTCCGATCTGTACTTACATTTGTACAGTTAAAAAAAAATCGTGACCCAAAAGCTAAATTTCGTGACCGTTTTCTGATTTCGTGACTTTTTTCGTGACTTTCGTGACCGATAGACACCCTGATATAATCTCCCCTACCAAATAGCTGGGTAAGTCACAAAAAACTCAGAAGTAAAATTTCATGCTTAAAATTCCTTAACTTTTCCAGAGTTTTACAGCTTTTCATGAAATTCCCTGACTTTTCCAGGACGTTTTATGAGTAAGCTGAATTTCCTGACGTTTTCAGGATTTTCAAGTTGGTGAGAACCCTGCTGCATATATATAAAAACACTTTAACAAGGTACTAAATATAATATACACACTTCTTCAATACTAATTAGTGACTAAAGAAGTGTCAACAGAAGTATCAATCTCCTACTTACCCGTTTGTGATTTTAATTGTTCCAGTTGTTCCAGAGAACTTTGTGCTCGCTCCACGTCTAGCTCGTCGCTTAGAAGATCTCGGATAACTGACGAAAACTGCTCCGAGAAAGACCGATACGATACCAAATAGTTGTGCAAACCTGCCAGTTCACATTCTTCATACTAGAAATAAAATAAATAATATATACAAATGTTAGAAAGAGAAACAGTGAAACATGTACTTTGCTAAAGTATTTTGATTTTTTCTGCGACAGAATGATACATGTTCGTTAGATATTTTAGTGATAATATGGTTTATTCTTCAGTACGAATTATACGACTTGTGGACTGACTGATTACGCTGTTTAATAGGGGCCTCAGCAGTGAGGCTATTTCTTCCCCGAACAAATAACCGACACACACTTGTCATAAAAGAACTTCCAAAAATAGAAACAATAATAATAATAATTAAAAAAAAATGGCTTCCATAAAAGTAACAAGAGAATAGAAGCTCGATCAAATAAAAGTCCAGAGGGTGCTTCAGAAAGGACTTTACAACTTTGTAAATTTACATAAATTTATTCACACTACTTACAGAGTTGGTTTTGGTATCACTTTGCAGCAAAATAGTTCGAGTTTTGACCAATGTAGTGCATAGTGCCAAACAGCACCACTGTAAGTGCTAGAGACAATTATAACAGAAAGATGGCTGACTTCCGTTTTTTTTTTTTTTTTTTTTTTTTTTTTTTTTAAATCAAAGTCTGCGACAATTATGCAACAGAATTTTCGCACCGAGTATGGCAAAGATCCTTCCAGCATGACCAACACATGAGTGGCACAAGTGTTTTGTTGAAACATTATACCGAGTACTAAAATAAAATAAAATATTAAAAAAATTAAAACTTGACCTATGTTGAAATTTACAAAACTGTAATGTCTTTTTGAAGCACCTTGTACATAAACATTAAAACAGAGGTCGTGAAAAAAATGAAAGGAACAACAACACAAACATAATGGGACAAAGATTTCAAAGAATAGGAAAAACAGCATATGTACAAGCTAAAAACAAAGGCATCAGAGAACGTTAACTATTTCAATTGCAAGAATAAAAGCGAGAATCCGTCGTTAGTAACAGAGTTATTTCCAAAAACCTGACTAATATTGTTAGGTAGTCCCAAGCGTTCTCTAGATCTGAGTATTTCAAACATTCTACATGAATGTGATGAATCCTTAGGGGGACGATACAGTCTTCACAACACAGACTGTTGAAGTCATGCATCAGTGCTTTAATCATTGGCGTGATATATTTACAACGTATTCATAATTATATTACGAATCTGAAAAAAAGAAGTATATAAAGGATTGCAGTTACTAATGGAAGGAGGAAACAACATATTTTTTTATTTTACACACCAGATCCTCTATAGTGCGAATTCTAACACAAAGAATGAAAAAGTGTCCGACTGGATCGAGTCTCGAACCTGGGACCTCCGGCATACCGTGCCGATACGTTTACCGCTAGGCAACCCAGTCCTGGACTATGGACTGAGTAGTGGTTAATGCATGGGCACGGTATGCCGGAACTCGAGGGTTCGAGTCTCGGTCTAGTCCGTCACTTTCGCACTCTTTATATTATGTTACTTGCAATACTGTACGATTCATTTACTTTTGCCTCCTACAGCACCGGAGACTTAGAACACTCATCACCGGGGATCATACACACATAAAGGAAGCATTCTAAAATAGTAAACTGAAATTCAAATGCAATTCATATCTCACCTTTGACATTGACTTCAGCATCGTGCGGATATCAGACATAAGCTTGTGATGAGCAGTAATCAGGCTTCGAATCTTCATCACATTAGATTTCAGACAATCTTGAGCAACAAACAATGACTCAAGTTGACTGGTTTTCTCTTGCTGCAGAGATTTTACAGTGTCTGCAAATGAAGAAGGTAATTTCACTATGAATGAACATATCAATAAGATATTCACACATGTAATTAAATTATGTTACATTATTCGACCAAATCACTTGTCACGAAGTCCTATAAATCTTTCTCCATCACCAATTCATATAATTACATTACAGAAATATAAATGTTATAATGATTATCCATTTCATAAGCCTTAGAAATTTTCAATTCCTTTCCACAAGTGTCAAATTATTACCAAACAGAAATTTAGTTTTATATAGCTATAATTTTATGCTATATTATATGCACGTACGCATTTTAAAGGTTTGTTGTTTCACGTTTCACGCGAGTGTTACCAAACAAATAGCGTTTATGACGTAGGTTCCAGGACAACACTTCGACAACATCTGATACGTATGTATACATACATTACTTCGTTAAATAATACAACACTTAAATGATGTGATTATGTATTATACGAGGAATGATCAGAAACTACGGTTACAAAGTCTGCAGTGAAATGTTTCTATATTATTTCATACAACCAACACAGCCAACAGAAAGTGCATATATTAGGTTATTTTTCGACATAGTCTCCATATCAGTTGGGGCAGTTGTCGCATCGTAGGATGAGTTAAGATTCCCTCCTGGCAAAATTCCTGTCCTTGCGTGTTCAGCCACGTTGTCACGAAGTGTTCCACTCCTCGTCTGAGGCGAAGCGATGGCTTCCGAGGTGCTCCTTTAAAGAAGCAGTTCAACTTAGAAATAAATTTTTTTTACAAATTATTTCCATTTGTAGAGTTGAAAATTATAAAAGGAATGGTGTTTGTTTTATTGCGAAACGTTCTGTCGTTAGCAAGTTACAGACGAAAAAAGATTTTGTGATGACATCATACGTGGTCGAGCAGTGAGAGAAGGCTTCCATACACAGTGCCAAGCAATTCGTTTCTGAGAGGTGCGGTGGCACGTTCTAAAGTACGAGTTCCGTTCCCAGAACTGATTACAAATACTTAGAAATGTCATTTGCATGTAGAAAATGATAATATGTGATGGTGGGCTGCACAAAAGGTTTCATAATATAAAACGTAGTTTTTCCTACAAAGCATAAGTTCAGCATTTTACAAAAGAAACTAAAATTTCGAAACCAATTCCATGTAAATAGATGGCGGACGAGATTGCTATAACACATAAGTACCTTTTCTTTAACCATGCTTCCGATTCCCAAACATAAGTATGTTCATTTTCACGTTTTGTTGCAATTTTTAACGCTGACACACTAATTTTATTTTTCAAGGTATGTACAGGAGCGCGACATATTTTGGCAGAAATGAAATAACATCAGTAAAGTTTGTCAGAATACGAAAAATACTTTACTGGTTAAATTTGTTTCATTCGCATCGCTCCCCGCGGAATAACTCTCGTCACCCGTTTCATCGTCACCTGATACAGAAAAAAATAAACGAAATCAATGTCCTAAGGAAAGCTGTCATCGTCACTGATTCCTTCTACGAGCCGGTATATTTCACTCCCCAATTCACATTGTATAGCAGTTATATTTACATTTATTTCTAAAGTAGTCCGTCACAATCATGAGTGACACCATTGCTATTACCCTCTAATGCCTCGTCTCGACTACAACCGTCAATTGCGTCTTGTACGATACTTTTACGTTGCTATCTAAACTTTTCAATAATATACCTGCAACAGCATTCTTTCTCAGTTTGCGTATAAATAATTCTCCTGGCATTAGTTTTTCTTTCAGTATGCACGACTGCTCGAAGTCGGACCCTTCAAGTTGCTTGGAATTCAAACACGAGTGTTCTCATTTGGCACAAAATTTTTCCTATCGATTTTCTTGAGCCATAATTTATATCGATCTTGTGATTTCTCACGACTTCGAAACGTTAAAAAAAAAAAAAAACAAAAAAAAACTTTATGTTCTCAGCTTTAATCGCACGAGAATTACAATCGAAAATACAACACGTATTAGGCATTTCTACTTCACTTTACAGACATAGCACGCGCTGTTCTAACACGTGTTTTCTACTTCGCACCAGTGTTAGAACAAAATGTTCCAGGAGGGCACAGTTATTATTTGTAGGGGCACATTATTTTCACAGTACTATTATATTTATTATATTATAGACGTATTATTTTGGTCTCCTGCGGGGGGACACTCTCAGAGCTCCGGGAGACAGTGTCACCACCAAAAACATGTCTGGAAGAAACACTGCTTCGCACAACAGTATGTAATTACTGCTCTCTCTCTACTCATTTTTATACTAATGCTGTAGGAAGAAAGACTAAGAAAAATGTCCCTCAAGAATTGAACACAAGGGAAGACTGCTAACGAACCCAAAACGATCCATTAAATCCATTGCACTATTAAAGGTTTATCAGCTGCGTACAAGGGAGTGGTTGCTGACTCACATTGAGTTCCTCGCGTAGCCTACGAATGACGTCAGCATTTGCGATTCATCAAAAACAAATGCCTATAGAAACTGAACTAGACGGCCTATCAAGATTTTTAAAAATATGGGTCTCTTATTGTTCGTTACTCTCTCTATTGCATCAAACTTGTTTTTAACTCGAACTGCTCCTTTAAGTGTGGGAATAGGTGAAAGTCGCTGAAACGTGATCCTCCTATTGTCCTGGATCAGTTCCTCCACGTGAGATGTGTTCAAATCAGTTGATGCCGTGCTGGGTCGGTCACTGCCCTCCTCCTCAGTGACGTTTTCTCTACATGCGGCAAACTTTCGACACCATTCTACAACATACTGACGAGACATTATAGTCCCTCCGTAAACCTCTACCAGCCGCGGTGACATATCTCACCCACAGAAATCGAATAAGTGAACGGATTTCTTCCAAAGACCAGTTTTTCAAACGAGTCGCTATTTAGGTTTATCTACAACTAGTGCTATAGAAGGCGGGTGGCTGAAACTCTGCACAGTAGCCAACTCCATGTATTAAAATTACCGCGCATTCCTCATTCCTTTATAACAGAGGAAACTACAGAAATATCGGCCTTGAACCCTTAGTTCCCGATTCTTCCTCGCATAAACCTGAGAAGATACATATTTTCAAATATTTATGAATACTTTTATCTTTAACTTAAATTAACTTTAGTGACATATCTGTTAACGTAGAAGTCCCATTATTAACGATATTTTAACCATTTAGGGATAGTTCTGGTTCGCCCAACCATCAAACAGACCTAGGAAGGGCTACGATGACTTTACACTCTTATATATTTAGACAAAATAGTATACAATGACAAGATTTTGTTTCTTAAAAATTTTTTTTAAAACCTGTTTTTAAATTTTGTCTTCAACTTTCCTCCAAGTTTCCAGTTACGACTTTTCAGCAAGAAGAATCATATACGGATACATTTACTTTATTACAGTCATAAATCTATGATATTTACCTGATACAACAGTTTCCACGTTTTGTATCCATGTCTGATCAATTGGGCCTTCTGGAGCTCGAAGCTGAACTAAACTTTCTTCAGCAGGGGTCACACTTTGATCACAGTTCTCCACCAAAACACAACTTTTGTCGCATTGATTTATCAACTGAAAAACACAACACACTCTCTTTAGCAATATATATAACGTATACTCACTATATAGAACATTTATTATCCTTGAATTTTTAATATAAATTTAGTTTAAAGGAAAGCATTTATAGTCACCTAACTAAACAGAGTGGTTGCATAGTTCAACTATCATAATCATCATCATCATCATCATAGGTAGTCTACCAGTATTCGCAGATCATTTGCCGCAAATGAGAAGGTTCCATGCTCAACGGTCTTCCGTTAACCTCTTCGTTTTCGCGTATGACTTTCCCATTTTGATATCGTCCATTAATTGTAATCTCCCCCGATCCCTCCCTCTCTTTCCTGCCACCATACTCTCTAGCACGTCTCTCACGATACCGTTCCTTTGTAGCCAATGTCCCAACCAGTTTCTCTTCCCCTTCTTAATAATGTCTAAAATTATTCTTTTCTCCCCCACCATTTCTAACACCCTTTCATTAGTATTCCGCTCAACCCAGCTAATTTTCTCCACACCCACATTTCGAAAGCTTCTAGCTGCTTTTCACCATTTCTGCGTAATATCCATGATTCTGACCCATACAGAAATAATACTCCACACAAAACATTTTATGTGTCTTTTTTTTCAATTCTTTATTTTTAAGGTCCCACAAAATAGATTTTCTTCTTCCTAAAGGCCGTCCTTGCTTTTTATTTCACGTTCACATTTCGTATCATTACTAATAATATTATCCAGGTATCGAAAACTAGTCACTTGTTCTGTTTTCACTCTTCCTACTTCTATACTTGAAACCAACTACAGAGAAATCAAATGCTATGAAGTCAGTAAAGAATTTTTTTAAAATTATTTTGGTTTGAATCATTTATAAATATTCTTTGTGAATAAAGAAATTTAAAGAAATAAAAAAGCGTAACTGTACGGTATATGTTTTTTTTTTTAATATGATGACTAATTGATTAATGATTTCTACTCAATGACGATGAGCATGACTTTGTATCGATCTGCAATATACTCCAAATGAAGGATCATTTGCTAAACAATGAACAAATGATCCCCAGTCATTATTCAATAATTACGTATAGTTTCGTAACAAGAATTTAATTGCTGGACCAGACAATGTGTGTACACAAATTATGAACCAACTGATCATTCGCAGTTTTAGAATACAAGATCGCATGCTTCAGAGTTTAATAACTTAATGTAATTTGAAGACAATAAATAATTAGAGTTGATAATTTTATCAAATCTCTTAACAGGACATTGATATTATGGAAAGATATGCTTGAATACGAACAAATATGGTCAAAAATATTTACTTAAACGAATACTTATAATTGCATATATTTACAATTTCATTATATTTAAGTTCGCCCTCATTGAGACTTGTAACATTATTTTCTATATATTCTGAGAACAAGATACGATGATGTTTGTGACGATATAGTTACAGTGAGTTTAGCAAAATATTTGTTGCTTATATCACAGATTTAATTCTAATAATAATACTAGAAGAGACAATAGGGGAGAAACATTTTTGAATGTGTGAGGCCAAACATTGAAGAAAATGATGAAAAACTGGGAAACTAGGAAGTTGATTGGTTGAGTGGAGGAATAATGGAGAAGTCAGCAGCGTGGCTATTTCTTCCCGTCACTATAAACACTACGAAATGAAAAAAAAATGGACTGCCGAAATATATGTGGCAAATTAAACGCTGCAACAGTAAAATCTTAAAGCAAAAGGTAAAAGAATAATTAAACGAGATAAAACGAATAGCAATAATAATATATAACGGAAAATAAAGAACGTACAATAATAGAGAAATAAAACTGATAATATATACAGAAAAATGATAAAACGAAGTTAATATTAAAACACAAAGCATCAAAAAAACAGTAAAACTAGAAATCAATTGAGAAGGGGATTCAAGTTAACAGCATGAATAAAAGAAAGAACACGAGCAAAACACTTGTGAAATAATCCACAAGGGCTCGGTCAAGACTACGCAGAGGTAAAACATGTTCTCTGAGATCTGAGTATTCAGGACAGAAGACAAGAATGTGCCGAATACTCAGTGAACAACACATTCGTCAGAATATGGATGGTTCAAGACATGCAGTAAATAATTGTGTGTCAAATGAGAATGTTTGTTATGCAAACGCGCCAGGCGTACTTCCTCTCAGCGACTAAGGCGAGGGGATCTCTGCCAATTTTCAAAGATAGGTTTAACTGCATGCCTATTTGCAATCGCCAGGTTCTAATCTATTTGTCAATGAGAGCGCATCAAGCTGGACAAATGACTACAAAAGAAAAAGATTGGAGCTAGAAAGACTATGCTCTAATGCAACCCGAGCCAAGGCGACGTTCTTGGCAACTGTCTGCACATTCGTTTCCCCGAATGCTGACAAGACTTGGCACCCAACAGATGACGATAACACGGTTTTGTTGCTGTAATTGATGGCACCTCAAAATAAATGTCTAAACGAGGGCGTGCTTACTGAAGACGTTTTGCAGGCTCGTAACTACGCTCTTGAGAATCGGGCAAATGAGCACACGGCATAACGAAAGCGCGAGAACAATGGTCGAGGGCAAGCTTAAGAACATTTAATTCAGCAGTAAATGCTGACCACAAGCAATGCAAACGTCTGTGACAAAGTCCTACCCGAGGACCCACGTCTCTCAACCAAAAATGCATGGCCTCGGAAAAGGGAAGAAAAACCAAGAAAATGAACCTGGCAAAACAAAAGAAGATATACCCTTACCAGCCCACAAGAGAATAGAAAGGCGGAACTTTTTAAAATTTTATTTTGTTCTTTAATTCTTAAAATTTTATTTTTTACTCTTCTATATTTTAATATTTTTTTGTAAAGAATCAGTACATTGAACAACACAAACTCTGGACGCACACAACAGCAGGCCGGGATAAGTGCACCCAGATGGAAGATGTCCATAGATCATCCACTTTCCAAGACAAGTCCGGTAGCAGTATTCGCGGCTAAGGATACGCGGAAGCATGCGGATGAAAGTGATGACAGGGTATGAAAAATAAAGCTGCCCTCTCAGCTTCACCCCCTCTCCGACAATGACCGTTCGCTACTTGCAGGGGAAACTAGGAAGTTCTAACAATCATTGATGTTTATATATATGTATATAAATTAGAGCTGACAGTTTCATGCACGCTATTTTCATTTCGTAACAGTAGGATATAAAAATGGTATACGGACAAAATCTCGCGGCCGAAACATCGCCATCCAAAATCTCGCCGGCCTAAACCTCGCGGGACAAAATCTCGCCGGGCCAAAACCTCGCGTGGCCAAAACCTCGCCGCCCAAAACCTCGCGTAGCCAAAACCTCGCCGCCCAAAACCTCGCGGGACAAAATCTCGCCGGGCCAAAACCTCGCGTGGCCAAAACCTCGCCGCCCAAAATCTCGCCGGGCCAAAACCTCGCCGCGAATGAAACTTTTCTTTAAAATTTACCCAATGTGTTTCCTAATATGCAATTCCACATTACAATAATAATAATAATAATAATAATAATAATAATAATAATAATAATAATAATAATAATATGATGATGATGATGATGATGATGATACAAAACATCGTGTGCGTGGGCTTTCTCGGGTTATTCCCGTTTCCTCCCACTTTCTTTATTCGATCATTTCCTTCATATTCGTCATCTACCTCTCCTTTAACCTATAGGACATAATCAAGGGACGTCGGAAAAACTCATATATTATTTCATACTTTCATAAATATTATTAGATTTTTGTTAAAATGTTAAGTTTTTTGATGTTCCAAAGTTCACGAAACTAACCTCGTTAGTTGTCATTACTTTCCTTATGCAGACTTTCTTTCCCTATAACTAGTTTAAAAACATCGTCGCCCTACCTTCACATTGAAATCCTCTAATACAGAAATAGAATTTTCATATGGTATCACGGGACTTGGTCAAATACCCGTGATACTTCTTCTGAAACAGCGTCTTTTATACCGTCATCCTTATCATGTGTTGGAACATTTACATTTTGGTCAGGCGAGATTTTGGGTATGGCGATATTTTGGGGCGCGAGCTTTTGGCCCGGCGAGGTTTTGGCCCGGCGAGATTTTGGCCCGCGAGGTTTTGGGTGGCGAGGTTTTGGCCCCGCGAGATTTTGGCCCGCGACGTTTTGGGCGGCGAGGTTTTGGCCAGGCGGGGTTTTGGCCCGGCGAGATTTTGTCCCGCGAGGTTTTGGGCGGCGAGGTTTTGGCCAGGCGAGGTTTCGGCCTGGCGAGATTTTGGGCCGCGAGGTTTTGGGAGGCGAGGTTTTGGCCAGGCGAGGTTTTGGTCCGCGAGGTTGTCGCCGCGAGGTTTTGTACCCAAACCTATAAAAATATATAATACAGATATGTTCATACCTGAAGAAAAGCAGTATCATGAGCAAGTCCTTCAGATGTTCGAGTCCGAAGAGCTTCATGATGAAGTAATGCATTGCAAGTATTCCCAACCAGAGTGGCCATCCTCTGCTCCTGATTGAATCTTTCGACACGTGCTCCTACAGCAGCCTCAAACGATGCCAAAATCTATGGATATAAATACATTCAAGTTAATGGTATATAGTATTTTACATGTGTGTAATAAATCTGGGCCGACCGCTTAGTAGGTAGACGTCTCATGAATTATATTACCGCGGCACTTCTTTGTATAGATAGAATAATTCCTAAGGCGTCTACCTATCAAGTGGTCTGCTTAGATTTGAATCTCGGTTGGGGAATTATTCTTCTATTTTTGTTACACTGAGGTTCACCAAGCCTCTCCAAAAATGAGTAGGGGGCACGGTGGCTTAGTGGTAGAGTGCTTACCTCTTGTGCGTGGGGTACCAGGGTGTCTGCTTCGATCCCCAGCCAAGCAAGTTTGTGGTGGACAGCATCGTGTCAGTGGGTTCTCTCGGAGTGCTCCGTTTCCTTCCAACTTCTCATTCTACCAATTCTTCCAGCATTCATTTGCCTTGATCATCCGTATCCCTTAGCCTAAATGATATAATCGTGCGACGTTAAACTGAAGTATTTCATTTAATTTCATTTTCCAAGAATGAGTACTTGCAGTAAAAAGATGGACAAAGGGCGGTACTGACTTCATTACCACTTTATAAGTGTCGAAGTCGCTGAACTTCAGGCCATATATTGCTCATCTCATATAAGAACGAAAAAAAGAAGCCTGACTAAAATGAATGAAGCGTTTATAACTCCTGAACAGTTATTTTAAACTCCGAAAGATACACATTTCCTTACATAAAAATAGTAGTAAACAATGACCATTCATTAAAAAAAAATAAAATAAAATAAAAAAATAAAAATAAAAAAATCAAATTACCGTACACAATTAAAAATAAGTTGTTTAATGATACAGGCTACTTGTTTATTAGTCATTGTAACTCTGAATCTGATCAATAACTAACAAGGCAGGGTACCCAGGTGTAACAGTCCGATTGTGATAAGATTGCACAGACATAAAGAATATCGAAAAAGAAGCGACACGTATTTTTTTATATCGGCCAACAAGCACATTGAAAGGGTCAAATAGGGGCATAAAAATGGAGTCAAAATGAGATTATGTGGAATATAGCGAGAACGAGAAGAGATATCGGAAAAGTTTAAATGTACGAAATACTACACATAGTCGACGCAATTCAATGAGGTAGAACGCACCCATGAGAAGAGAGCAGAATATCCGAAAATGGACCAATCAAGTGTACAACATTGTCACAATGTGTTACGGAAATGAGCAAAAAGGGTGATAAGGAGCAGGAAGAAAGAAGAAACGAAAACAGAAAATACGTGTTTTTGCTTTGGGTGCATATGTTGACCGTATGCAAAGAGACGCAGATTTATCTCAATGCACGAAGATGGGATAACACGCAGGAAGGATGCAAACGCCGTTCATATAGACAGCCAGCGAGACAGCACTGCGCGGTGGGTTGCATATATCGCGTAATGAGAACAACAATGAGGTGGATGTTCTAAACAAAAATGTGTGTAGGCAGTAGTAACACAAAAACAAAATTGTTACTATTACTGTTATGTTCTACGCGTATTTTCGTAGTGATATAATGTTGATACTCATGTGTGGTACTGATATTAATGTTGCTGTTTATCTTATGTATGTGGACCACCTGCTATTACATTCTACTGTGCTATGAATTTTTGTTCCCATTATCCGATATATGCAACCCACTGCGCGGTACTATTTCGCTGGCTGCCTATACAAACGGCGTTTGCATCCTTTCTGCGTGTTATCCCATCTTCGTGCATTGAGATAAATCTGTTGTTTTTTTTTTTTTTTTTTGTTGTTGTTGTTTTTTCGCATATGGGTGATGTTATGCACCCAAAGCAAAAACACGTATTTTCTGTTTTCGTTTCTTCTTTCTTCCTGCTCCTTGTCACCCTTTTCGCTCTTTTCCGTAACACATTGTGACAATGTTGTACACGTGATTGGTCCATTTCCGGATGTTCTGCTCTCTTCTCATGGGTGCGTTCTACCTCATTGAATTGCGTCGACCATGGGTAGTATTTCGTACATTCAAACTTTTCCGATATCTCTTCTCGTTCTCGCTATATTCCACATAATCTCATTTTGACCCCATTTTTATGCCCCTATATGACCCTTTCAATGTGCTTGTTGGCCGATATAAAAAAATACGTGTCGCTTCTTTTTCAATATTCTTTATATCTGTGCAATCTTATCACAATCGGTGTGTTACACCTGGGTACCCTGCCTTGTAAGTAAAAATCCAGAATCTGCAGAAAGTGTAACAATCTATTAATATAAGATTTTTTCTTTTCTCTGGAGGTTAAATTTTGGATTTTTTTACTTGAAGCAGGCTAGTTAAATAAAAAGAAAACTACATAAAATGAAAAAAACTGTAACATTGATCTCTTTAAAGAGTAACTAATTCAACAATACGAATATTCTAAACCAACTGAAATTTTACCTCACTTAATGCTGGATTGGCACCTGACGCCCATCTCAATCGCTGTTCAACACTTGATACTAAGGCTGCCTGTTGCTCCCGTGCCTCGTTTAAACGTGGCTGCAACGCCATTAATGCTGTAGCTGTTTTGCGAAGTTCCAACATACAAGCTGATCGACCTGTGTGGAAATAAAATAATTTTTATACCACTCAATCAGGTTATCATGCTACTGCTCCTACAAAATAAACTTTACAGCTTCTATACATACTGATTTTTCTTATTATAGAAATTTATAGAATTATGAAACTGTTGATGTATCAAATGAAACTAAAAGAGACTCTTTATTAAATAGAAATTTGTTTTAAAGAGAAAATTTTCACGGTCTCATGAATTTAAAGGCGGAAAGTGTTAAATTTATTTCATTAAACGGAAGATATGTTACGTGGACATCAGAAATCACAATAAGCGTAAAATGAATACAACAGAAAAACAATACTTTGCTCAATCGCAAGTTTTAAATGCCGAGTGATCGGCTCGGCACAATCCCCAATCTGGAGAACCAGTGCCTGATTGTAGTTCTGAAGAACCGGGCGATGGGGGCGCCACATCCCAACGCCGAGGTCACTGGATTTGTCATCCATCAAGCTATTGTGAGATTAACTTTACTTGACAGTCCATGAATACATAACGAATACCGAAGATTTCTGGAAGGCTCTTCAAAGCTGTTGGAGTCACATAGCTTCGTAAAAGTTGGATAAATTGATCAAGCAAGTGCTTGGAATTCATAAAGCTCTTCTCACTACTGAGAATCGGCATTTCGATAAACGCAAAAACACTCAATAAATCGGTCATAATAGAAAAACAGGGCAGTATATTTTCGATTCCTTATGTGAACAGTAATGCTTATTTTGACAAGCAAATCCAATAAACAGAGGTTTGTATGGATACTGTGTACTTTGTTTGAAAAATTCTAAGAAGTGACAACAGTGTATTTAGACTTTTGACAACAACTGTATATACAAACCTTTTGGGTCAAATTTATACAAGTGATAGACAGGGTTTGCCCAAGTGGGCCCAGCCCGAAAAAACCCACCGGGTTTTTTCGGGTTGGACCCACCTGAAAAAACCCGCCTTAAAACCCACCTGGGTTTTTGAGCTTTTTGTTAATATATTATTGCTACAACAAAGTTGATCACATTGAAAGTGATTTTTATCAAATTTTGGACTTTCCTCGGGCGAATTAAATGCTTTCACGTTATGGTATACAACAACATTCTACATAAGACCTTTATAAAATTCTGAATGCACTGAATAAATGAAAAAACCTTACCTTAGCTTGAGATAATTATATAACAAGTTAATGTATTAATTATGCTTATAGACTATTTGAAAAAATGCAATTTTATATTTTAGAAAATACTTTCCGTAAATAGTGTGCTCGCCGACTCGGCTATACCGAGGGACGTTATCCCTCATAGGGGACACCGGGGCACATTGTCACAATTTTCACATTTTATTTTCTTGTGATGCTCGTCTAAGGCCGAAAATTATAATTTTCAGTATACACATACTTTATTATCTTGTGCATAACATATATTTCTCTGTCCAATGTAACTCGCTCTGAACTGGACTTATGTTTTATGATCAATACAGTTGTGACAATGTACCCCATATGCGGGGTAAGTTGTCACAATATATGGGGCAAATTGTCACATGTTATTCTTGTGGCACTTTCCAGAAATTGGTAGATATTATTAATTCAACTATTACTAATGCAAAAAGACTGTAAATGTTACCAGCATTAAATACTTACCGTCTGAAAGAGAATCAAAACATAATTAAATGTAAGGGGAAACTATATTAGTTAAATAGGTAAAAAATAGGGGGACCTTGTGATTGTTGAATCAATATTGAACCACTCTTAAAACTGTCATATATGCCTTGGACTCCATAGCTTATATTTTCTCAACCTAAAAGATTTATTGTTACATCAGGCTTTGTAGGAAAACCAAAACGGCCATGAAAACAGAACTAACTCATAGCTAAGGAATCAAAACTACAAATTGAAAGATCAATGACAAAATTATCAAATCATAGCCTACTTCTCGAATAGGGCAACACAAAATTAGCCAATTGCATTTAAGTTGTTTCTGATTGTAGTTTATGAATTGCAAAGAATTCCTCTGATAGGACTACTGTATAGCTAGAAGAGGAGTAAATATTATTACGAAGTTTAGTTGCGTTTTATTAGTACGCACCGCAAACTAATTTGAAAATGTTTATCCTTTTGCTTCTACAAAGTACCGTACCTGGAGATCATCGTCAGAGTCACAGTTAATACACACGTAAAACAAGTTCTGCTTCCCTCAGTTTTCGTAGGTCGATTCCGTAGCGAATGCACTGAATCCACTTCTCGCTACATGTACTCGTACTGTATGGACCGCCATAAACTAAACTCAATGTATCGTCGTCCTCTGAGGAAGAATCGTAATCTTCTTTGGACCTTCGTTGACATTGTTTGTAGGTGCAAAACTATTTCCTTGGGGAGTTCACCATGTCTTTTCAGAAATACCGGATACCAGTCTGGGCCAGCAATGGCCTTTTCATTCCACGACTATGGGCATTTCAATCCTAGCTCTTTTGCATAGTTGTAAGTGAGTCCAAATTATATGTGCGAAGCTTGTTTTGGTATGATACTAGTAATTTTTCCTAGTATTACGAAGAGTAACCTAATGTAAATGAGCATTTGCCGAACTGTAGTTCGCCATCTGTAACACGTGCACAGAATCTTGCCAATGTTCTGTAGTGGACATGAAATTCTTTAGCAGCTTTAGGCCTACGTGTTGATATGGGGTTGTTATTTCTTTTCATAGCTCTTGCTGCAACCAGTAGATCTTCCATTGGTGGTGCTTTCCTCTCTGTCTTTATTTTGTATATTCTCACTGTCTGCGAAACAGAGTGGGGCTCATTGTCACAGTGACAACATGCCCCGTCTTATTTGTGACAACTTGCCCCACGCGTTGCCATTACTCTTTTTACAAAATATCTATACCAAACGACAAGATTAGGCGCTTTCAAAGTAGCACACTATGAAGCTCTATTTGTAACCTACATAACCCGCACAAAAATATTTGCTTCTACCGCTTTCACGAACACACAAAACGGCAATTTCAGGACTCGGAAAATTTACATTCCGGCACTGAAAACACACAAAGTTCAACTGACGCAGCACGGTTGTTTCCGCGCATCTCCAAACGAGTACAGTTAGTAGTGACATCTAGTAAGTAAACAAGAAAGCAGCACCGGCGCGCTGTTTTCGCTTTTTTTAGAGTTGCTACTGTGACGACGTACCCCTTGTGACAATGTGTCCCGGTTTCCCCTACGTTTGACGAGTTTAAAGCCATACGTGCCGGTACTACCAGTAAATATGGAGTGCATTAGTAAAACTATTAATATTATTTCTTATCTTTGACGGTAGCACAAGTATTCTTCAGTAAAATTTAGTTTTCCAAAAATAACAGTTTAGTTCAGTTATTTGTTGGTATTCTTCAAATAAGCATTCTTTAGAATCAACACCGACAATAGCGTAAACATTTTTGTTCAATTTAAGAAGCTTAATGCTCAGAGTTCCGAAAACTACGTAACACTTACTACAAGTGCTGAATTCAAACTTCCGTACTAGTGGAAGTTTCGATGTACAGTAAAGAAAGCTGCATTTTCGAGGGGGAAAAAGTTGCGAAAGAAATGCTCGGGAAATTCCCGCAATTGAACGCACAAAGCATCGGAACTGAATACTTCAACAGTAAAACTATTTATTTTACGCTGGAAGATATTTAATTTCATTTAAGACATTTTGAAACATTTACTTTATAAAATATGACTTATATCTTTATTAATTGTTTAAATTAATTTTCTGGAAAGAAACGTCTTGCAACAAATGCTCGGGAATTTCACCTAATTGAACGCACAAACTATCGAAAGTGACTTTCAAATAAATCCATTTATTTTACGCTGTTAAATTAATATATTTGTTGTTCATATTTGGCAAACGTCACTGAGGCTTCTGGGATGATTCGATCTACATTTGTTTGTTCGTCTGCCTGTACCACACATACTACAGGGTACCACCTTCGATGTTTTAAGTTTAAATTTTTAGGGTACAAGCACGAGACACACTAAATTTCCAGTATAGATTTTGGCGGTACTAACAGCGTACAATTTCAAAATGGTGGCTTTAAAAAAATAGCGGGTATCCACACTATAAAATGCAATTTTCGGTCTTTTAAGTTGAAATTTTTTAGAATATAAGCATGAGACACTCTAAATTAGATGTATATATTTTGGCGGCGATCTAACGTGAAATTTCAAAATGGCGGCCATTTTTTTCAAAACAGCAGTGAATAGAAAATTGTTGCAAATTGTGACAATGATAATCTTGAAATATAAATCACATTTTAACACTTTTACCCCAAAGACATTGAAATATTTCGAAAAAACCCAATTAAACCCGAAAAAACCCGAAAAAACCCACATGGGCCCAGGTGGGTTGGGCTTTTTCAAAAAAACCCGGGTTTTTTCAAACCCTGGTGATAGAAGGGTCCAATATACGCATTTTGAGACAGGAAACTTACGGTTGAAAACTGCTAGTTCAAGCGCTATGCTATCTTGAAGTTGCAGCAATCTGTGGGAACCAGTACGACGCAGCAGGCTCGGATGAATCGCCAGTAGAATCCGAGGAGGACTTGCTTCCAAGAGCCCTAGCTGCCTGCTTAATTGTGCAAGAGATGCCGGGGATATTTGTGCGAGTGAGGGAAAATTTCCTTAGGCGTTGTGCTACGTGCATGAGGTTTGTGATCGTCACTTTGTGAAGTTACTGTGAGTTTTTGGTACTACAGTGCAGCAGTGGATTGTACTAAATCTTACCTACTCAAATGTAGCGTTATGCACAATAAAGTAGGTTATATAGAGTTGATAAACACATTTGTTATTGAAACTTTGTACTTTTTCCCACAAATTGCTGTAACTTCAAGCTGGCGTGACGCCAAAACTAGCGGTTTCCTATCTCAAAATACGTATATTGGACCTTATCACCTGTATAAATTTGACCCAAAAAGGTTATAGACACCCTGTATAAAACTCCGGGGAATGATGACGAGATAAACTCCGAATTGATATACCTGCATGAATAAAAACAAGATCACTGAAAGTAAAAACAGATAGTGTAGTCTTATCATAACTAAAATCATTCAGCAGTTCTAAATGTTATCTGATATATGAGTACCGGGGAAGTTCTTCTGCAAGAATATATTGAGGACATTTGAAGCAGGGGCGTCATTTCAGACTTCGCTTGAGGGGGGCAAGAGCACAACCGACATAATACTTTCACGGTTTGTTCTAGTATATTAGTAGACAATCGATTAAAGTACATGTATTCCTCATACTTCTGGAGGGACAATTGCCACCCTCCTACCCCCCTAAATGACGCCCCTGATTTGAAGAAGTGTAAATAGGAATCAACAAATCCTTAATCTATAATATACTGAGTACCTTTAAAAAAAAATAACGTAAGAAGGAACAAATAAGTCCTTAACAAGAACATACTGAGAAACTCGGCAGAATAATGTAAGTAGGAGCAAAATCTTAAAGTACTAATCAAGTATAAACGTGTATCTCAGTGAATTAGTTTTACAGGCAGTACACTGTAGATTGGATTAGCACAATATCTCTATAATAACAGCTCAAGTATTAAATGACTTAGCATATAATGCACTCATGTATAAGCCAGAAATATAAAAACATGTTTATGTGACGTTCTGTTCATAAATACTAAGCATAAGAATAGAAAATGTTACACTCACTTAAGGGTGCTATATTTGTCATTGTACTTTGCAGAAGAATATCTTCATGGAACCAATGATGAGCTGTCAGTTCCAACTGCAAACGCTGAAGAGTAGAACGGCTTGCTTCGATATTTTGCTGGAGATGTCTGGCCACTTCGCGTCGTCTCCACGCTGCTTCTAACGCACTTGTCAAACTCGAGGCTTGGGTTAGTACAGATGATGCGAAAAGATTTTGTTTCATGCTCAGATCCACTACCTTACGACACAGTTCTTCTAAGGGTACTTTACTTTCCGCACCGATGTCTCGTTGTTCAATCTCAACTGCAACAGAATAAAAAAAATCAAATTAATTACAGACGAAAGACAAAACTAGAAGTTAAATAAAACAGGAAACACATTCAGTAGAAGAGTAACTATTTATGGATCAAAAGTTTCAACATATTTTAATCAAAATTTTTCTTGTACGCCTTATATCTGGAAAACTACATGTATTGTAGCCAAACCCAAACTATCACTTAACTCAGTATGATGTGTTTATTCCATACAAAATACGAAAATTCAATTTAGGGGCCGTGCAAAAATTTTGTGGCCCCTGATCCAAAAACTAATTATTGGCCACAATTTCAATCTTCTGATGCATTTTTCTGGACCATTCCTAAAATTCTTGGCCAAGATCTCAATCTTTCGATCCATTTTTTGAATCATTCCTAAAATTCTTGCTATTTTCTTTATATCTGTACCTGATACAGCAGAGAGTAACTGTTTCACCCTTACAGCCATCTACTCTACTTCCTTTCGGTTTAACGTATTTGCCCCAATATGGATTTCAAATTTGGCACTAGGGCAATGAAACCTAACGCACGTGGACGTAACGCATCTTTTTGATTAAATTAATTTCATAAAAAAGGATTATTCTTTTCCTGTGATCTATCATCAACTCTCCTTTTCGCAATAACTGCCCAAAATATGACAAAATCTTTTAAAATGAAAAGCTCTATTCTTCTTTTGTGTATAAAGTATGTACAGGCAAGCTTGTGATATGGCATTACTAGTGGATCAAATTCTAGACATGTTCATTATAATTTTCAACAAGGAGGAAATGAAGTAAGATCGCTGATTGACTGGAGGAATAATGGGGATGTCAAGGTCATGGCTATTTGTCCTCGCCACGATAAGAACTACTGACAAGTGTATGGACTGCCAACAATGGCCGGACTATAAGCCGATAAAAGTGATCAAAATTTCACCAAAGAGGAAAACAAACGCTGCCAGAAAAAGAATAAAACAAGAAACAAAGAGAGAAATAAATAAAAGGGAGAATAGAGGAGATAAAATATGTAACAATAAATAGAAAAAGAATAAAACTCAAGTCTAAGAATTAAAACGAGTAGCAGCTAAACGAAGATGCAACCAATAAAACGGCTCAGGAAACAATGAGGTCGACAGCAGCATGAACAAAAATAAGAATTCGCTCCATCGATGCACCATCCAAACACAAAAGCTCCCCCAAAGCATACCAAAAATTACTGGGCAGTTTGATATGTTCTATGAGAGCTTGAATATTTGGGTTATTCGACAAGAATGCCCAATACTCAGAGGGACAATAGATTTCTCACAACAGAGACGGTTAACAGCTCGCAAAAATATGAATGAGTGAAACGAGATTGTCCGACACAAAATGGCGCCAGGAGCACTTCATCTTGGTGATTGGCATGTGAGGATGCAACCCAGGCTGGCTTTACAATGTGAAGTTTATTGCTATTCATTCTGCTTGCCAATGAGAGCGCATCAGGGTCTTAAAGTGGCTACAAAGGTCGGAGCCAGGAAGACAATGCTCAAATGCAACATCGTTCAAGATGGCGTTCTTGGTAGCTGTGTCAGCATGTTCGATTTCCCGAATGCCGATGTGGCCCGGCACCTACGACACAACCGTGTTTCTGTAGCTGATGGAATCTCACAAGAACGTCTTGAAAGAGGGGCGTGCTTACTGAAGACCAGTTATATCTTATAAAAGATAAAATGAAACATGATAAATAAGACCAAATGATGACGGACTTGATGGAATGAAGAGAACGTAAGAAAAGGGAAAAATTGAATGAAATAATTGAGTTTTACGTCCCACGGTTATGCCGGTTAGGCTAAAGGAGACTGTGATTATGAGAAGTGAGTGAAATGGTGGAATGAAGAAAGTGGGAGGAAACGGGAGAACCCGAGAAAATCCACGAGCACGGCGTTTGTCCACCACAAAGTCCACAAGGCGCGAGCTGGGATTGAATCAGGGACCCCAAGCACCGGAGGTGAACGCTCTACCACTGGCGCCCCCTACGTAGGGAAAGGGACAACTCCGAAAATACCTATGTACAGGATATTGTCGAACAATCGAACAAGGATCCCTTACTATTCAGCATATAATTATTTTTCTTTAAAAGAAGAAGGGAAACGTTAATCAGTGTACAATATATACAGTATGGCAATTAGGGGAGATAATACTATTTTCTTGCTACGAAATTACTTTTGGCACGGGAAGTTTTACGTAATGATGAAACTTGTAGAATACAGACAAAAATTTACAGCTCGGGCAGTCGCCAGTGCAGCGTGTGCCGTGGCTAAGTATACACTGGTGTTGTGATACCTAGTCACCGTTTAAACAATGAACAAAAAGTAAATACAACTGCAACGAAAACATTTGAGATGCTGAAAAATATTTGTGGAGACATTTGCTTTCTCGTAGAGTTTCTAAATGGAATAACAGGCTCAGTGCTGGCTGAGAATCTGTGAAAGACAACGAGCACTCAGGTCCCAGAAGTCTGGTCAAAACAACTGAAATGATTGACAGTTCCTCGGGATATCATTTTGAATTATTGAAATGCAAGACTCACTGGATTTCAGACCTCTCGCAGGGCTAAATAAGGTGACTGCCGCCAAATAATAATGGAGAATAATAATAATAAAAAAAAAGAAAGCTGTATCCACTTTTCGTGACCTTAACGGAGAAACAAAAACTGCAAAGAGTTTTTGGTCCAAAAAAGGTGTGTATGTTACCAAACTACGCATATCGGATAGATCTATCCCCCTATGACCACTTTATTTTCCTAAAATTAAAAGCACCAATGAAAGGTTCCTTCCTGAAGATGTCTCCAATGATGATCTTGAATACCATTCAATACAGTTCAGGATTTTCTGAAAACATTCCACAACTGACTCTATCGTGCAAAGTTTTATGTGCAGAAAGTAGGTTCCTACTTTAAATGAACCGAGGTAAGTTAATCATTGATATTTTTTTTTACAGCCTCAAGTCTCGTTTCCTAATTGCCGCACTATATATATTACTGTTGAGAGTTAAAGTTGACACAACTGTTAGGCAGCTGTAAATCAGCGAACAATGTTTAACAATGCAAGGATATACAGCACACATTACTATGAATAGAATCTGTTATTTATTTACATACTAGTAAAGAAAATATGGATAACAAGTGTTAGTACAAATGTTAGAGAAAGGAGAATAAAGGAGTAAAGTCAACGTACCTTACGTATTACTTTTACTATGCCAAGTTAGTATTAGAGATAAGTTAGAGAACATGTTTTATCTACATTTAGATTCAACAACAGGAGAAGAGCTTTTACTGGTAGACATTATAATAATTAAATATGTAATTTCTGAATAAAAGAAATAAAAGGAAGGTATAGAAGAAAGATGAGATTTATTAGATTAATATAGCAGAAGAATGATACAAGCCTAGTACGTAGTAGCGACTATTTACGTAAACCAACCAAATGTGCAATGCGCTATTGCCAGATTGTAAGAAATTTGCTCTCAGTAGGCAAATATTGTAACATGTTAACAAGGTTCTCATCTCACCAAGAAAGATGTCGGGATAACAGGATTCCCAGATCACAGCGTTGGCAACATCGCTGCAAGCAGATGAATCCCTGTGAGATCAACATTCAAGGTCAAACGCCAATTCGGCTACCGCACACAATAGTTTCAGAGGTAAATTAACGGTCACTTACGACTAAATTAACTCTTATAATTACGTATAAGAGGACATCGAATATTACAAAATGAGCATACCTGTCACATTAATTCCTAACTGCTGCAGCAGAAGACACAGAGCCAAGGCTAACGTCTGCGAGGTAACCCCAAGAAGCTGACGACTCACATAATCAGCTGTAAAGCGTCGAATTGGTTTATTCAGTCTCTCATCATCAAACATCATGCCACCTACGCCTTTGAACGCTTGAGCCATTTGCTGACACATTGAGAAGAACTCATTCATTGTTTGAAGACGCTTTATCAAAAATATATCCTCCAGAACTTTTCTTGTAGATTCGCTGAATACTGGAGCCTAGAACAGAGGAAAAAATTACATTAAGAAATACTATATTGTATATTAATGGAGGAGTTCAAAATGTTACGTATGGATAATTCTACAATATGAATAACGTTCAACAAAAAAGTCCAAAAAATGAGCCATAAACAAATGGAGAAATTTCATTACGCTGAACTAAATGATACGGGCGAGTGTAAAAGCTAGATTTGAGTAATCTTTGCAAACCTCTCTGTCACGGCCATCTTTCACTTACGAATAAGTACTCATATCCCATCAAGGGTCTGTTGTATAGAGGTTTCATTGTAGTTGGCCCTATCTTTCATAGCCATGGTGGTGCATAAGGACGCAAAAGAGAGAAAATCAAATAACTTAAAAAAAAAAAACAATGCTGAGTTTGTCTATTCGTAAGCTCATTTTATTTAGTTTATCAATATCTGACATCATCCTAAACTATGAATGACTGGATAATGGAAAATACGAGGAATATCAAAAAGTTCGTGCAATCACCTAGAAGATGACGCACTATTAACCCCCTCAGACATGCATTTTGTAGTTAGGTCCTTTGTATGTTAACCATGTAAATTCTCGGCTCGTTGGAACAATTCCAAACTGGACACATGACCATCGCGGACGCCTCTAGATCTGGAAGACCATTTTTCACTTTATGATGCCACCCTGACACAGAAAATTGAGATCATAATGGAAGACACAAGGATAACCACTGAAAATGTTATATGTGCAATAAGTATAAGTTGTGTGTCTGCCTGGGTGTCAGAAAGCACGGTGGGTGCCATGACTACTCACACCCTTTCAGAGAAGGAATCGCGAGGACGCTGCAAGAGAAATGTTGCATCGCTGTGATGTGCATGAAGAGAACTTTTTCGGCAGAGTAGTGACAACTGATAAAAGTCGGGTTTATCTTTATGACCCAAAAACAAACAATGGAAACACCCTTCCTCCCTCAAACCTAGAGAGGCAAGAGTGCAGAAGTCTGCAGCCAAGGTGATGCTTTCCGTTTTCTGGGACTGTGAAGGGGTCATCGTAGATTACCTACCACAGGGGCAAACTATTACTAGTACCTATTACTCCCATCTCCTGACACTAGAAGAACTGAAGAAACGTTGTGGATTGGTCACAAAAGGGGTGCTGCTGTTGGCAGACAATGCACCAGCTCATTCCGCCCATGTATCCATGAAGAAGGGAGTGGAATTAAGATACGAAATACTGCCCCACCCCTATACTTACCGCATCTAGCCCCACGTGACTTCTTTCTCCAGAAATGAAGCATCCACTTCAAATATGCCATTTTGACAGTAAGGAAGACGTCATTTCTGAGGTTGAATTATGGTTTCAAAGCTAAATTGTAGAATTTTACAAAACGAGCTTACGGAAAGTGAAAAGCCGCTAGCAAAACTGTGTCGCTAGGTACGGTGACTACGTCGAGAAGGACTAATACCATCATAGTATCAGAGTTCTCGAGTGGTTTTCTTCTAGATAATTGCATGAACTTTTTGATAGCCCCTCGTAAAGTTTCTAGTATCAGTTTTCAATTAAAAAGAAATAATACTGAAGAGGAGAAACTAATACTGAAGAATAACTAATTCGCAGATCTACCTCATCATCTGGAAATACTCAATAGTTCCCACCCTCATCATAAGATAATTATTAACTGTCATCAAAAAATTACAAACACCTAGACTAAACAAGCGTATACAATGTACATAGTTGTTGACGTCAAGAAAAGTTACAAAGTAAGTACGTAATTACATGCTCAACCGAGGTCGACTTTGAAAATATCAAGGTTACAATACAAAGTAGCATTTAATAATATTACCATTACAGTGCTTATGGTTAAGATAAGCGTTATACAGTATCAGGCATTTGAATACACGCTCGCACAATGGAAATTGACGTGTCTGCATCTTCTTGGGAACAGAGTATCGTGTTGAAAGTTTTCTCATGAAAAGATTCACTGTTATGTTCAGTACTTCAACTGCATTTGATTCAAATTACTCTTAAAAAATAATGAAAATAAGGTGCTTCAAATCATTTTACCTGAAAACATGTGATATCAGTGGCGGCTATAAAAACTATGCAAACATAGCGACACTGGAGGAAGAGGCACAGCGAATCTAAGGATGGTTTACATACTAAACAATGATGATTTAGAAATTAGCGGGGCCAGTGATATTTCTGAAGATTTTTTCCAGCGGAAATTTCAACACATACGGAGTGGAAATAGTATTGCGAATATAGTGGTAATCAGTTTTGTTTTTCAGAAAAACGTTTCGGGGGCACATACTATTTCACATGGTAGCATTGTTTATTATTGAGCTCCGCATACGCGCTTCTGGCATGGCAGACCCGGGTTCGATTCCTGGCGGAAGCTTATGTGGTTCGGATTCCACTTTAATCAATAGGCCCACGTCTCATACAGCTTCACTGCTGAAAGAGACGCAGATATATTTTGGTCTCCTCCGAGCGGAGAGCACTGCCCCCCCCCCAAAAAAAAAGTCTGGAAGAAACACTGCTTGTAATCCTCCTTAAGCACGATCTGAGAAATGGCCCGGGGAGAATTTCTTCTCGGGTCGCCCTTGAATTCATCACTGAGCTGGGCTTTATTTTCTCTTCTGCAAAGAGTGATTATCCGCTTACTTAGAACAAGATGGAGACAAAGAGTGATTATCTCCTCCTCCCCAAAGGCTTGGGCGTAACCCTCCCAAATTTACCATTTTCCAGTTTGATTGTACGATTTTCAACGAAAAATTATGTTCCCTCCAAAATAATTTGAAAAGGCGCAACCTGCACCCTAAAACTAACTTGTGGGCATCCAAGTTGGAGTATTAGTCGAGGAGTAGGTTTGTCAGTTTCTTTCTCACGTGTTTGAGCTGAAGTCTAAGATTGTGTTTTTTTTTATTCTTATCCAACACCGCGGTTACGAAAGACAAAACCTACTAGCGGTGCAACTAGGTTAGTTGTTGCCCGGGGCAAGAACTTGCCTTAGCCCCCCCCCCCCTGACAAACTAAATCAAGACGCTTCCCGTCTACACCTGATTTTGGCATAACACAGTAATTCTTTTTCCATTTTTCTCCAAGTGGAAAGCTTGATTTCAAAATTGCAGCACAAAATTTAATTTTTAATACAAGATAAAACATCAAACTAATTAGTATTTGATTGCCAAATAATCTGAGAGTGCAATGCTTGACATATTCTCACAGTCTTATTATAATAACTGCAAATCACAACGTTTTTGGAATTATATCTTTCGGATGTGCATATATGTAGAATGAATCACGAGTCTGTTGCTTTAGAATAAAGTATTTAATTATGACAAACAATCAAGCTGTTGTCTCGAGTATTACACTCGAACATTTTGCAAATCTCTTAAATCGATGTAAGTTAAATGAAAACACAAAAAGCTGGAATTAAAATTAACTTTGCGGGTTCTTTTGGCTGCATAAGTTTTTATAATGTCTTTAAAAGACTGCTTTGAAGCTAACTTATACTCTATGGATATGATCCTAAGGTTGGTGAGTCGTTGATGTCTTTTTTGTTTCTGAGCTTCCCCCCCCCAATTTGGCGCCCGGGGCACAAGCCCCGTTTGTCCCCCTTAGTTACGTCACTGAAAACTACTATTAATTAACTTGAGCTTTAAACCACGACCAGGGTTTGAATTCGGAGCGATTAGCAGGTCCATAAATCATCCATTATTTTTTTCCCATTGTAAGATGTTTTAGATTACTCTTCCCTTATGCATTTTGATAACCGCGAAAAATTCGATGAAGATGCAAAGAATGTACATGTAATTTGAAATTGCTCTCCACCAAAATAATATTTTGGCCCTAGACTCTTCAAATATCATACACAAGTACCCACTTCGGAAATCCAACCAGAACCACTGAGACCGTGAAGCAATAACCACGAAGAAAAACATTATATATCACAACAAGAGCAAACTTAGTGATATTAACAATATTAAATTAAGAGTTCAGGAGGCCAACGTATTACAATATTTCAATACAGGCCAGGAAGTTGCGATCAAACGCTAGAAATCTCGTTAATCTCTCTGTAAATCCGCCGATACTTTTCACATTCATCTTTACACACGAAACGTTCAGGTCTGCTATTCGCCCGCTTTAGTACTGACAAGTCGCTGTTGTATTGATTATATTTTCGTTCGTAAGTATGTATAACGCATATTATTAAGTAACTTCTCTAAGCTTCGAACCACGAACACTTGAGGCTCACACGTTGCAAACAAGTTAATGACCCTCCCCCTCTCATTTTTTTTTCCTCTTCAAGATTCAGTATCAGTATTATAAACACGCAACATACCATGATTTGTCAGCAGCAGCGTGCAGTTGAATGACCCAAATGAAGAATTTGTTTATTGTTTCTGGTACGTTACAGTAAGCACCTAAAGAAAAGTCTTTCGCTTTCATGCCACTACGCGACACTTTCCTTTCGTAGATAGTTATTGTTTCTTCGTTATGCTTTCACATTATCTACACTAATAGCAGCATTAGCCGACGTAAGAATATTATATGAATTAGTTACAATTACTCATTAATATAAAATAAAATAAAAAAAGCAAACAAAAACAAATCCGTATATTTATTGAAACCATAAATTTATCTAGCATCTTTACGAATTCAATAAGTCATGTGCGGTAGAGTCAATTCAGATTTCCGGCGGGGGGAGGAAGATAGACTGTCCATTGACATACGAGTTTCATGTTTTTTATTAGTATATAATTTATTAAAACCCATGTTTATATCCCAAACTCAGGGCGGGGAACAACTGTCACCTGTCCACCCCAAATGACGCCCGTGGTCATAATATGCCGAGTTAGAAATCCTGAAATTTTTAGTGTTACGTCCTACAATTATGTCCTTAGTTAAGGGGTTGGACGATTAAGGCAAGTGAATGATGATGGAATTGGTAGAATGACAATGTGGGAGGAAAGGGGAGTACCCGAGAAAACCAACAATGTTGTTCACCAAAAACTTACCTGGCCGGGGACCGAACCACGGACTCACGCACCAAAGCTAAACGCTCTACCATTGAGCTACCCTCTGCCCCCTAATGTCGAGTGACAATCAAGAGAAAAGGTTCAAAAAGGTAAATATACGAATTCCGAGTGTCCTTTCTCGGATGGTATACTATGATGCCTTTCAATTTTGATGTCTCCTCGTTACCTCAACAGAACAGATCGGTCTTTAAAAAAAAATGTCTTTGGACAAGTTTCGTTTACTTTTATTTTATTTATATAACTAGCTTAAATGCCCGTTCTTTGCACGGGAACAGTAAGTGTAATGGAAAATAATTAACTGTAAATATGATTCCCCTTTCTTTCCCTTAGAATATGGATTCAAAACTTACGATTATTCTTTTAACTCAGCAAATTGTCCGACCTTTTTTCCGTGATGAAATAACAACGTCGAAAATATTATAGAACCCTTCCTTCCTTTAAAAGCGTTTTTTAAAATTTTATTTTATTTTTTTAGTCTGGGACAAGTTTCTGTTTATTGTTACTGTTGAGTTTAAAAACCGAGTTTTATCTCCCTAACGTGACGAAAACGTGAGGTACAGTATTTTTGGAATAAATTTTGGACTCTCTCCCCATCTAGAATATGCATTTAAAGAAAAAAACATCTTAAGATTGATGTTAATCATAATTTTTCTACCATGCTAGTGGGTTACTTTCTACAAATTTGAATTTTCCATACATGAAGGTCATCAGATAACCTATTTATCTTGACAACAATTCTATGCTTAAATACTATCCAACAACTGGCGTCATTCTCTACTTTTCTTGTTTCATTTCCATGATACCACGGCATTCAGTGGACAACTTCCACATAAATAGATGCACAATCTGGTATTATTACGAGGATAAGTCAAAAATTATCCCCAATGTAGCTATAATGTTTCTTACGTTATTCGTACTGACCTTTGTCTTCGTATATTTTATTGTTATGCTGTTCTGGTCATGTTATGCAAGGATGTTATAAAATAGAGGATCTGCCCTTACAACAGAATCTTGAAGCCATACGTCACAGTTTCGCCACCCCTACTCTGGTCACTCCGCCCAATAGGATCGCAATGTTTTGAGCCAACAATCATGGCGGAAACGAAAGTAGCCAATCAGACGATGGCAGAAACGAGAGTAGCCAATCAGACGTGCCAATGCTCGGTTGTTTTTTGGCTTCGATTTAATAGGATGAAGATACATATGGGCATATCCTCTATTTATAACGTCCTTGATGTTATGAAAGTCTGATGCTAATCCCTCCATTTGTCTTCCTTTTGTTGCAGATAGATTATGGCCATTCCAAGTTTGCACCGAAGAGGAACAATGAGCAGTGATCCGGTTTTTCAGGTCGGAAGCTTCAATCAGGGACCGCAATCCATCAAAGACTTTCAGCACAATACGGGAACAGTGTCTTGGGGCAACGGAGTATCTACGAATGGACTGAAAAATTGAAAAATGGTTGCAGAAGTATTACGCACGAGAAAGGAGCCCGACGACCATCTACGGCCGCAAATGATGACAACATTGAGCGTGCACGTCACATAGTTTTATCAGACAGACGAATGACTATTGAAAAAGAAGTACATCGTCTGGAAATTAGTCATGGTTCCTGATACATCTTTCAACTACAAAAACCGGATCACTGCTCGTTGTTCTTCATTGGTGCAAACTTCTACTGGAGCGGCCATGCTCTATCTGCAACAAAAGGAAGACAAATGAAGGAATTAGGATCAAACTTTGCTAGCATGACCACAACAGCATAACAATACAATAAACGAGGCCTGAGATCAGTATGAACAATGTGAGAAAAGTTATAGCTACATTACGGATAATTTTTGACTTACCCTCGTACTTAACAATAGCAAGGGCGCCGATCCTGGGGTCCCCAGGCCCCCCAAAGCTCATATGGGCTCTCCTCATTGTATTTGTGAATATACAATATTTGGCATAATTTGAATGCAATTTGTCTTAAAATCCTCATATATATGCCATCTGCATCTGAATGGGCCACCCCCAAATTTACAGAGAAATCGGCGCCCTTGAACAATAGATATAACATTCATTTGTCTTCCTATTTAGTTTTTCTATACAAGTACTTGCAGCCTTCATCCATTTATTCTTTTACACAAAATTTAACAGGGGACATCCCCCACAAGAGATGACCATTCTCGGAAGTATAAAGATACATCGCACAGTACCTAGGTACATTCATATTTTAAATCACATTAGTATGAGTTAACTTGCGATATAAGTTAAATTAACAGATATCCACTTGAAAACTTCGCTTACGGATTAAATCTTCCTACATAATCGCATATTTACAATAATTTCACGTTCGGGTTATTAATTTGATTACATGTATTAACACCCACCATTGTTTTATCTGCCTTTGACCTTTATTAACAAAAAACGTCCTTGATAAAGTTATCTGTGAGAGTAATGGTTAAAAAATATATATTACTAGAGACTATGAAAATAAATAAAATTCTTCTTGGAACATTCAGCAATAAAGATTTAACGTGGACAGGAATGTAATAAAAGGATTTAAATAAAACTAATTCCAAATAACTTGATAAAACGAGTTCAGCTTCTCTGTCATAAAAATAACTACTGTTATCAGGAGAGGAAATACTCGTATAGGCACTTTCCTAGTACGCCGTACAAAAGCAAAGCCCGACTATTACTTCTAGATAGGATTCGAATCAAGCTTTTTTTTTTTTTTTTTTTTTTTTTTTTTTAAGGCGGAAAGTATTTCAGATATACCGTTCATAGGATGTAAGATTATCTATCTGTCTATCCATTTGCCTATCTACATACACACTAGCAGAAGTGCCTGGCTTTGCACGGGATGAGCAACGCCTTTGGCGTTGGCCGTCAGATAATAAAGATCTGAGTAGAATAAATAACAACCAATGTCTTTGACTACGTATGGCCAAAAAATTCTGGAATGTTATTCTTGAAAGTTGTTATTCGAATAAATTTTAAAGCACCTCTTCCCCTTTGAACCCTTCTTCTCTCAAGGTATGTATCCAAAAAAGATTCGATATCGTTATTTTGAAGTATGTCAAGTCAAAGATGTGGATTTCTATACTCAACATACATACATACATTTTTATATACAGGGTGACCCAATAAAATCTCATTTTAAAGGTTAATAAAAAAGTATTGGAGATAGATACAGTAAGATACACAGCAATTGCAATACAATTATTGTAAATAACACATACAAACAACTCATTTTTTAATCACTGCAGCGCCTTCAGTGGAGAGGCAAGGGAAGTAATCGCTCCCACTCATCTTTCTTGCTGTTTTCAGTCATTATGATTTGGCCAGGAGCTCATCGCGTGTACGCAGTCGAAATGTTTTTTTTTTCTTTCTTCAAAAACAGCAGTTCTGTAATTACAGTGCAAAGAGCTTTCCACTTAAAGTTTGCTATTCCATGTAGTGAAAATGTTCTCAATCGGAATACTATACCCTACTCTGGATCGAGAACTTCCGAACAACAGGTTCACCATTAGAATATCGAAGCTGTGAGACAGTTTATTTTGCAGTCTCCAGCACGTTCTGCAAGAAAGCATAATGCAACTGTTGGGCTTTCTAGGCAAGAGTTGTAAAATCAGAACAAAGTTATTACCAACTGTTTTCAATACCATTTTATATTTTTCACTCTGCAATACTTTGTTTTATTCGCCTTTCAAATGTGGTCATCCTGTATATAAAAAAATAAATCAAACAATTTCTTTTTCCGGGAAGAAAGAAATTGTTTGATAAAATGGTGAAATCCTCCATCCCCCATTAATTTGAACCCCGCTTATAGAAGAAACCGTCAGTCATTTATGGTTGTGTTGTCTTCTAGTATTCTAACGCTTTGGATTTGTAAAACCACACATTCTCCTTGCAGCTTCAAAAACGAAGTCAAAATTTATTTTTTCTATTCACTGCTACGTAGTACATTTATGAAGGCGATACAAAAAATAAAAAGCAGACAGTATAGTCCACGAAAGGTCTGCCTGGCCACAATGTTCATTTGTTCTGGCTTTCAAGAGTAGAAGTTCACTACCTCGCAACTTATTAACTTTTATTTATTTATTGCGCATTAACGTTCCTGTGCATCCAATTTTACACCAAAATTTCTCTGTGTATACCAGTTCCAATTTTCCTATGTATGCCATGTGATCTCTCGGTTAAGAAACGGCCACTATATCTCGTAATTGCTTGTACGGACTGATTCCAGTAAGTTAACTCACAGCCCCTCCTACCGCACGGTTTACGATACTAAACCAAGACAAGTGATACTGTAACAGTAACTCAATGTATAGATCAGCGTTTCCCAACCTTTTTCAACTTGCGGCACACTACGGGTGTAACTTGAATTCTCGCGGCACACTGATAGATATTATTATTATTATTATTTGCAAATATAAAATACCATGGTAATTTTTTTCTGTAATTACTGATCTCTTTCTCACAGAGATGAAAGCACGATCACTGGTTTTCCCCTATGTTAATTCATTATGCTTATTTTTTATTCTAATTTTAAAATAGAAAACAATTGCAATGAAATATAGGACTCAGATTTTTAAAAATGCGCTTTCTTTTTCGAAAACTGTATCCAACCTTTCACTAAGAACGAAGATCACTAAATAACGAACGAACAAACAAATGTCTTGTACTTTTAACTTATTTGTTTTAATCAAAACCGGTGCATATTATTGCAATCACAAAGCTTGCGATGCGTCGAAGTCAAAACACACTTGTTGAACAAAGTGTTGTTCTGTCATTCACGTGCGAATGAGTGTTCTATGAACGTTCACTAGACGCGTACCGTACAAGTGCTTCCATTTCTCGGTGTTAGTATGACTCTCAATTGAAGCTTAACATAGCAGCTAACCGTGGAAATGTGTACGAGCCGAAATACTGTCTGCTACACAGTAATAGATGTAGAATAATATATTACAATTACAGTAATTTTTTCATGGTAGAAATTCATAGTCATGTGAAACACAAAAATATACATTTTTCCCTATGTCTTGCAATTTAGTTCCTATATAATTAATAATTTTGTTTCGATTTCCTCGCGGCACACCGGTTGGGAAACGCTGGTATAGATCGACTACGGGGACGAGGATCATGTTCCCTAGAATTTTATCTGGGGCTTGATAGGAAATACTCCCTCGATTTTTTGTTTCAGAACTTTTTTCTTCTTTTTTTTCAAACATTCTTTGTCCTTTCCTACTAACATTTCTGACAATGATCTTCACTACTTGCTTCCACATCATCGACTTATTTTGGCCTCCATCTTGTATTGCCTTAGTGGCGGATGTAGCCCGGGATCGAGAGGTCTAGTCCCCTTCAGTTTCTAAATAATTTAAGCTTTTATATATTTTAGAAACTTTATAGTAAACTCATGATATAAATATCCTGGGTTCTGGCTGCCCCCTCAGTTTTTACCTGTTAGACCGCCACTGCTTTCTTTCCTACATAACCCTAATTTCTGCTCATGATGTGACCATACAACTTTTTTTTTTCCGCTTTCTTCGAAATCTAAGTTACCTTAAAACTGCCTCTTATTCTTTCGTTTCTAATTGTCTTAATCCTGGTGACATCGCACAAGCAATGCTATAGGCAATGTATTATTATGACAGATCACTTTAGCAACAATCAATATACCGGAACCATTTACAAAAACATCTATAAACAGTTACCAAAAACATCATCATTTTTAAAACTTTGCTACTTGTATCTTAAATAGTTCATTGGCCCTCATGTAAGACAGATTTTTTTTTTTAATACAAAAATATGCTATCCAACTTTTTTCCAGATATCTGATGTTCGGAAAGTAAACAGAACTTTGGATGTAAGAAGTAACTTCCACAAAGTACATACGATAGAAAACACGTAAACGTATATTTGTTTGCACCATATCTTCATGACTCAGTTTACAATCTTGACAAACACTATTACGAAACGGATTTCAGTTCACAGAACTTGCAAGATGGCCTCGCAAAATAGGATATCGTCACGGTACAACAACCAAGTGTAACTGGTTGTTAACATCCTATTTGCGGTAATCAAGACTACGTTACTAATACACGTTTATGACACATACGTATGACAAAAACTGCTGAGTTTTATGCCTTAGAACTCGAATAAGACTAGGCAATAATTAGAAGAAATGAAACAATTAAGTTTTACGTCCCACGATCATGCCGCGTAGGTTAAAAGAGATGGTGATGATGAGAAATGAAGGAAATGGTGGAATGAATAAGGTGGGAGGAAACGGAAGAACCCCTAGAAAAAACCTGCACAAGGTATTTTTCCACCACAAAACTCAGCGCGAGCTGGGATAGAACTAAGGACCTCGTGGACCAGAGGTGAACGATCTACCACTGAGCCACCGCCGCCCAAGGAATGAAACGAAAAAATGAAATCTTTGAGTTTTACGTCCCACGGTTATGCCGGTTTAGGCTAAAGGAGACGGTGATTATGAGAAATGAATGAAATGGTGGAATGAAGAAAGTGGGAGGAAACGGGAGAACCCCGAGAAAACCCACGCACACGGTGTTTGTCCACCACAAAGTTCACTTGGCGGGAGCAGGGTTTGAACCCGCCAAGGAATGAAACGAATTTCGAGTTTAATAATAATATATAAAAATCAGACAATTTACCAAAAACTAACAAACACGTAGTTTGGGGACGGTTCCTATTACTCAAAAGAAGGGATTTCAAAAGCATGGGTTCAAACCTTCTGACATGTCACCTGACTTGGATCAGACCTCGCCGCTATAATGCGAAATATAAAATGTAACACATTAATTTAATAATGTATGTAAATAATGGGATAACGCAATTTTTCATATTCTAAAAGCGTTTCATTCATAAGAGCTTTGAATCTTGTACTTAGGTATATGGGCCACTTGCATGCCAAACGGCGCAGGTCCAAAGAATGGAAACCTGGACTAATGCTATCATTTACTCCTGTACATAGTATGTTTTAAACTAAGAGTATACCATAAAATAGTATATATACCATAAACTATACAATTATGATTTTAGTTATCGAGATAACAGAAATATGAAGTTTTCATGAGGTGTTCAACTTCAAATACCTCCTCTGGGAAATTCCAATCTTGGACCAGGGGAGGATCCAGGGGGCGATCGGGGCGATTGCCCCCCCCCCCCAAAAGAGGAAGCTTTCTTATTTTTTATATATATAAATAAAACCTATCCCAAAGTTTGGAGCCCTTAAAAGTAGCAGTATGACAACCCACCGCCCCCCCCCCCCAGAAGTCGGTCCTGGATCCGCCCCTGTCTTGGACTTGGGTCAGCTGAGATCTAAGTGACACATGTGAATCATCAGAGTTGGTCAGTTCTGTAATGGTACCGGTATTCATTTATTTTTTTTTTAAATAAAACAAAATAATGAAACTGGTAATAAGCCATAAAAATTGAAATAGGATATTTCTTTTTATTTTGAGCACAGGGTGTTGTACTCCCAATATGAGATGTAAAAAGAACAGGCATTGCCGCAAAGTTTGCCTCTTGAGTATTCACGACGAACGCCAACTAAAATAACGCAAAATAAGCAGTACTTGATTCACAAAGATCAATATTCAATCTTAATTTCACTAAATCTTAACAAGATTTGATATATGTTTACAGTGTGCAACCGTACAGTTATTTCTGGATGTCGAGTTTGAAATCTGGGCTCACTCGGTCTCTTATTATTATCAAAGGGGGTCGCGCTCACCTTTAGTATGAGAGGTCTCTTCTTTCATCCCAGACCATGAGAGTTTGCGGTGAACAACACTGTGCCTGTGGGTTTTTTCACTTCCGTTAGCCTGTTGGGCAACTCGGTATAACCATTGGAAGTCAAACAGGAATTTTCTTTTTTTATTTTACTTGGAAATTGAACACTGCTCTCAAGTTAATACTATTAAAAATAATTTACAAACACGTGTTTTTACGAATCTTGAAGCTGAAGCAGTTGTTTGTACTACCTCTGAAAAAGGAACATTTTCTGTTTCGTACGCCTGGTAACCGTATGAACCATGAACACTTTTTGAAGAGACTCAGAAAAACAATTAAATTTTCTCAATATGGACGGAAGTGTTTTATACGCAAGCGTTACCGGAGTACTTCATCTTGGCGACTATATTAGTGCAGCACCCAGCAGACAGTAAGACAATGCTTTTTCACGATCATTAAAGAAAGACTAGTTTTGGAAAAGACGGTCCATTTTAACTTTTATATTGCAATGATTAAACAAAAGTTTCGTTGAAAAAAAAAAAAAAAAAGACTGTTTCTTTTAAAGGCGAAAATAGGCTACAAAATTGAACGCAGCACGAGGACCTTAATGGGTTGTAGACCACTATCTAGACCAGCGTTTCCCAACCGGTGTGCCGCGAATGGGCCGCTGGTGTGCCGCGAGGAAATGAAAACAAAATTATTAATTATATAGGAACCTAATTGCAAGACAGGAAATATGTGTATTTAAATTTCACATTACTATGAACCTCTACAATGAAAAAATACTGTAATTGTAATATATTATTTTACATGCATTATTACTACATAGATTGTATTTCGAAAACAGAATTTTATTAATATTTAAAATTGTAACGTATATTAACCATGTTAATAAATTATAAGTTTCACACTGTGTTACTTATCTGTTCATTTTTAATGTTGAAAAAAGTATTAATTATCACTGTTATGACCATTATTGTTTCTTTATTGTTACAGATTATTTCGTAACTTGAAATTTTAAAATGTCATTATATCCTTTCGACAAAGCAAACACTCACACAAATTACCGCAATTCTGTTTTAAAAGAGATTTGTTTGTTCGTTCGTAATTTAGTGATCTTCCTTGTGACAGGTTGGATACATTCTTCGAAAAAGAAAGTGTATTTTTTAAAAGACTGAGTTCTATATTTCATTGGAATTGTTTTCTGTTTTTTAATTTGAATGAAAAGTAACTATAATGATTTACGATGGAGGAAAACCAGTGATCGAGCTTTATTCTTTGTGAGAAGGTCAGTAATCAAAGAAAACAAATACGACGGTATTTTCTATTTACAAATAATAATAATAATAATAATAATAATAATAATAATAATAATAATAATAATAATAATAATAATAATAATAATAATAATAATAATAATAATAATATAATACCTATTAGTGTGCCGTGAGAATTCAAGTTAGACCCGTAGTATGCCGCAAGTTGAAAAAGGTTGGGAAACGCTGATCTAGACAGACAAAAATAGTGGTGTTTGTAGCCAATAGGACTCTACATAGTACATAAACACGCGCTATCTGGATGGACATACCTCTCCGCGGGCTGTAGCAGAAGGGAATTCTAATTTAGTACCCGTAAGGGTAGTTTCCAGAAAGAACACCTCAAAATCTCTAGTACATATATAATTATAGAAAATTTAAATAAACATACTTTCGTAATTGCTGTGTGTACTATTACGAATAACCCGTTAATAGTTTATTACAAAAAATGTAGTCTGCTAAACTTTCAATTTTTTCATTACTTTTACATTTTTTTTTTTAAAGTATTTAATCTGAATAAATTAACATTCTATGGCGTGGCTTATACCAGTATTCCTAAGACCTTGAATTAATTGTTCTCGTACTGCTATTGAACTTAGTTTGAAATTTAAAACAATCAATATGTATACGTATTATGTGTCTTTTTTCTTTTCTTATGAAAGGTTAACATCACATTTTTACATAATCAGATTGATTGTTTTGTAAAATGGGCGGTTCAGTTTTAAATCATGACGCAAAATGATCATTTTCCGTGATTTCAACTTTTATTGATTTGAATACGCTATATAAAGAAACAAAAGGAAAAAAGAGAGAAACTTTTAACCTTCAGAATAATGGTCTGTAAAATAAATGAATGAATGCAGAAGTAAATGCATGCATAATAAATAGGTAGAAAGCTTTTTCAGAACGTAAAGCATTGATGTACTGCTTGAAATACGAAACGAATAATTCCATTGTATAAAGAAAATCTGACTGAAATCTGTACCTGGAACGTCAACATTATAAGGCCAAATTATTATTAATAGTAATAGAGTTTAATATAATTCTTACAGAATTTGGAATACCGTAAAGCTAATTACAATAATTAAGATAAGTTTGAACGAATTCCAAAGTAAAATCTACGTAGGAAAATTCTTGCCCACGAGCTTTCACGTCGAGATTGACCTGAAACAAGGAGATGCGTTGCGCCACTACTATTCAACTTTGTCTTGGAGTACCCTATAAGAAAAATCAAAGATAGTAACCAGGGTCTAGAGCTGAATGGTATTTACCAGGTTATGGCGTATGCTGATGATGTAAATTTAATAGGGGATGATAAGAGAATTACAGAAAGAAATGCAGAGGTCTTATTAAACACTTGCAGGGACATTATGGGTTTAAAAGTAAATGCAGGGAAAACTAAATACATGGACCTTCGTCGGGATTGTAATACTGCAAATTATGGATACATTAAAATATCAAGTAATACTTTTCATCAAGTGGATACTTTCAAATATCTAGAATCAATATTAACAAACGAAAACCATATTCACGAAGAAATTAAATGTCGACTAAAAGCAGGGAATTCGTGTCATTATTTAGTTCAAAATTTTCTGTCGAGGAATTTGAAGTTTAAAATATATAAAACAATAATCATGCCTGTTGTTCTGTATGGCTGCGAAACATAGTCTCTTACTCTGAGTGAAGAACGTAGAATGAAATATTTGAGAACAAGATCCTTAGACGAATATTCGGATCCAAGAGGAATGGGGAATGGCGGAAACTTCATAACGAGGAACTATATGATTTATACGGTTTACCAAACATTGTTATGGTCATCAAATCTAGGAGGCTCAGATGGACAGGTCACGTAGTCAGGATGGAAGAAAGTAGGAACGCTTTCAAAGTCTTAACTGGAAGCCCGATCGGAAAACGACTATTAGGAAGACCTAAGCATAGATGGGAGGGCAATATTGAGACGAGTCTCGCAGAAATAGGAATACAAAAACTAACTGATTCATACTAGCTTTGCTATATTCAATAACTTACACTAAAATACAAATGCTGAGCAAAGCAACGTTTTATTATAAAATAATAATTGTAACAGTTTCGGATATCTAACATATCCTTCTTTATAGTGTCCTTCGATAGTGTCTGGAGAAGGATATGTTTGATATCCGAAACTGTCACAATTATTATTTTATAATAAAACGTTGTTGTGCTCAGCATTTATATTTTAGTGTAAGGAATACAAAGTAGAAACTGGATCCAGTTGGCTAAGGATAGAAGTCAGTGGAGAGCTTTTGTGAACGCGGCATTGAACCTCCGGGTTCCATAGGCCATAGAGTTAGTTTTTAGATCTTAAAACTCCAATATAATCAAAATTTTTCTTGTACGCCTTATATCTGGAGAACATACAGTGTAGTCAAACACAAGCTATTACTTAACTCAGTATGATGTGCTTATTTCGTAGAAAATACGAGAACTCGATGTAGGGTCCACTTAAAAATTTTGTGACCCCTGACCCAAAGACTAATTATTGGCCAAGATCGCAATCTTTTGATGCATTTTTTTTATCATTCCTAAAATTCTTGTTTTGCATAGTTATATCAATATATATCAACCTTGTCATAATTTCAATTTGGATTGTCCCAAGAGAAGAAACCTGAAGAGTTGTATTTAAATGAACAAAACATTATTGTTTATCGAAGATCATATCATATATACGACGTGCTTTCCGTTCAAAGTCGAACTTTCACCTCCACCACTTAAACTGTTATCATTAGCATTTTATCACATGTAACACAATTGAATTGTATTCATAGTGTGACTACCTAACGGTCTTCAAGTGTCAAGAGAGGAAATTATCTGACCTTGTAACCTCTCTATTTCATCTTAAGTTTGACCTTGTTGCGTCAGAAGTAGCCGCGCTGAGGAATGGTCTTGTCAATAAGACAATTTTACGTTCAAACAATGTCACTCCACACTTGACTAAGGACAAAAGATCCACGATAGCAAAATATAATCTCTTTCAATCCAAAGGTTAGGGGCAGCATGGAGAACGGACAAATATTTTATTTATTTATTGTTAGTTATTTGACATAATGATCTGATCATCCTGGTCTTTTAAGTCTGATTCTCTCTTTACCTTCTTAGAGTATGCTAGTCTTAACTTCGTTAAAAATTAAATAGAACTGTGGTTAATCAAGTGACTAGATTTTGGTATCTGGGGAACTGACTAGTAAAGAGTCCAAATGGAAGAATCAAGTTGAAGGATGAGACACAATGTGCCTGATAGAGAATGTGAAAATATTATATATATATATATGGCCGGATTTAGGGTGCACCGGAGCACGTGCACCCCCCTCCGTTCTGAATATACACTATCTAAAGTGAGAAACTGACAGTGGAAATAGCAATACTTTCCTAAAATTTCATGTCATATTTCCGTTTCGGGCTTAAAAGAGAGTGGTTTTGCTAAACACAATAGTTTAAGTCAGTTCCTCATACACATCACATGCCTAAAGGCATTAAAAAAAAATTAAAGTTGATTCAGATGTACTGAAAGTTATTGGTGCACCCCCCCCCCTCAGAAAACCCTGGATCCGGAACTATAACATATATATTATATATAGAGCATGGCGCTAATTTCATTGTACAAAAGCAGAGGAGTAATTCCTGAGAGTAAAACAAACAAACAAACAAACAAAAAAAAGTTCCAATAAACACAGGGTGAAAACCCCATAGTTTACGTGTTCTAGGCTGCCGAAAACATGAAAAAATGAATTTTAAAGGTTCATAGCTCCAAAACTATGGGACCTACTGTAGTCGGGTCAAGACTTCACTTAGGAACTAGTATGTGCTCTATCCAAAAATACATGTTTTAGAATCCTAAGGTATTCACGCAACTTTTATGGAGGTGGTTGGAGAGTACTTTATATCATAGGCCCGTAGTCAAACTCCCTCTATAAAAATTGTTGGAGGAATATAAATTGTTATAGTAATGTACTTACTGGGTTAAGATATATCCAATTGCCTCGAAACATCACCGTTTGTCTGTATATTTTAGTAAACGCAATATTTGTTACATATACATGATACCACAACTCAGTGATAATGAAAAATGTCGCATAAGGGGCGTTACAGCAATTGGACATCCACTTTCAGATGCATCTAAAATTAAGCCAAAGTCTGTGAATGTCCAGCTCAAAATTTGTTTTCAATTATGTGTGCACTTTTCTGAAAGAATGATGCTATGAATATTGCAAACAAATTTCTTAAGTATAATGGCTTTTATTTTAAAAAATTGTTCAATACTGTAAAGGTTACATAGTGTTACACACTGCGAATGAACTTAAACCAACTTCACTTTTAATGAGCATATTATGTAAAGAACAAACTATTTCAATGTTAATACATAGAAAGTTACAACATGTAGTACAATGTAGGAAATAAAAACACAAAATAATAAACATATAAATCAGAAAAATGTGGAAAGTTTCAGTATTGAACTATAGGTCTGTTCATACACTGATCATCAACAAAAGTCAATTACATTATTCTTTAATTTTCATAATTGGAGTTGGCAGTTTACGAATCTCGTCATGAACATGAATTATACTTTCCAAACTTCCACGTAGTTCGAATTCCTTTTTGCCACAAGATTTGAACATAACATAACTAATATTACTATTTTTGTCCAGAAGTCCTTAACAGATTCCAACTTGACGACAGTTTGTTACTTATTTGAACTTTCATTGCAACTAAAACAAACATTCCAACAAAAACATCATCTTTCCGCAAAGGGCTTATCACAATTTCATTCGTAGAGTGTATTTTATCTTAGGTATGTGTGTACAAGCCATTGTAGTGTAGGGTTTTTCTAGTTCCTTGATGGTAACTGTTTACAGATGTACTACTTGAAATGTTTGCTATTATGCCATTTTTTTCTGTTTCGGAAATGTCAGAAGTATCATTTCTATCACTTATATTCTCTGATTATAGCATATTCAATGAGGAAGCAGTGCTCTTCTTTAATTGATTGAAACGGACAACAAAGTAAATGCTCTAATTGAAATGGAACTCATATTTTGAACATTCTGTCTTTCGGGTTTCTAATTTTATTATGCTTTTCTGAAAAAATGCAGAATGTGTCATTTCGCCTGGAACTCAGCAACATGTAAACTACTCTGCCACATTTGTCATCTAAATTAAATTATGTGCTGTTTAATGCATTCATACAGAAATGTGGCCAATTTTGCAATTGTAATAGATAGGATGCCTATCATCTAGATGATGCTGAATGAATGAGGGCTGATCCTGTTTAGTCAATTAGCTGTACTAGTATTAAATTACAAGTATATTTGCACCACAAAAATACTATCACTTTTGAAAATCTGTCGCACTGCACTCCCTAATGATTTACTAAACGACGACTTTCAATAGTAGCGTATTGGGCTTCTGATGAAGAAGTATACTTCTAGTATGCAAGGAGTACTCAATTGAAATACGGCCGTGTGCGTGGGTTTTCTTGGGTTCTCCCGTTTCCTCCCACTCTTCATTCCACCATTTCATTCATTTCTCATAATCACCGTCTCCTTTAGCCTAACCGGCATAACCGTGGGACGTAAAACTCAGATTTCATTTCTTTCAATTGAAATACGGCACTTTTATGCTATTTAATCACTGCCCTGAGTGTGCAATTAACGGGGGCATGAGAGGAAGTTCTCCATTCCACAATAGCTCCTAGATGTTATTTCCTCTGGAGTGCACTTCATCGCCTCCGGTACAATGTCTCTTAATTCGCACACTGTTCACTCTTACCATAATTCATGTCTGCAGAAGAGGACCCTCTATACCTTTACTAACTTCAAATTCCCTTTTTAGGGTCTTAGATCTAGCCTAAGTGTACAAAATATCATTATCAAACCAAGTTATTTATACACATGTAACACCCGTTCCGCAGTATTTGCCTATTAAATGAGAAAAAATTATATTCATTTCCCTGATGTATTGCACATACGCTCAATTTTACTTTTGCAAAAGATAGGCTACTACTGACTTTTAGTACAAGTTGTATAGAAAAAAAAATCGTATCTGTATTGTAACGGGTGTTACATAATTACATTGGTACCAAAAGTAATCAAATAGTAGACTACCTAATATACTAATAGCTTTAAAACTCCTGAGTTTCAGTTCCCAAAAATGTACAAGCTTGTCTACACTGCAGTGCAACTGAATCAAATGCTTATCACGTAATAATCAGAGGTGTCCAAAATTGCTGGTAAATTCTCCCTTCGACTGGCTCCGTGCAACATGGAACTTCAATTGCTCAAAAAGATAAAAACAAACTTTTTAATGAGAAATCGACCTGCATACTAAATTTGGAATCTTTCTCGTTACTTTTATATAAATAATGAGCAAAATATATTTAAAACAATTTTCTGTCTTTAGGCTCATATTTACGTGGAATGGCCGTATGTATTATCTTTATTACGCATTACGTAAAAATAATTTCAATTTCTTATCTTCACGCTACCTGTGTTCACGGAAGCCTTCCATAAAAGCGAAAACGTACGTTTTTCTCTTGAGAGTAGGATACCATATAATTATGTAACAGATATATATATACGTGCACCTAAACCAAGTGTTACTTTCACATTTTTAAGAATCTGATGGCGGCGCGGGAGAGAGGAAAGGATTCAAGGTTGGACACGACAAGCTGATACTTCATTGAAAGAACGGACAGGAAAAAAAAAAAAAAAGAACATGTTGGAAGACTATTGCAACATACTTGAACCTGACTTTTAAAACTGGTAAAGCAAAAATAAGCAAGTAGATAGTTAACAGCTACTGATAGCCTTTTAACTTTAATGGCTATTCTACAATTCTTGCCGTACAACATTTTTTCAATTCTAATAATAGAAGCGCAACGTAATAGGTTGCAGGCTAATGTAAATCCCAAAACAAAAAATGAAGAAAAAAATAAATATTCCTTAAAAGGAAACTTAAAAAGGTGCATAGCCCTATGGCTATAACGGAAAAAACAGTTACTTAGTTCACTTTTCATTTACTCAAAAGACGCCATGTTACCTGAACGTACTGAGTCGGGTAGCTACCACCACTGAACATATACGTATAATTAATGAGTACACCTTATCGGTAGTGGCGATTGTCTTTGGAAACAGTGGAGAAGGACGGGAGAGCTAAAATGAAATTATAAGCTTCACTTATATCTTATAGCTCTATGTATTTTCACACTTACGAAGATTACAGTATAGCTCGTTTCAAAGCCGATCACATCATAGGCGTTGCCCGATATGTATTTGATGGGAGGGGTGTCACAAGTTTATTATTATTAGGCTTAGTATTAACCTTCTTTTCATTGTTTTTTCGTAGAATAAGTGTCACGTCCTTTTCTGACACTATTTCCATATAAGCATGTCTCCCTCTTCTTCATGTCAAATTCCTAATACAAGATCCCAAATTCAGTCTCCCCATTAGTCACCTATTTCACTAGTATGTTGCAATTTTCCTTCTTTACATAAAAATAATGAAGTATTTGGACTTTTATCCCCTCCCCCTTAACAGATCTTGCAACGCAATACCTTGGTCTTCTGTATACTAATGCAACTGAAGACTCGCTGTTGAAAACAATGTAAGTGCCACCCTGAAACTGTTTCACTTATTTTATTTTTCTAAATACGTTTTATGCCTTAGATTTTAATACATAGCTTCACTTCGTTATGTGCTAGGTTATGTTTCCAAGCAATAGTATTTCCTATTTTGTGACGCTTGGGCCAATTAACTATCTTTTGTCTCTGCTGTTACAATAACTATTGTTTTTGGCACTTACATTGTTTTCTAGAGAGAGTAGTGATTTATCTACACCCCCTAACACCCTCCCAGCACCCCCCTAAAATTTTCGGACACACCCCGAAAATGAATTCCTTACACCCCCTCAACTAGGAGGGTGCGATATTAAAGAGATTCATTCTGTTTCTGCCTAAAACCTACCAGGACTTTGTAGAAAATATTTTGAATGATTTTATCTTTAAGCAGAACGGGAATTCTCGTTCTGCCTAATCTTTGGAGACAGGGAATTCTGCGAGGAGGAATTTTTTTTTAGGGAACTGCAGCACCGAAAAAGCTTGACTCCTAGCGTGTTTGTATGCAAATCGCAACTCAAGTATAAAATGGTTATAGTAACGAGGGCGGGAACTAAATCCAAGCAGTCAAAATGCAAGGCAAATTCTGACGAGGACAAAATCATAGGAGTGTATATTGTATGTTCCATGGCACATCCCATATGATTATTTTTTCCCCTAAAATGTTATATGCATTTTTGCAACTGAAATAACTTTCTTCTTTCTTTTAAAATGCTGAAAACTCAATAAAACGTAAAAATATTTTAACAAAAGGGCATATTAGATTTAATCACTTTCACATATACCCATATGAAAAGTTCTGGGTATTTCTATTAATTATACCTTTAATACATTTGAAATATGTTTAGCATATTACAGTAAGACCATTCATTTTAATTACGAAAAGTAACTGTGATGCTGTTTGATTTTAAAAAAGTAGTTTTTGTATGGTAGCATATAGCAGTTTTTTTATTTTGAGTAATGTATAAATATTTGTTTTAATTCTGAAATACTGGCCGTTTTTTTTAAAGCAAAGATCAAAATATGAAATATATACTTATTATAACAGCCTTACGTCTTTTATTGGGATTTCAGCATTTTTGAAATGTTGTTTCCATAAAGTGAAGAATTTCAGGTAACATTTTAGATACATAATAGTTGAGGAAAAAGATAATCATTCTTTTATTAAAATGCGCCTATAATTGTCACTTGAATTTAGTCCGTTTTGTCTTAATTTTCCTTGCGGTTTGTCCTCTTGAATTTTGTCCTGTTTTCGTAATAATTTGTTTAGTAATTCTAACTATTCCTTCAAGTTTCATCACAAATTTTAGATGTTGTTCCTCTTGTTCTCGGCAAAAGGACGAGGATACATTTCTTTATCAGCAGTGTTATTCACATCTACTTTGGTAAAGATGAATGAGATTAAAAAAAAAAAAAAAAATACCTGCGGGAAAATGGAAAATTGATTGACTCAGTTTCAAGCAAACCGTTTGATATTGTTACTGAAACGAACATAAAATAAGCTTACTGTAATTCGGTATAATATCAAATTATTTCACATCAACATTTTATTCACTTTCTCAGAGTTCATCTCTAACATGCTAAGAGTCGCAGTACGTAAAAGGTGCCACAGTTCACATCCTCAAGACATGTTTTGCCATATATTAAGTAAACAATGCAAGAGGATGCATAAAAATGTTAGTGTTCTACATCACAACTCCATTTTCGGCATCACCTTATCAGCTGATTTGTCTTAATACCAGTGTATGTGAACAAAAAACCACATCCAAATTGAAAGTGATTATGTCTCTCTTAATCTCTTGAACCACTTGACCGATCTCGATCAAATTTTTGACGTAGATGCAGTTCTGGCCTGGGAGTGTTTTTTAGCTATTCACTTTGACGGCAGAACTTAGGATTGGCGGGGGGAATTATAAAAAAAATAAATAAAACTTAACTCTTGAACCAAACGACCAATCTCGATCAAATTTTCAACACAGATGATGTTCGTGCCTGGGATGGATTTCGCCATTTCACTTTGACGGAATAACGTAGGGTTGGGAAGAAGGGGAGATATACACAAAACAATAAATATAAAAATAAAAGTGACCATGTTCGTGAGTTAATAACTCTTGAACCACCCGATTGATCTCAATCAAATTTTCAACATAGATGAAGTTCGAACCTGTGAAGTTTTTATTATTTCATTTTGATGGTAGAACTACCCTCAAAATGAAATAATAATAACCCTAAAGTGGTTATCAGGAAATTTTTAGACTACACCAGCCGGAACGTGTGCTCCCTTATCTCCTGATTGTAATCCTATGAAAACACTAAGATTAAGATGATCGTTAGGATTCGGGTGACGTTTAAGGTTCTCTTTCGAGAAACCATGCGTGTTCCATATTTCAAATACCAGAAAACGCTTTGAGTCAATTTTAATGCTAAAGATAGCTTTACTGAATGATTTCTCGTTTCATTGTTGTCATCTTTGTCACTTATCCAGGTTTCAATATTATATATATATATATATATATATATATATATATATATATATATATATATATATATATATATATATATATATATATATATATATATATATATATATATATATAGGGCTCATAGTAATCTGGTCTCTTGTAAATAGTTGAAAAGTAACCAAAAGCACACGAAAAACTGACCAAAATCTCATCATGCCCCCCTTTCTTTGTCAATTTCTCCATCACCTCTCTCTCTCTGTTTGTTGTTTTGTTTCATCTTTTCTTCTTTACTACTTCTTTTTGAGCTTCCTCTTTTCTTAGGTTTTCTAAGTATGCTTTGTAGTTACGGTAAGCAGACTTAGCAGATGTAAGAAGCTTCTGAGTAAGTGGAACCAGTTCTGGCCTATTTCCGAATTTCTCCATCCCAGGCATTATATTTAACTTAGCATTGAGAGTTCTCAAAGAAATGAAATATTCAAATTGATCACCTACTCTTAAGAAGAACATACGAGAAGCATAACGCAAGACGAACATGATGAAACACACACAACGTTGAGCGGAGCGTTAACTATTACTAGAGAAAATACTATTATGATAGAAGAAATAATAGACACAGAAGGGTTATCAACCCCAGTGCTTTAGAAAGAATAAAAGCTGAAGTGAGAATAAAGTTGACTGTTTCACATGTGGCAGCAAGTACTGAAGCTTTCAGAAGAGTAATAATGAGTATCAAGTTTCTGCCTTTTTCCATTTATTTTTTATATTTTTGTTAGAAAATTGCCAATGCAAAACATAAATCAGACGAAAAAATCACTTTACCTCCCAAAAAAAGTAACTTTTAGTGATAAATTGGAAAAAAGTAACTCGCTATGAGCCATATTATATATATATATATATATATATATATATATATATATATATATATATATATATATATATATATTAGTTTTGACTCGAATGTTCCCCGTTGTTCTTTCACCACGAACTGACAAATTTAGCTTGCGCACTCTGCATGGTTATGGAGGTACTTTCATCCAGCAGTAGACTAGCAATGAAATTAAATGAAATGAAATCTTTCAGTTTTATGTGCCACGGTTATACCGGTCAGACTAAAGGAGACGTGATGATGAGAAATGAATGCAATGGTGGAATGAATAGTGGGAGGAAACGGGAGAACCCCGAGAAAACCTACGAACACCGTGTTTGTTCCACAAAGCTTGGCGCGAGCTGGGATCGAACCAGGAACCCCACGCACCAGAGGTAAACGCTCTACCACTGAGCCCCTGGACTTGTAATGATTATGATGCTTCGTTGCAACGGCTGTTAACAGAATTGTCAGATATCGAAGACATTTTTCTCGCAGTATTATGCCGACTATGATAAAACATTATTGAGCATTTCCTGTTACTGACATGCTATAAAAATAAATTCCATTGAGTTCCGTCGTTGATACCGAAAATATTTGCAGCACGTAACAATCCTCACTTTATCTACTAAAAACAAGAAAAGTCTTCTTCTAATCTTCTCAGCTTGCTTTGGAACATTGACAAGTGTATCTGTGCAGCAGCTGTGTCAACAAACGTTACATTCTATGATGTAGTACAATGTGTATGGCACACAGCAGTACGGAACATTGAACAACAAACACGTTCAGATCATTACGTTCAGAGAGTCACACAAACCTTAACCTTCACGGGAAGAGATATTTGAAGCTGGTCAGAAACTGTTTTAACAGAACATTTAGAATCCAATGTGCGTGTTTACAAGTGGAGGGAGAGTCCTTTAGAAAAATGGCCACCCACATATAACTGAAAATCTATATTGTTAATCGTAGATAGAATTAAACAAATCTAAATTTTCTTTGGTCAACTAAGATCTTAGGTTGAAACCAAAGTAATGGAATTAGTCTGAGTTTTCCCATCATTTACCTATCCTGTTTCACATTTTAAACAAAGAGGCTCTACTGATTGGTTAGTTTAATGGGGACGTGAGCAGCGAGGCTATTTGTCCTCGTCACGATAAGAAGTCTCAACAAATCATTGCAGGTGATGCTATTTTCTACTCATCTTACCCTTAACTGTCGAAATATTCTGTTCAGTTAATGACCTCGTTTAATGACGTCATTTTTGTTTTAGTTCATTTATTTTATATGGGAAATTATTATTATATTTTCTTTGAAAAGGACTTGAATTGTAATAACGTCATTTTACATATTTTATCTTTAATTCTCGATTCCTCCCCATTAACGCAGTTAAAGTATATTTGAAAACAATCTATGCAATCTCTAGTTTTTAAATGTTTCCAACGTTAATTTTAACTTACTCTCTCATATGCATAGAGACATCAAATAAATAAAGTGCATATGTTGAAGAGTATGAGCTTTTTGCCTAGTGTTTCACTTTTACCAAGACACTGCAGAAATAAAAGAACGTAGCAATTAATTTATCAGTGTAAATCTCTACTAAACAAAATACTATACTAAGTGAACTAGTAAAAATTTAAAACTGTTGTTCTTGCTTAATTCGCCATTTAAGCATATATTATCATGACTGATTTCCGAACATTTTTGGACAACGAGAAACATTGACTTTTATAAAGCTATTCTTACTAGACTGTATTTTCTACACATTAAATAATCACGCAGAAGGAATTTCAGGATTATTCTTTCATTTCTGCAATATTTTGAAAAACGTAAAAAAAAAAAAAAAAAAAAATGGAGGGGGAATCATGGGGACCAGTAGTTCTTTTAGAAAAAAAATGTTCCGGCGGGGCACACGTAGTATTCGGGGGGGGGGCACTTCTGGTACTATTTTATTTATTATCGTATTATAGAAATATTATTTTGGTCTTGTCCGGGAGGGGAGCACTCTCCGAGGTCTCAGTGCCCCCCAAAAACATGTATGGAAGGAACACTGACGGGGACCCTTAGATCAGCAAGTAGAGTAAACATCTGAAGAAATATACACTAATACGATTTCCAACACTTCTGACGCTGTCGCTAACGCTATAGGTGAATTATGTGTGGAAGTTCTACTGACTTGTAGTTAGCGAAAGCCTGTTCATAAAAGAAATGACATAGGAGCAGGGACTGACTTCATCGAGGGAGTCGAGGGAGTAAAAATAATTACTGGAGGGAGTCGAGGGAGTAAAAATATTCACTCGAGGGACTAAAAATATTCACTCGAGGGAGTAAAAATATTCACTCTAGGGAGTCGAGGGAGTAAAAATATTCACTCGAGGGAGTCGAGGGAGTAAAAATATACACTCGAGGGAGTCGATGGAGTAAAAATATACAGTCGAGGGAGTAAAAATATTCACTCGAGGGAGTAAAAATATTCACTCGAGGGAGTAAAAATATTCACTCGAGGGAGTAAAAATATTCACTCGAGGGAGTCGAGGGAGTAAAAATATTCACTCTAGGGAGTCGAGGGAGTAAAAATATTCACTCGAGGGAGTCGAGGGAGTAAAAATATACACTCGAGGGAGTAAAAATATACACTCGAGGGAGTCGATGGAGTAAAAATATACAGTCGAGGGAGTAAAAATATTCACTCGAAGGAGTAAAAATATTCACTCGAGGGAGTAAAAATATTCACTCGAGGGAGTAAAAATATTCACTCGAGGGAGTCGAGGGAGTAAAAATATTCACTCGAGGGAGTCGAGGGAGTAAAAATATTCACTCGAGGGAGTAAAAATATTCACTTGAGGAAGTCGAGGGAGTAAAAATATTCACTCGAGGGAGTAAAAATATTTACTCGAGGGAGTCGTGGAAGTAAAAATATTCACTCGAGGGACTAAAAATATTCACTCGAGGGAGTAAAAATATTCACTCTAGAAACTCCCTCGAGTGAATATTTTTACTCCCTCGAGTGAAAATTTTTACTCCCTCGAGTGAAAATTTTTACTCCCTCGAGTGAAAATTTTTACTCCCTCGAGTGAAAATTTTTACTCCCTCGACTCTCTAGAGTGAATATTTTTACTCCCTCGAGTGAATATTTTTACTCCCTCGAGTGAAAATTTTTACTCCCTCGACTCCCTAGAGTGAATATTTTTACTCCCTCGACTCCCTAGAGTGAATATTTTTACTCCCTCGACTCCCTCGAGTGAATATTTTTACTCCCACGAGTGAATATTTTTACTCCCTCGACTCCCTCGAGTTAATATTTTTGCTCCCTCGACTCCCTCGAGTGAATATTTTTGCTCCCTCGACTCCCTCGAGTGTATATTTTTACTCCCTCGACTCCCTCGACTGTATATTTTTACTCCCTCGACTGTATATTTTTACTCCCTCGACTCCCTCGAGTGAAAATTTTTACTCCCTCGACTCTCTAGAGTGAATATATTTACTCCCTCGAGTGAATATTTTTACTCCCTCGACTCCCTCGATGAAGTCAGTCCCTAGGAGCATACCATAGGATTCCGCTAAACACAGATTTCATGGTATATATAGAATATTTATTTACTTGACATTTACTTTCGTTTTTGAACGGAGATAAAACTCGTGTAATCGTATCAGTTATACATTTTATTGTCAGATTAATTTTGAAGTTCAGCTTAACAGATAAATACACCAGTCTTTTTCATTAGTTCAAGAGTTTTCTTTACTTTTCAATTGGCAAAATATAATTTATTACATTCGCTTATGATGCTACCCGAAATCAATTGATAACTCACGAAACATATATTACACCAAGATAAAGGTTATTTTTTGCACAGTTTTTTTTTTTAACTTTTCGAAACTACAGAAAAACGAATCAAATCTTATAAGCTGCACCCAGGCTAATCATTTTACCTACTTATTAATTACAAAAATGGTCCGTTGAATTTTATTGATTTTTAAAATTTTACGTTAACTTTTAGCACTTCCAAAATACTATAATCTACTGTAAAACGTTCCATTGTTACAATAAGATATCCATTCTTAATATTACAAATTGAATAAATTTTAGGTTTAGCATCTCAAGTTCATACCCAGTAGGCTGACTGCAAAAAATGAAATGAAATAAAATATTCAAGTTTTACTTCCCACAGTTATGCCGACTAGATTAAAGCAGAGGGTAATGATTAGAAATGAAGGAATGAAGAAAGTGGGAGGAAACGGAAGAACCCCAAGAAAACCTACGCCCACGATGTTTGTCCACCACAAAGTTCACATGGCGTGAGCTGGGATCGAACGAAGGACCCTATACACCAGAGGTGAATGCTCTATCACTGTGCCACCGCGGCCCCAGGCTGACTGCAAGTAAATGATCCAGAGAGAAGTACTCACATGAGAATGCGAAAAAAAAACTAACTTCGAAGAAACGATGGACACACGGATCTGCTGTCCACAGTCTACTACAGACATTTTTTATAGAACCAGGGACCTCTCGTACGAGAAGAGAACAAGCATTTTGTCACTGAGCTACGTGCCACATTTGGTAATATGTACACTCATGTCCAAAATTATTGTCGCAGGTCTATATGTTGCTGTAGGAATATAATTTGATAACGAATTAGCCCGGTATTTCTTATACTGTTAGTGTATAATCGGCAAAGTCATGTATGTGGCAAATTTCATGTCAAAAGAGCAGTAAATAAGGACAATAAAACAAAAATAAAACTTTGTTGTCCATTTAACATTTTGTTTTACTCAGTCTAATTTTCGTATTTATAATTCTTATCCTATGAAATTTACCACAAATATACATTTCCCGATTATACACATAGTATCAGTATTAAAAGTACCCTGCAAAATAATTATCAAATTACACTCTTACAAGAAGAGTGTTATAGATAGCGACAATCATTTTGGACATGTGAGTACAATAGGTTGACAACTGATACGCTTTGATGAGATGTTCAATAATATGCACAAGTTTGGCACAGTCACATAGTTAAATTTTAAGATTGTGTATTTAACTCTTTATATTATTTTGTAAATAATCATTCGCTATATATCTGAACAGTTAAATTGTTTTTTTTTTTTTAACGACACATGTCAGAAAAAACAAGTTTTGAGAAAAATGAGAAAACTATACTACATAGTACAGTTTCTCCAAAAATGTCTATTTATTTATAATGTATCAAGTGTAGGCAACAGCTTGACAGGTGCAGATATCTCACAAAATGTGTATCTACGCGTAGCAAACACAATATTGTTAATTTCGTGTCTGACAACACTTGACAGGTGTCGTTTTACACCCCCCCCCACACAAATCCAAATATCTTTCAGAAGCATTCTGTGAAGATTTCGCACAATTTAAATTATTTTTCAAAAGACATTTGAAACTTGAAATCATAGCGCCTACAACTTCTACGCCATACGTAGTACGAAATGGGGAAGTAATATTTCTCTTTACAACTAAGAAATAATTTTGTGACATCATGGCCTATTTCTATGTCTACCAGTTGCGTAGCTTATGCCTGGACGACGGGACAAGTACTATCTCTACATCCATTAAAGTTTAACAAGCAAAAACTGCAAATTACCTATTTGGCTTGAAGGCGAAGAGTGGAGCATTCTATTCACTCTATCTAAACTCTAGCTTTTTATTAGATACATCTCCGGCCATGGCTCACGATTATATATGAGATAGATAGATATATATATAGATAGATAGATATGAATATATATCATGGAATTAATTTCAAAATTTTAAAATATATACTTCTTGAAATATTTTGAAGTAAAATTTTGATTTTGAGTTTGAAAATAAAAATTTGTATTAACTTATATGCTGTTGTATACCACAGGAAAGGCATGAAAAATGCTGTAAAATGAACCTCAACCAACTCCCTAGTTCAGTTAGGAGAGCTGCAATTCCAATTTCAAAATACATTGAACATACTATTTTGGGCATTTTTTTCCAAAATTTATATAGCCATATCTTCAATACCGGTCGATATAGCCCTATAAAGTTGAAATTTGTTATTTTTCTTAGTCTATCTAGAGGGCATCTATGTACCAAATATCATTAAAATCTGAGATGGTGAGGTTATGGGGATGACCCTCATGTGGGTTTTGGCGGACAACACTGAGTTCGTGAGTTATCTCGGGGTTCTCCAGTTTTTCCTCCACAATTTCATTCCACCAATTCTTTCATCATCTTTTGCTTGTCTTAATCATCCGTCTCCCTTAGCCTAAAGAGAACAACCGTGGGATGTAAAACTACATTTTTTAAAATTTCATTTCCTTAGCCTCCAGTGTTACTATATTATTATTTTTTTTCCCTGAAGTCCTGTAACAGTCCGAGTTGATAAGGTCTATGACAGCCAGACCCATAACCAGCCCAATTTCTTAGAGAGAGCAATGACAGACATCAAGGAACAGCACAGAAATACCTTTTATTGAACCTGTAACAGTTGGAGATTCTTGATTGCTTGGTTTTAGGGAATATATTTAATGAAACGAAGTTTCAATTAGGGTTGAAGGTGGCCGTAGGGTGCTAAGTTACCTTGGCCACCTAACTACATGACTTCGCAGTTAATTTTCTCTCTGTACCTTAATGTAACTATTTTTTGGAATTGCATCTGATCCCAACGCTTCTGATGCCTGCTGTGGTGTAGTAAGAGGGTACTTGAGTTTGAAATTCTTAAGAATGCAAAAAGTCTAATGGAAGATGTTTTGCGCATCTAACAAACTATTTATCATACAAATGAGATAATTCACTAAATTCAATTTATTTGGTAAATAAAATTAAAATAATTTCATATCTAGTTTTCCTTTAATTTAAAAATTTTCGACAACGTTGTGCTTTAGAAGAGGCAAAAAAAAAAAAAAATCATTTACGGCGGTAATCCCTTCCTGGCTACGGACTTGAAGACAGCCAGTATGTATATACAATAATTTGGTATATTTTAAATACATATAGGACACGAACTTCATGGTTGCATAATTAGAATATTTCTGTTAATAGTACACGCTATTTTTTTTTTTTTTGGTTATAAAATCCATAGTGAAAATCTTTTTCGCGAAAGTGAATGTACAAAATAAATCGGAATGAAATATCACCACTTGTACGTAATATTGCTGAACAATGTCGATTAGCAATGATCATATTCAACATTCATTTTACAAAGGACTAGTTTAATGTGGACATCTTGGAATATGTCAAAAGTCAAGCAGATTTCGATAAAAACTTGTGTGCAGAGACGTCGCAGTCAATATTCGATTCTTTTTTAACACGTTTGTTATTATTGTACCAAAATTAGTGTTTCCACGAAATAAGTTTCGAGCCTCGTGGGCAATACTAGTTCACCCAAGTCTTACATCTTTAACACTTTTTAATGTTACATGATACATAGCATAAATAAGAATTTTAGGAAATTAAAAAAAAAAAAAAAAAACAGGAACAGTAAAAAAAAAAAGTACAGCTCACAGATGACGAGAAGAACCCTAGCAGAAGTAGTGTGACGTAGGTATGGGCTCGCCCACTTTTCTCACGGGGTTTTCAAATGACACCACGGAATAGCACACACACAACTTTACCGACATCTAAGTATAGACCAAACCTCAAAAATCGAAAATGGACTTGACCCTGTCGTTGACCTTTCCCAGCTATCCTTGTTTTAGGGTTCTTCTAGTTATCTGTGAGCTGTATTAAAATATTGCGGTTTTGCCCAATAATTAGTTTTTGGATCAGAGGTTACATTTTTGAACGGTTCCTAAATCGAGTTTTCGTATTTTCTACGGAATAAGTACATCATATTGAGTTGATAGCCACTGGCGCAAATCCCGGGGGGATGAGGGGGTCAATGTCCCCTCCAATCTAGGAACTGTCCCCACCAATAATCCGATTTGAAATGAGTTTTTTTTTAAAGGAAAAATGTGATGATTTGAGTCCGATTGCCACAAAGAAAAGTGACATGAAATTGATGTTCCCTCAGAAGAAGCCTCAAATCTGCCAGCCTCCCAATGTTGAAGGCAACTCTGCTCTCCTGGTCCTTATATATATATATATATATATATATCCTACTCCCCCTTCCAATGTTCAAGACAGATTTGCGCCGCTGGGTTTGGCTACACTATATTAGTTCTCCTTATATAAGGCGTACAAAAAGATTTTTAATTGAAATATATTGGATCTTTTAATAAAAAAAATCTATTAACTGATAAAGTGATAGTACGAATATAGCTTAATGGTCAGTATTTATCAAAGTATAAATATACTCAAGTTATTACACAATATGCTTCAATAATAAATATGATTTAAATATCCCGCGCTTCGTGACGCAGGATGATTCTGTTCACTTCTAGATAAAATTAAGAAAGAAAACCAAGCCATAAATTGTGTATAGGCCTATAGATTTACAAAACAAGATGAGAAAAACTTCGAAAATCGGAATATGAGAAGAATGCTACAAAATCCTCGAGACGAGACAAAGTCTCGTCTCGTGGTCAACAATAAAGAAACTTAATATTTTAAATATACGTTTTTTATAGGTAGAAGATCAATGTACAGACTACCGTAGTATAATTACTCCAGGATTTCGTGAAATGGACAGCAACCGCCTAAAATATGCGAAAATCAAAATATCTAACTTCATAAGCTGAAAGAAATTAACTTGCATTATTATGACTATTCTAATTATGCAAACGAAGTATATATATATGGTTATAGTTAAGGAGCCGTACTTCCCATTTAGGGAAGGACGAGAAACGCCATACTTTCAGGCATTATTCATTGACTATCTAGGATGCTAAAAAGTAGGTAATAGACTGAGTTCTTGCCCTTGTACTTAGGGTGTTTAGGTAGTGCAACAGTAAGATGTATCCTCGTGCACGGGAGATGAGAAGTAGCTGTTCTTAACTATTAACATATATATATATTTGGTCTAGGAATTAATTCGTGCGGGTGGACAAGAGATGGCGCAACGAACGGAGCGTCCCACAGTTCCGTGTATCCACACATGTGTTGCAAACCCCTGTCATCGCGTATCGTTCGTAGTATAGGGCAGTGGATTAAAGCGTCAACAACACCAGTTTGTAGTTAAGTGAACATGGCGCAATTTGTGCCTGATAAAGTGTTTTTGCGGGGTGTCCTGCTGCATTACTTTAACATGCAGAAAAGTGCGACTGAAAGTCATCGTATTTTGGTGGAAGTGTATGGTGACCATGCTCTAGCTGAGCGAACGTGTCAGAAGTGGTTTGCACGGTTTAGAAGTGGTGATTTCGGCTTGGCAGACCAAGAGCGAGCTGGACAGCCAAAAAAAATTCAAGACGAAGAATTGACAGCATTGCTCGAGCAGGATTCGTGTCAAACGCAGGAACAACTTGCAGCAGCATTAGGCGTTGATCAAACAAGTCTCCAAACGCTTGAAAGCCATGGGAATGATTCAAAAGATGTCACATTGGGTTCCACATGAATTGAAAGACAGAGACGTTCAAAGACGAAAAACCATTTGCGAATTGCTGCTTCAACGACAGAGCAGAAAGGGGTTTCTGTATCGAATTATTACGGGTGATGAGAAGTGGATCCATTACGAGAACCCTAAACGAAAAAAGGCCTGGGTGAAACCAGGTGAACCAGGTCCATCACAACCAAAACGAGATATTCACTGTGCAAAGGTTATGCTGTGCATATGGTGGGATATGAAAGGTGTGGTGTACTATGAGCTGCTGCAACCGGGTGAAACTATGAATGGAGAACGTTATCGACGACAATTAATGCGTTTGAAGCAAGCTCTGGTCAGAACACGACCAGAATGGGAGAACAGACATGATAAACTTATTGTTCAACATGATAACGCTCGCCCACATGTCGCAAAACCGGTCAAAACCTATTTAGAAAATATCGGATGGGAAGTTTTACCCCACCCGCCGTATTCACCAGACGTTGCTCCTTCGGACTACTACTTATTCGATTGCATGAACAACGATTTGATTGGACAGCGGTTTACTTCTTCAGAAGATATCGAAACATGGGTCTCTGACTTGATCGCTTCCAAGGATGAGGACTTCTTTCGCCACGGAATCCGTACATTGCCTGACAGATGGGCGAAAGTGGTGGCTAGCGATGGACAATATTTTTCTTAAGGTATTTATGTATTTTGTGTTTGTACTACAGCTTCAATGTGTGCGTACCAACCGCACGAATTAATTCCTAGACCAAATATATATATATATATATATATATATATATATATACAGGGGCGGATCCAGGATATGATCAAGAGAGGGGCTAAACCATAATTTGCCGTTTTATCCAGTGTAAAGCAGAATTGAAGCCCATTTTATCCAGTGTAAACCTGAGCGTCAAAGGGGAGCTATAGCCCCTTAGCCCCCCTTGGATCCGCCCTTGTATATATATATATATATATATATATATATATATATATATATATATATATATATATATATATATATATCCTGCTTTTACTTAAAATATACCAAACGTATTCGAAAAATAAATGAAAAAAGGGGGCTGTCATTGCCCAAAAATAGACCTTATCAACTTACTTTCATTCTATAGAAGTGTAGCCAGAACGGAATTGAGTACTTGAAGCCCTGGCTACATATGTATATTAGCTATATTGCAAGAGGTAACATGGTTATGATTTTTGCTTCGAATTGTCCAACTCCAAAAACTCTTCTAAAGTGTACTAAAGTAACAATAATTTATTTGTTAAGATTCCTGCCAATTTTGAGAAATTCATATGGAGTAAAATTCTTTCAAAAAGCAGTCTTAGTAGCTTCTAAACATAATTAACATATAAAGTATAGCAGTCTTTTACGTAGTAACTAGGAACAATTAATTTCAAGCCACAACTTAAGACCCACACACACACATGCATACATTCATACATACATATATTCACACATCTTAGATATATGAATGGCACTCCGTAGTTAATTACGAGCCTTAACATTTGTTCTATCACTAACAAGTAATTTTAAACTAGAAAATTGTGGGTTGAAACGAATTCACTAATTATCTTCAGCACATTTTTCTAGGTTCCAAATCATTTCATCACATAGGTCATCACATAAAAAGTGAGTCGAACATAACTCATTAAAAAAAAAAAAAAAATCAAAATATTTTAAATGTGTTCCATTTACTCTACACACTACAATCACAGACTAATGCATAAACACGTCAATGAGTTAAAAATAACACTTTTATCATTAAGTAAAACACTTCACACTTCTTTGGCAAACTAACTAGACACATTTTTCTTCGTATAATCCATTTTTTTAAAAAAATAATATATTCTCCTAATCTGGAGTAAATTAAAAAAAAAAAAAAACTTTTGATAAGTCACCCTGATACTACTTCTGCTTTAGGAGCACACGTATGCAGAAGGTCAATGCCTTTATTTGTCACACGTGTTGAGGTGAGATTTACAACCCGCAATGATTGGCAACAAGCATTCTTTTTCGCACGCTTGATTACACTCGTCCGCCACCAACTGGGCATTGGAGTTTCCTCCGCCAGGGCCTCTTCCAGGAAACAATCCACAAACCACTGTCGAACCACTTGCACGAAAATGTCCAGGCAGCCTTTCTTGGGGGATTTATCATCATCGTCATTGTCATCGCGATACGTACTATTCGGTACTGGAGGTAACTGTCGCCCGGGACAAGTATTCGCCATTGCAGCTGATGCAATAGCCTTTAGGCACATCCGCTGGACACCAGCATCCGACACAGCGAGGGATCCACCCATGTCAATTTCTTCTAAATGAGGACAACCTTGGCCAAGGCTAGTCATTATACTATCATCACACACGAACCTTAAAGACACATATCGAAGATTGTTGAGACACAGTAATGTACGACAAAAAGGTTTACTAGATTCTGGTCCATTCAACCACGTAATATCCTCAACCAACAGTACATGTAATCCATTGCCACGATTGGACAAGATTTCCAGAAACTGCTCTCTATACCACTTACGAACATGTCGAACGGCTAGGCGCTTCACATCTGGTGCAAGAAGAGTTTCGACTAGAAACAATTCTAAGGTATTATACAGTCGACCACCTCGAAGAATGTCTTCTAGTAGTTTCTGACGTACAAGCCATGGCACTTGAGTAATACAATAGTTTCTTAAGTCATCTCGCACTTGCCAATATCGCGGTGACAAGCATACCGATTCTAATAGACGTAGAAATGCACGCACACATATCTTCTCTAAATCTTTAACTTTACCGTCATTTCGCTTCATGATCGTTTGGTTGTATCATTACAGGTCGTAAACACGAGAAATGGCACAGTTTTGTTTTCTTTCCTGATGACGGAGAGAAGCCCGTGTGGAGCTTGTCACGCTATAAAACGCGCATTAGAAAGAGCACGTATTCAGCCTCCTCGCGCCTCGATTCTAACGCGAGCACTGTGTAGTTGTTCTTTACATGCCTGAACACTTACCAGCGCTGGAAAGGTAAAAAAGATCACGTGACATCTCCACACCAATCTTGTTCACTATGGCAACATACTGAGGCTGGTCAGTATCACAAAGAAATTGAGGTGATACTGTGTGTATAATGAACAATATAATATCGTATTAGATTGAACAGTGTATTCACATTATTTACGATGTTTTTGTTTCATTTCGTTACGGATTTTTGCTCTTGGAATTACATCAACAGTATAGAAAATTCATTAACGTAATTTACTGCAACAAATCATTACGTAACTTGAAACAATCGAATGGAAAACTGACATTTTTCTTTTTAATTTATGAATGACCTTATATAGTAGCCAAACAATAGTCCTCTTCAATATGAAATATCTCAAATAGTTTAATCATATTTTCATCTTGCACTTACCCACAAACGTACACTACTTCATACTGTAATAAATAAATAGTAAATACAAAGAGTAAATCAGCGTGGTTTTATGCTCGGTTGTCTTGTGACTATGGTCCCGGATAGATTCACGGTGGAAGAAAATGAAAATTACAATGCATTAAGTAGTTCGGATTTTACCTTATACTGTAAGTCAAGTCTCACATAGCCTCAGCGCTGGAAAGGGACGCTAAACTTCAATAATAAAAAAAAAGAGCAATCAGCATGATTTTGGCCTTCGTAACATTGTTACGCACTTCTCAATTAATTACGACATCTAGGCGTCACCCATCCTGACCCAATCTATGCTCTTTCCTATTGGTTCTTAATTATACTAGAAACATCTGAAATGGCACCTTAGACAACATGCAGAACAGCCTTTTTTCCCTACATAGCCTTCCATAAAAGTGGCGTGTAAGAAGTCATTATAAAAGTCAATAAAACACGATTGATTAAATTAAAATTTAAGATTTTTAAAGCAATACTTGGTTTATAGAGTGATTTGATTTTGGGTTTAACGCCCCGCTCAGCAGCGAGGCTATATGAGATGTGGATCTACTAATTAACGTGGAATCCGAACCACATGAGCTCCCACCGGGAATCGAACCCGGGTTCCTCCACGCCAAACACGTGTACGCTAACCGCTTAGCCACGAAGGAGCTTTTTTGATTTATATAGTATCACGAGAAGAGATCAGGTGTTCACGCAGAATTTTTGGTTGGGGAAGGGGTCCAGTCCTACAAGCCACTACGTCTTTGTAGTATTGAACGGGTATTATTCTGTACCCGATTAGTAATTGTAAAATACTTCCACCTATATTTTCAGGGGGGGAAATGATAGAACTAGATTATTTTTGCAAGAGAAAGAGTACAGTTTACGTGTAAGATCAAATTTTCATGCTACATCAATCATTTCCCTGCAAAACAAGTAGTTTTATTAAGAAAGTATAAATGTAGATTGAGTTAGGAAGTTTACAGCAATCAATTTGGAACGGTGTTCAAACAGGGATGTTCTTTAGGGAACAGGGGAACTAATTGAACTGTGAGTTTGAGAAATATATATTTTAGATCAAGAGTTCAAGAGTGCAATAATAGACTAATGGAAAACACGAAACTCGACTCGTATCGTTGAAGAATCTCCCCCTTCCTCCAAAGCGAAATCTGAAGAAAAAGAAAAGTGTTGTGTTCAAAGTAATCTTCTATAAATAAACACTATTTTCCAACAAACCGAATATCAAATTTATTTATGTAGAATGTATGCATCTACTTTTGTTTATGGCTATACAAACATTCTAAGGCTAAAAGGTATGGAGAAAAAAACACGATCCCGAAAGCAAAAAGTTGCGTTTACAGATTGAGAGTAAGATCATCTCCAAAAATGTCAGCCTAGATCTGCATGCTATTTTTTTTTAAGCAATACTTGCATATCTACCAGTCGGGGCAGTGTGGTTCAGTGGTAGAATGTTAACCTCTAGAGTAAGGGGTCCCTGGTTCGACTCCCGGTTGTGTTTATATGGACATCATCTGTTTTTTTCGGGGGGGGGGGGTTCTCCCGTTTCCTGGGCATGATGGCTCACAAGTAAAGGGTTCAAATTGATTAATCGAGTTGCAGGATGAGACAGTGCGCCTGATAGAGGATGTGAAAAATGTATATGTGCAAAGTTATAATGGTTGAGCGCCGTAAGAAACGGAGGAGGAGGGGGTAAAAATTGATGCTAGAAGAGCTACGCTTCATTATTGAAATACATCAAATAAACTGCTGAATCGTAAAAATAGTGAAAGATAGACAATGCAAACGGTGGTAGTTTTACATATTGGCAAAAGAAGAATGGACAGAGTACATCACAAACCTCCGCTGTCATTTTGAAATCTGGGATATTTTTTGAAATGGAATGATGTGATATATCAATTAGGATCAGCATGTTCTCAAAAAGTCAATGATGAACTTTAGTGATCGTTATCTGTGCTTACTTTAAATATTTAGAATCATCTTTACAGTTATTTACGAAAATCTAGAAGGATAATACTTGTATGTTGAAAGTTTGGATGATCACAAAAACACATGCAAATTAAACATTATCTATATGCCAAGGAAAATTACAATGAAATTTGATATCCAACAGTGAAATTTTGATATTAATAAAGTAATAATGTGCAACTTGGATATCAAATTTTACTGTAAGTTTTCTTGGCTTGTAGTTCATGTTTAACTTAATGTGTTTTCGTGATAATCCAAACTTTCATCATACAAGTATTAGCCTTCTAGATTTTCGTAAATAACTATAAAGATGATTGTAAATCTTCCAAATAAGTACAGATAACGATCACTACAGTCCATAATATCATTACCTCTCAATTTAAAAAAAAAAAAAAAAAAAAAAAAAAAAAAAAAAAATCACAAATTTCAAAATGGCGGCGGAGGTTCATGAACTACTCTGCCCATTCTTCTTTTGCCAATATGTAAAACTACCACCGTTTGCATTGTCTATCTTTCACTATTTTCACGATTCAACAGTTTATTTGATATATTTCAATAACATAGCATAGCTCTTCTACCATAAATTTTGACCCCCTCCTCCTGCGTTTCTTCTGGCGCTCAGCCGCTATAACTTTGCGCACATATATATTTTCACATTCTCTATCAGGTGCGCTATATCTCATCCCACAATTCGATTCGTCCATTTGGAATCTTTCTTGTCAGTGGTAGAGCACTTACCTCTCGTGTGTGGGGTTCCTGGTTCGATCCCCCCGTCAAGCAAGTTTGTAGTCGACAACATCATGTTCGTATGTTTTCACAGGTTACTCCCGTTTCCTCCTACATTCTCTTTCCACCAAATCTGCCATCATTATTCACTTGCCTTAATCATCGACTCCCTTAGTCTAAAGTGCACTCAAACTGAAAGATTTCAATTCATTTTTCTCTACATTGTAATTTCACTACTTCTTTCATCATTCACTTTCATTAACTATGCTTTTCCTTTACTCTACGTGGCACAAAATGTGAGACGTTCAACTAGTGATGCAAGAGTTCGAAAAAAAAAAATGATACTCAGTGAAGAAATAGTAATATATTCACCTTTGTTTTCGTATTATAACACGAAAACAAAAAAGAACATTTAATAACTGAATTCTATAGAAGAATAAAATGAGACGTTCAATAAACAAGGATAATCAAGTCACTTGATGGGAAACAGAAAAAAAGGGAGGAAATCGCTGGACACAATGACTTTTCTAGTTCGAACGAACTGTTTGATGAACTACTAAGAGTAGGTCCGTAGTCGGCCAGATTTCTTACAGAGGGCAGAAATCAGTGGTGCCCACCCCCCTCATGTCCATGACGCACCCCTCTCAATTGTCTATCTGTAGGTGTTCTTCCATAAAAAAAAATCTTTTCGATTAATTTTTACACCCCGTCAAACATATTTATATAGATTTTTAACTCTCTTTATATAGATTTTTATTATATAGATTTATATAGATTTCAATGACGCAGTTTGCGTCATAGCCCCCCCTTTGTGGGCACCTCTGCAGAAATTAATACGGACGTGACAGTGACAGACATAAAGACACCATAAAACTGCTCATTTATTTGTTTATTGAATGTGTAACAGAACTGTAGAGCTTTTTCACCTTACATTCTTGACTTTTTTTTTAAACAGTATATTTATCTAAACAAATACATTTTGTGGTTCGGATCCCATATTATGCTGTAGTTTCACGTCTCATATAGCCTCGCTGCTGGGCAGGGCGCTTAACCAACCAAACAACCAACTGAAAATTTCACGGGTGGCTGAGAAAAAAGAAATCTTTGAGTTTAATGTCCCACGTTTATGCCCTTTAGACTACGAGAGACGATAATTAAAGCAGTGCATGATGATGTAACAATTAGTGGAGCAACAAAGTGGGAGGAAACGGGAGTACACCGGGGAAACCGACGGACATGGTTGTCCACCACAAATTTACTTGGCTGGAGATCGAACCACGGACCCCACACACCAGAGGTACGAGCTCTACCACTGAGCTACCGTGTCCCCATATTTTTGATGTTTCTCATTGTTAAATAATACGGTATTTGAGTTTGAAATTTTTAGAATGCGAAGAGGCCAATGGGAGATCTTTGGTGCATCCAGCAAAAATCGTTCTTTTACGCACACAGAAAAAAAAAAAATACTGTAAACTGAAATTAATTTGATAATTGAAATCTGAAGGATTTCGTTTCTAGTTTCACTTCAATTTAAACATTCCCTTCGAGGTCCTATTCCTTGAATGAAGTTATTCCGATACTAATTTGGACCAAATTTTCCCCCATGATGGGAATGAAGTGGGAGTCGTAAATCAGTGGTCTTGGAGTAATTTGCAGATTTGTGATTTTTTTGTGTGTCTGTGTTGACCTATCTGCACCCTTCCGCGTCACGAAAGGTCTAAGAAGGGTGTGGTATTACAATATTTAAACCATATTTATTATCGGAGTATACTGCGTAATAACCTGTGCTTCTTTAAACGTTGATAAACGCTGTTCACTGAGTTCAAACAATCAGCTAATCAATGTATGCTTTTTATACTTAAACAGTAAAATAAAATGAAATTAAATCTTTGAGATTTAACGTCCCACGATTGTGTCCGTTAGGCTACGTAAGACGGATGATTAAGGCAAGTGAATAATAACGCATGAATATGTGAAATGAGAATGTGGGAGGAGGTGGGTGTACCCCCGAGAAAACCCACGGACACGATGTTGTCAAACACAAACTTACTTGGCCGGGGATTGAAACAGGAATCCTATGTATCAGAGGTAAGCGCTCCACCACTGAGCAAACGTGGCCCCCAACAGTTAAACAGTGTTTGAGATCTAACGCTTAGATGAACTATTTTTACTCAAAAGACCCGTGAAATTTACCGTCTCGCCTAGTTTTTGAGACAATTCTTGTCTCGCGGGTAAGCAGATTTCATCTTATAACCTAAACAACTGTTAACCTAAGCAGTTATTGCCTTTTAACTAGTTTAAGTGTTCCTCTCGTTACTTCACGGTCCACTAGTGAACCTCGACTAAACACCTGGTCAAGAATAATCCCATTGAACGAAAATCAATATTCGAGCCACGGATAGGAGTTTTTCTTTATTCTAGCACTTGATAAAAGACTTTAATTGTAACTCTGAAACACAATGCTGTTCTCAATGATTGTCTTTTCTTTATAATGGCATTTAGAAACTACCTAGTACGTGACGTCACTTTCTCTCTAAACCACATGGAATAACTTGATTGTCACTGCCCACATGACCTTGGAAGATAAACGCACACGGATATGACGAAAAATTAGTTTTTTCTTCTTGAGAAAAAGAAGTGTGACGAGGAATTGCTTGCATATAAAAGGTATCCTTGAGGAAATTCGTGTAGGGAAAAGGTGATCCCATGCTTACGTATGCCATGCTGAACTTGTCAGAGCTGATGTATAGACCTACTACAGTTTTAAAACAATCCACGCGTTATTAACATAGCTGACTTGGAAAATTTCATTAAATTCAAAAGAACATTGTCACAATCCGACGCTTTTTCCCCTGCAAATTTCACAAGGGCCATGAATTTTAAGGGCAGTTTTCATAAGAAAAAAGGGAGAAAATACTAAAAATAAAACGAAAAAGGGCGAAAAGGTACTAATCCCTATCAACTATTTTGATAACTGCCCTTTTATCTAATTGAAAACAACTTGAAATGAACTACAGAGAAGTCGTGTTAGAAACTGAACCTGCGTTTCTTGGATCCGAGAAAGGCACAAACTGTCTGACCTTAACAAAATTATTGCATAACAAGAGCACATTTAATCTGCGATGAGCGGAAATTCGGGATAACATTTTAGAAAGTAACAAGAGAAGAGGGAAGGAGAAACGATTAAGGGAATGAAGGGATAATGGGTCCAAATTGTGGAAAAGGTGTTGAAAAGTTACGAAGCGTGTCCAGAAAATAAGTAAGTTAAAAAAAAAAAATAATAAAACAGATTTGTTCAAGTCAAATTTACAGTATTTTTCGATATATTTTCCACCAAGGTTCCAGTGTGATGTGGTCTTATGCACAATAAAACCATAGGACTTTTTTCCTTCAATGAAAAGACGATCACAGCCAAGACCTATCTTGATATGTTGCAATTATTTGTTGTGCCACAGATTCAGGACATTTTGGATTTAATTTTCCAACAACATGGTGCGCCACCTCATTGGAGGTTAGATGTAAGTGTCTATTTGGATACAAATATTTCCGGGAAGAGGAACGGGCGTGATAGCCCCGCAAACTGGCCTCCGCGATCACCAGACGTAACATCACTGGATTTCTTCCTTTGGGGTTATGTCACGGACCAATTTTACCAAACACCAGTGAACGACATCACAGAATTACGGCGCAGAATTACTGAAGTCGTAACATCCATCCCTCACGTAATGTTGACCAACACAAGGGTGGAACTGGAATATTGCCTACATATTCTTAGGGCAACAAAACAATCACACGTAAAAAAATATAAACTGATTAAAAAATTATTAAATACTTGAATATGTTACATGAAATTCAAGATAAAATTATTTGTCTGTGTCACATTTTATGCCTTATGAATATTTGTAATCAGGAAAGAATTCTGGGACACCCTGTATTATTACATATTGAAAAAATGTTCGTAAGAAACTATATGACATATTAGTCCCATATTTACACAAAACTGACTTGACGTGATTTCATTTCCTTGTCCATTTCATATTAGGATGGATTTCTGCCATTCAAATAATTCTTGCACTATTTTATTTACCCCTTTTCTCTATTTTTTTTTAAGGTTCGAAGAGTAGTAAAATTCTGCATAATATCCAGCACTCGTTTGAGAATTATCACAGCATTTTACAGCTTTAGTTCTCAACCGACAGATCTGCTATTTGTCTGTTGCGCTAATATATAACGTGACTCGCATACTAAAGTTTATTATGTTTGGACAAGCACACGCAAGCATTTCGAAATAGTATCTTGCATGTGCATACGTACATACTATACACAAGGTGTCGACATGAAGATGAAGAGGAAAAATAAATAAAACAAGCTACAATACAGTCTATCTCTTGCGACGGATATATATATGACTTCTAAAAACTCAATGCCAACATCCTACATCGTGTCGAATGACGTCTGCGAATTTGCAATTTTGATTACCATGTCGTTACTTCTTTTGAAGGCTTTGGTGACACCTATCGAAGTATGCCATAGCCTATTCTTCTCTGTTGTTTGTCCTTTAATGTATTGGAAATTCAATAGAACTCATATCACAGAATGCGAAAAAGTAAACAAGCGTGTTGTGATACTGCAGGACCTTCGTGCAAACAAGAAATTATTTTTATATTTATTTTACAGGTGATGTATACAATATAGAAGCCCTATAAAATCAGAAGTGCCTATACTCATGCGGTCTGTAATAAACTCCAACCCAAAATCATCCTCTTGATATGCACCTTCAAAATCAGTTCCACAGGTTTCTTGACAATTACACTCTCCGGAGAATTAGAGAGAAAGAAAGGAATGGGGAAGGAAGGAGGCGGCCTGGGACCTATATGTTAGGTACCATCCCAACATTTGCTTGGTACAAATAGAGAAAACATTGGAACATTTCACCCTGAATAGCTAACCTGAAAAAGCTTTTACATTCTTTTTGACCTAATGTCCCACCGGAAATCGAACTCGTGACTGCTCGCACCAAAAGCGAGAGCGTTAACGTCCACGCTATTACTAGGATATTCCAGTAACAGTGAAAACATTCGAATTACCAATATTCGAGTGATTTTAACAGAACTCGACTGTATCGCAACTCCTGCACCAACCTCAAGAGTGAGAAAGTGTATGGGGATAGTCAGGGAGCGGACTGGGTACGATAATGGTTAACGTATCTGCATGGTAAGCAGTCTATTCTAGTAGCCCTTGAAAAAAATCGCAGAATACCACTGAATATCACTGCATTGGCAAAAAAAAAAAAAAAAAAAAAAAAGTAATTTCCTCCATTTTTATCATATTACATATATAACCAACAACACCCAAAATAGCCTTAAAATATAAAGATCATTTAGTGTTATTATAAAGTAAGGATTTAAATTTCTGGGCTTTCGGCATCTATGGCCATTTAGCCTGTCACGTACGAGAGATGACATCCTTCGGCGAGCACGCTATCCGATGAAAGGGAAGGAAGAAAGGATTGGGGAAGGAAGGAAGCAACCTGAGACCTATAAATAGTAAGGCACCAACCCAGGATTTGCCTTTTTTGACCGAGTGTTCCCACTGCGAATCGAACCCGGGATCGCTCGCATTGAAGGCGCTAGCGTTAGCGACTACGCTACGCAGGGACATAGGCTATATTATAAAGTAACTTGAAACTACTATCAGAGTAATATTATTAAACTCTATTCACTTAGATTATCTCCACTGCTGCTATTGATTAGGCACGATGTACGCAAAACAATAGTTTTCGTTTGGCCCTCAACCGAAGGTTATATGCTGACAATGAAAACATTGTGTTATTTGACCAAATAAAAACCTTGTAGGTTAAATTAAAATTCGTTATGTAGTACCACAAGCAAGGAAGATTTCCTTATCATCAGAGTAAAATTTAAATTTCCATTTATCGTTTCCTTGTGGCTAAATGGTTAACTACACTATAGGCCCTACATCTTTCACGTCGATTCGATTTTCGTTACAATACTGTATCCGTGGGTTTTCTCGGAATACTTCCGTTTTCTCCCACCCCACATTCTCATTCCACCAATTATTCCATCATTCACTTGTCTTAATTATTCATCTCCCTTAGCCTGAAAGACATAACGTGAGACGTTAAACTGAAATACGAGGGTTGTTACATAAATCCTATCCCTAACCAAGAAATATTGCGGTTATGATGTTATGTTAATGCATAAATTTATATGATGACTTGTGAGACGTAAATATGTTTAGCGCTTGGAAATAACTTTAAAGGTTGAATTAGTTTTACAAATTAAAAATAATAATAATAACTGAGTTTTAAAATATTTAATTTTTTATTGTTTTTGGATCAAAAGATACAATGTATTTCAATCAAAAAAATTTTTGTAGGCCTTATATCTGGAGAGCTACATATAGTGTAGGCAAACCCAAACTATCACTTAACTCAGTATAATGTGCTTATTCCGTAGAAAATACGAAAACCCGATTTACGGGCTGTTTAAAATTTCTGTGGCTCCTGATCCAAAAACTAATTATTGACCAAGATCGCAGTCTTTTGATCCATTTTTTAAAAATAATTCCTAAAATTCTTGTTTAATAGTTATTTGAAGAGTAATAAATTATAAATACAATTACGGATAAAAGTTTAATAATTGAACTGAACAGTTTTCGTAACAATATTAGAGCTATACATGTAATATTTTTTAGGCCGTCACACCAAATTTGGTATTAATACCAACTTTTATTCTATTGTTACAGGTCCAGAAAACAGAAGAATTAGCAAAGTGTGACAAAATGGAGAAATTGATGATGAGAGCTGTTATTGAATATCTCTACAAGAAAGGTTTACAAGCAGGATTATTCCCCAAAACATGACATTCTCTGAGACCTAAGTATTCGAAACATTCTACACTCTTCACAATACGAACAGTTGACGTCACGCACTAAATACGAAATGAGTACAATAATCTCTTCATGTAATCACTTCATCTCTGCGACGCGTCTTCCAATTGCTTAAATTAAGTATTATAAAACGGAACTTTCTCCTTGGCCTGGGTCTAATCTGTTTCGTCTGTTCAGGGTTGCCAACTTTTGAAAATTCAAATACCGGATACCCTCCTGAGGTATACATACTCTTACGTATTGTGACATCATCGTTCGTTAAAAGTGTTAACCTGAAAGTGGTTATTTCACATAAAATCGAGCGATTCAGAGTTCGAATTTAATAAGAATAAAAAACAAGGGTTTGCTCCATAATAAAACATCCCGTCTTCAGAAATTAATTAATACGACTGTATATAATGGCAGATAGCCTTATATTTCAAGTTTACATTTTTTCAAATAAATAAATATTTTAGAAATCATTTAATGGCTAATTAAAAAGGCCAAAACTAGCCAAGAGTTTCATGAAGCATTTCGTATTTAAGACTATAAGCATTTCGTCTACTTGTATGACTAAAAACCTCTCCAAATATGTTAGATTGCGCCAAATTGGCATCACTGCCATCTTGTAAACGATAACATCACTGCGATGGAACAACTAATTCGTCATGGAATGGAATTGCGCTATGGCCGGTTGTCAAATGCGACTCATTTTAGAATCCCAATTCAACATCTAGTCTCCACGGAATTAAAAAAGAATCTGAATAGAACAGAGAATAGAATTACTAAGAGGAAAAATTACCGGACATTTAACGCACGGTCTCGAGGTTTCACCGGGCAAGGTCCAAACCCGAACTGTTCGGTAATATATCGGACGGTTGGCAGCCCTATGTCTGTTCCTGTCCGTTCGAAACTGCTAAATTGTAGGCCTACATCGATGTCACGTCTTCGACGCGACACAATGCAATCCAGAAGGGTTTAAATTACATGTGGAAAAAGTGTAAAACAACATGCTATTCTTTTTAACAGACTGGAAAAACGCTTTCGTATGCTTGATTTAGCTTTCAGCAAAGTGTATCATATAAGTAATTTGTCCACATTAGGAAATGCAACTCTACTAATCCATCTTCCTCCAAAAAATTGTCTACATTTTTTTCCGCTGTTTAATATTAATACTTAAAAAATGTACATTGAAGTAATTATGGAAAAGTACCAAGTATGTCAAAGCATTTAAATGTTTCAAGGTATTTCTTACAATTTATGCAGATTTCATTACCGCACGCGTTATTAACTCTGAAATAATAGCACAGTAATTTTTTTTATCAGTGAAAGGAGAAACAATCGCTCATTCTTCGATCACGTACAACAGTTCATCATCAAATTCTTAAACACAACATTCTTTTATTTGCTTTACTTATTACCTGGTTATTTAAGGAAATAAAAATGTAACGTTTCCGGCATAATTCTATATAAAGAAAATTTTATTTTGCGTTTTGTGATAAGACGTTAGGCCAAGAGGAGACAACTGTTCCATGGTTTCCATAAAACATAAAAATCCAAGGAAATTCTCGTGCAGATTGACCAATACAAATGCTTAAATTTTTCTTTGTTCTTCATAAATAAACCAATACAATAGTAATAATGTGTGTGTGTGTTCAAAATAACATAATTAGCACCTACTGTTAGCTCGGTGTATTTGCGTGTATTTGTTTGTAAAAGAAAATAACTTCTATCATAGGAATTGGACACTCAATACACTAGAGAAATTTTGAATTAAAAAAAAAATAGAGGAAAAATTTTGTACCAGTCAAGGGAAATTTTTTAAAGGAAGGCTACCAACACGGCTTTAGAGACGCAAAAATGAACTTCCTAAAAGCCATCCAAGCCTATGATTCGGTATTGAATGATTGATTTGACAAAACGCATATGAGATGTTCTCAACGAAAAGATCGGGTGTGTGTGTATATTGTAAGGTTCCATTCCTGTGCACACACTTTAACGTAGAGGTGCCCACAAAGGGGGGCTATGACGCAAACTGTGTCATTGAAATTTTTTTTTTTGGGGGGGGGGGGGTAAAAATCTATATAAATATGTTTGAGGGGGTGTAAAAAATAATCGAAAATATTTTTTTCCATGGAAGAACACCTACGGATAGACAATTGGAGAGGTGCGTCATGGACATAAGGGGGCATCACTGCTTTAACGAAATGGTTTTATTACGAACACGTGGTTTTACTACAAGCATATGTTACTACGTTCAACATCAACAATAGCAGGAGACAGATGGAGACTAACGAATCGGAAAATCTATGAAAAAGCCGATCTTCTCATGGTCCTCCCTTCAAGAACAAGCCTATAAAAGAAAACCTCAAGAGAAGAAATCTATCAGATGACAACTGATCACTCACCTATATCCAGAGGTACACTCATGTCCAAAATTTTTGTCGCATGTCTATAAATATGTTGTTATAGGAATATAATTTGATAACGAATTCGTCTGGTATTTCTTATAATGTTAGTATGTGTATAATCGACAAAGACATGTATGTGGCAAATTTCATATCAAAAGAGCAGTATATAAGAACAATAAAACGAAAATAAAACTTTCTTGTCCATTTTGCAACGTTTTGTTTTACTCATTCTAATTTTCGTATTTATAATTCTTTCCCTATGAAATTTACCACAAATATACATTTCCCGATTATACACATAATATCAGTATTAAAAGTACCCTGCAAAATCATTATCAAATTACATTCTTACAAGAAGACAGTTATAGATATGCGACAATCATTTTGGACATGAGTGTACAAGTGAGGGGAAACGCGGGAGAACGCCGTCCCCTCACCTCCAAAACAATATGTACTGTGTCCCCCCAGTTCCTAAAAAATTACAATGAGCAAAAATAGGCAGGGGACGGCATGACGTCATGCCGCTACATACAGTCCCCTTACCTTTTCAAATCCACTTTTACCCCTGCAACATCTTTCTCCTGGTGCCGCCATGGGTTAAGGAGAATTCCTTTAAAACCATGTCCTTACGCTGCTACGAGCAACGAAGACATCCTATAATCACCCACTCCAGAGGTTGCCATGAGAAAAGGAGTTATTCACGATATCTGTTTAAGGCCATTACAAGATCAAGACAATTTAATCTTTCTCCCGAGGCCACTTGGGGGGAGGGCGAGGGCTTTATTGAACTCTGAAAACATATAGAGAGTTACAACTTTGTAAAACGTTTATAAGATTATATTTTCTTATAATAAAAGATAGACTGGGTTTAAATCCCGGTTTCGTTATTTAAGACTGTACCAACAATAACATTGCAATATACAATGTCCGTCTCTAAGGGTTAAACAAATCACAGCTAACAATATGCAATCAGTTCTGAGTTATACCGTAAAGAAAATGTGGAAGAATAATTTTGATGTTTGCAGAAGTGTATGGATGCTAGGATACTTGCTAACTCTATTCCTGTTGGTTTCATGTAGTATCGAATTGACACGTATCTACTTTCCAACAACACGGAGCTACATATAACATATCGAATTAAATTGGTTAAAAAGACCTAACAATATGTTTAACAGAAAGAGACGAGAATTAATATTATAGATACATATATTCTACAAGCTGTTGATAATAGTTACTTCTGAAATTACTCTACTGAATCGATCAAATATAGAACAGGTTCTTTCATTCAATTGAACCAATGTGAAGCAGATTCTTTCATTCCATTGCTTGCATATATTATCCAAAACATTTAGACATGTCTGTAGACACATTTTGTATATCACTTAAACAATTCTTGTTTAATGCATTATAAATTATTGGTCTTTACTGGACTGCGGGACTAATCAAAGCTCCCGATCGAGGCACAAATATAGAGCACTAGCAGCGTTCACCCCGCTTCGCTGCGGTCACCCCGGAACGCAATAAACTTTGTTACTTAGATAATTTTTACTTTTTCGCTTTCAAATTGCAGTAAATGTTAACATTATAGCGCCTGTCATTTATGTTAACCCGCCGAGTGACCCGCTTCGCTGCGGTCACCCCGGAACGCAATAAACTTTGTTACTTAGATAATTTTTACTTTTTCGCTTTCAAATTGCAGTAAATGTTAACATTATAGCGCCTGTCATTTATGTTAACCCGCCGAGTGACACGGTCATGCGGGTTGCATATAAATACGTTTATTTTTATACCTATGATGAACTAACACTTGAATGGTCAATTATCTCAAGACACTGGTAATTAAAAATTAAAGTGATATGATAAAAACCATCTAGGGTCCAAATCCTAATAACCCCCCAAAAATAAAAGAAATTGGTTCAGCCGTATTAGCGTGATGAGGGAACAAAGGATTTGTACGTTCTCTTTTATAATATAGATAATGTAACTGTTCTATATTTCTACAAGCAGTGGCGTATTTACGATTTTGTTTCGGGAGGGGCTTTGCCTGGAAATGTGAAAATTCTGCAAGATATTTCATTTACTTTACTATACTAAGTAAGATTTCGGGGTGGTGGTGGCTTAAGCCCGGAAGCCACCCCCCTAAATACGCTACTGCCTACAAGTATAGTTATCTGGCTCTATAGATTATAAAATAACGAGTAGTTTCAGAAGTAACTTATTGACATTTATTTATCAACAACTTGTAGAATCTCTTTACAGTATCTACCTAGGTATAATATGCTTTTCTTTTGTTAGACTATCTTTATGAAACACATTGTTACGTGTTTTTCTGCCAATTTAAATAATACTCCTTCCTGTACACCCTACCCTTCAGGTAGCCCGAGAAATCACAGAACGTCAGATCAGGCGACTTCACACTCCTAACATAATTACCGGAACACTACTGCATTCTTCTTGTGCAGTGTCTGTTCCAATTTTTCAATGACTTTGTGGAACAACTTAGTATCGAATTGATGGATAACTACTTTTCAAAAACACGGCACTATACACTATATATTACATATCCAATGTCTCCATGCAACTCACAAAATTAATCGTATTGGGCCAAGTTATTTGGAACGATGAGAGCAGTTTATTGTCAAAAGGAGACGGAAAGTCCAGCCGAGACCTCATAACGCTTTTCACTCTGATTTCATTGATCCTGTTGTTGAAACGGATGGAAACTCTGCAAAATGATCTGGAGGACTTCAGACAGGAATGTTGTCAAGCCCACTGGTGTTTCTGGCATGTAAAATGGGGGGGGGGGGGGCATCAAAGAAAGTGATTTAAATGGTACTACCTAGCCCAACCTGTGTATTATCTTCGGTGCAAAATCCAGATTTCCTGTCAAAATTTCTCGCCTCAGGGACATAAGGAGATATGAATAGTAACGTTTGAAAGGATGTTCTATTCTGAAGAGAATGAGGCACGAACTATGATCCTAGGATAAATAGGGATGTCTCAGGAAATTTTTACCTGAGATCCTGTTTCATGAGGGAATTTGCGATATTATGGGGATATTCTTAGCACATTGGTAAATATTTTTATCTTCCTTTTCAAGATAGAAGCCTGAAATTTTGTACACACATTCAGAATACGCCTTAGTATTTTTCAGTTGATTGTGAGATCTGTGCGTTAACACAGGGGGGGGGGGGACGGGCTCAAAACTTGACAAAAAATTCAGAAAATCTTGATTTATCTCAAAATTTCCCGCCTCAAGGACATGACAGGGAAATGTGAATGGTACCGTTTGAAAGACTGTTCTATTCTGAAGAGAATGAGATACGAACCATGATTCTACGATAAATAGATATGATGCTGTAGCTGCTTGACTGAAAATCTATAATTTACCTTTAAAAAAGCCAATATTTAAAAGGGTTAAGGCAAAATCCGAATTTGATGGAGGAACAACTTGTGTTGGTAACTGAAATTTAACTATTAAATCCTCACCTCAACTTCCATATGGACGAGGCTCATCTTTTTAAATTATCCTAACTCAAATGGTTTCCCTGTCAGCTGCTTATTTTCTCACTTGACACGTTCATCATAATAAAGATTTAATACTAGGTGCACGTTTTCTTTAACACGTTCTTAAAGCACATAATTACATGCAATTGGCAAGAATCTGCTTATTTGTACAAAAATGCCACACTCATTACGCATGCCAAAGTCAATGTATTTCTCACTCGTCGTAACTAGATCATCGCCTCCTCGAAATAGCGGCAACGCATTTACACATGACGAAAGTGACCGCCGACTCACGAGAATAATTTAACACTCATTAGATAGCGTCTAATACATCAGTCACAAACGCCGCCAAGGATGTTTGTTATAACGGAATTACGTTTACTAAAATAGCAACATCATATGCAGCTCATTTGCAACACAGTACAAACAAAAGATAATTTATAATAAATCTTAGATTAGATGGAATAAATTCAAAATACGTGATTCTTCTGCAAAGAAATGATTCAGAAAAAGAGTACTCATCAACATTGCTGTAGATCCATGTGATTTAGTTGTTTGCTGACGAAGTATCTTAGCATCGGGCTTTCTAGATATAAATCCATTTTGTTCAAATTCTCATGCTACTACCTTCTCTTTCAGCGTTATAAGCGTGTGTGTTTACAAAACTAAAAGAGAAACAGACACTTTTCCAGTTTAATCTTCAAAAAAGCTTGTTAGTACTTTTCCTTCTAGTTTAATGTCACGATTATGCTCCGAAGCTAAAGGAGATGGTGATGATAATGAATGAAATAGTGGAAAGGAGAAATGTAAATAAACAGGAAACCTCCGAGAAAACCACACACACGCAATGTTTGTCCATCACAAAATTCACTTTGCGCAAAATTGAATTGAACCACGAACGCCACACACACGAGGTGCGCGCTCTATCCTACTATGGCGCGGCAACATACAAGTAGGGGCAACTGCAGAAGCCATTGGAGTACTACGAGGGGGCTCTTGTACCATTCCTCTTTCACAGTTTTCCTGAGTCCACTCAGTTGTCACATGCTCCTTGCGCAACGCTCCTGCAGTTCAAATCAACATAAGTCGACTGTACTTGCGTCTGGAGATTTCACAGGTATCTCAAGAAAACACGTGGCTTGAATTCCAGTAGTCTTCTTCATATCCTGGTAGAATGGAGGAAGGGCTTTGAAATGTGGGATGAAGCTTTGTCTCCATGGCTGCAGACCATGTTGATCTCATTTTCGTACATTTTTGGTGACTCCTGTTTGTAGATCAACTTCAATATTTCCTGGAAGTAGTCCGAGTTGATTTTAACGTCCCTTTCAGTAGCGAGGATATATGAGACGGGACCTTCTGATTAACGCGGAATCCGAACTACACTCTGCAAATATTTTGTTTTGCCGCAATCGGAAAAGTACAACCATGCATCATTCAACGTAGCGACGTACCGCCACCTTTAGTTTGTTAGATACCGCTTGCACAGCTTCCAAGCGTTACAACTGTGTTACGTTGGTAGACATCGGTAAGGTGATGCCGCTAGGCACCTCTTCGAGATTCAGAAGTTAGCCTAGCGAAAGATTGACAGTTCCCAAAGACAGATTTAGACGTTTCGACATGATGTGAGTGACCAATACGCAAGGGTGTTAGGATCACCATTTCGGAGACTAGTACGCGACGACGTCTGTCGATTGCCCAAAAGAAGTTTAACTGAGTGGAGCTTATTTTCGTTGGCTCCATTTCGCCAGTAAGACCGCATCTGTGGACGGTTGGCAACGAGAATGAAAGGAAAGTCTAAAGATAGGCCAAATCTTTCATTTTCTTGATTGATTTTGAGAAACTAAAATCTCTCACTTCTGATACAGTTCTTTCTGTAATAATTATTTCCAGAATCTGATTCACATTTAACGTAGAAACAAAGTACCTTACTTTGAAATAATCTTCGTACGAGTTCCTGTTACTAAACTACTTTGTCCATGCTACATTGAAACCTCTCTAGAGAGTTACATTGAAACCTCTCTAAAGCGGACAGCCGTGGGAAATCAAAAATTGTCCGCTATAGAGAGGTGTCCGCCTTAGAGAGGTTTCAATATTTTCTTACATAAATTAATAAACAAGGTAATATGCAATTAGAAAAAAATATTTTTGCATGAATCACGTATTTATGAATATTACCAAAATGTTACTGTACCTGCATTATCTTGAGTCATCCAATTCCCTATGTTCGATATATAACAAGGGAATAAGATGTTATAGTTCTCTGCACTTTACAGTTATCGCTACTTACTACGTTCTCGGCGTGTTGCTTTAATTCGTGAGTTAATTGCAGTCCAGTAATGACTTTTTTAAAAGACAATATGTATACTCGTGGTCAAAAATACCAAACTTGTCTTCTGCTTGGTTAGAGATTCCACCCACCAGGACAGTAGAATGATGTGTCATCCCAAACAGTGGGCAACTGTGAATCACTTTTGTTTCTAAAACAGGTAGGTGGAAGTAGAATTAAAGCAAAGGACATAAGGGTGTTGTGGAACAGAAACCCTTCCTCATGGTTGCTGAACAAACGGTTGAGGAGGCAAAATGTTGTCACATCCTCATGTTCTGTCTCTTTTTACTGTAATTTTCAACTTGTTTCTAGATAAAGTGTCCGTAAAAGGAGGTAAATAATACTTATAACAGATAAGAAAGACTGTCCGTGTCCGTACTAGAGAGTGTCCGCTTTAGAGAGGTTCGCCAATATGTTTTTTTCCTATTACAGTGTTTGGGGATTACAAAATATGTCCGTTATGGGAGGTGTCCGCTTTATAGAGGTGTCCGTTAGTAGAGGTTTCACTGTAATTCATATACGGTAACCAGTTTCTTTCCCCTGTAGTTCGAAAGGAAATATATAAAATTGTTAATTCGGTACAGGGACAGATTCAGAATTAGGATTAGGGGTACCACATGAACGAGAACTGGGTAAGACTTTTGTAATTACATGGATATTTGCCCTGAGAATCCTAATCGGATGATTACTGTCCTGGAATAAATTCGGCAACCAAAACTGCTGCCATCGACTTTCGTTCACTACACGAACTTTGGTTTCACACAGATTTTTCACATGTTATTTAACAGTTCTTTTTCAAAGAAAACATTAAAATCATCAGAAACTTTTTTTTTTTTAACTGATGACAACAAGACTGTTGCTGAATACCACAAAATTAATCAACCAATTAGGATCTACACGACACATATATTAGGCGTTCTGGGTAGTAAGGACGAACTTAATAAATATTACATGCAAGCTGAACGCTCGAAAATTACGAGGAAGGATCAAAACGTAATTCCTCCTTCGCTATAATTTTGTTTCTAATTACAGCTATTGAACTATCTATGCATGATATTATAAAGGTAACCTTATTCTACTGATGTGGTATTTTCTTTTTCAGACTGACTGATTAGAACCATTGATTTGAAGCTAAAAGAAAGAGTCGTCATTGAATTTCTGCCAAAAGAAGGTGGTCACCTAAGGAAATCCTTAATCGCTTGAAAAATGTTTATGGGGACGTTGTAATGGACATCAGCAATGTGCGTCGTTGTGTGAATAAGTTTCGAAACGGAGGAACAGAAATTGCCGATAAACCGAGAAGTGGCAAGACGGCAACCGACATTAGTCATGGATGCAAATCGAGAACGTGGTGATGAATTGATTCGAGGATACAGACGCATTACAGTTCAGAATGTTGCTGATGCATTGGACGTCTCGAATGACTCTGTCCAAGGAATAATTGTTGATTTGGGATATCACAAAGTTTGTGCTAAAAAAACAGCTTTAAAATCATGGGTCAAGAAGCAAACATCTAAACTTTTCCAAAATAGTTTTGGACTTTCCAAAATGTCTGGGTTCGACTCTGGCGCTAATGTGTTCAAAATCATGGAGATTATGTTGAATGGTAGTTTCCTGCATGAACTGAAATACTTTTTGCTGTTATATATTCATTAATATATTTGTTATGCCACAGGAGGCATTAGGGACATTCCATGCGAAATCAACCAATGAAATGGCAAAATCTGACCTGACGATCTTATCGATTTTTGCAAAAATTGGTACACAGCTTTATTACAGTAGGAGATGAAAAAATCCCAAATATTACCTCTCCCCTCCTGAAAGTGTCCCCATACAGGGTGTTCAAAAATGCCCAAAAAACTGCATTTTTCAGTTACAGTGATTATTAAAAATTAATTATCAATATAACCAATATAAATTTAGAAACAACCATACTGACTAACAAGAATAATGACTTGTATTGAGTACTGTTCGGAAACGTAATATCTCTCTAAATAACTCGAAAGGTGGATAATTGTGTAAATTCAAATGAATACATCAAGAAACAAATGAAACTGAATATAAATTCCTTTGATGCTGCAGGTAAATAACTCCAGGCAAATGGTTATCGATCTGAACCCAGATATTCACATGGTCAATATCGTGCAATGCTTGGTTTATGTTGAATTTTGAATCGGATCTCATTGAGTGCCCAAAATGCAACTTTGTGGAGTTTTAGTACACATATGAGACTACAATCTGAACAATTTTGAACAAATTCAGAGGGGCATTTCTATGCCAAATTCAAAATTCAAATCTTAATTTGAATTTTTGAAGTGTTATTATTTATTTTACAGGTTTTTCAATACAATACAACTTGTAGAGCAATCTTTAAGCTTTCCAATGGTGTTTGTTTCACGTCTCTAGTGCACATATTAACCACTTTATAACAATTTTTAATAATCACTGTAACCGCAAAAATGCAATTTTTTGACATTTTTGAACACCCTGTATGGAGACACTTTCAGGAGGGAGAGGTAATATTTGGGATTTTTTTTTTATCTTTCATTGTAATAAAGATGTACACCAATTTTTACACAAATCTGAGATGGTCAAGTCTGATGACTTGTTGATTTGACATGGAATGTGCCATTAGTGTTTGATCCACCCTCGTACATTTGAGATGTTCGAATAGTAATACCAAACCACGATTACGACAGCCAGATTTCGTGCCTACATGTGTAGTTTGTGGAAGTCGTTACTCTTTGCGGTTTCATAATAAATGGACGATTACTTTGACAGTTCAAACAATATTTTCAGAAAACACGCTTTGGTTGAATTTGCTCTTACTACTCGGAACGCCTCATATAAAGGTTAGGGGTTGTTTTTCTTACTAAAATGTGCCCGACTTTATCTTTGATAACAGTAAAACAGACACACTCACTTGGATACATTAATTAATTCTCTTCTTATGTAAGATGGTCAGAGATCTTGTAGTGTAAAGAACCAGATGATTTTTCATCATTATCGTCCTCTCCATTTTTCGATTGCTGTCTGGGTTGAGCATTGGGTCAGAATCTTCTATCTTTTCTCCACATTTTTCTATATTATTGGTCCTCTTTTCTATGCTTTCCTTTTTATTGCCTTTCCTCTCGTCCTTCTTTCCTCTTCTTTGCTATTTCTTTCATTCTCTTCATGTGACTGAACCATCTTATTCTCCCCTCACAATCCATAGCTTACATTTTCCACTTCCCATTCTCCCTTATTTTATCGTTTCTGACTATCTCTTCTACTCCTCTCAGAAATTTAATTTCTGCTTTCTTCTATTCCCGTCGTTGTCCATGGCTCTGATCCGTATGTAAGGATTAATATATAACATGATTGTATATAACATTATTTATTTGCATTGTTTTGGTTATGTACTTTTCCATTTGATGTCTCTTATGCCTTTGTACAGTCCGCAGCAAACAACATGAACATGTAAGTTTATTGTGAAACGACGAAGTCTTTTGCTCCAAAATAAGTGTGCAAGGGAGAACGCCGAGGTTTCTCCTGGCATGATTCGTGCCACTTAGACGTTATGTTGATTCCCTGCGCTGTTAGGCGTAGTTTCACAATAAACTTACATGCTCACGTTGCAGGTTTTTTGCTGCGGACTGTACAACCTCTGGGTCTATTGTTGCCTTCCAATATCTTTCTCAATTCTTCCTTCTGTTCTCCTGTCTCACACGTCCCACGTTGTTATGCTCACTTAGTACTCCTAACTTCTTATCTTCTATCTTCTCTGTTTCCTTCTCCTTTTTGCTTATCATCATTACTTGCTTTTCTCCTCGGCTTCTCTTCAGGTCCCCTTCTTCCAGTTTATTATTCCATTCATCCAGCCTCTATATTACCTTCAATCAGCATGTCTTCCGAGTAAAGTCATATTCTATCTTCTCTTCCCACACTTCTTTCTAGCTTTCTGTATCTCGTTCATGATCATTATAAACAGTAGAGAGACAGCACACTTCCTTGTCTCAGTCCTGTTCTTACTTCGAACCAGTCAGTCTCTCCTTCCTATCTTCGTACGTACCGTACTTTTTTTTTTCTTTTTTTACCATCCTTGTCACCCTCCTGCAGTAACCTGTTGTTTTCAATGCTCCCACATTGCACTTCTAGTCACTTTGTCGTATACCTACTATTATTATCGCCAGTGGCGTATTTACGATTGTGTTTCGGGGAGGGGGTGATCTGCCTAAAAATGTGAAAATTCTGCAAGATATTTAATATACTTTACTATAGTAATTAAGATTTGGGGGGCTTAAGTCCGGAAGCCCCCTCTATATACGCCACTGATTATCGCTATTAGTATAAAAATAAAATACCACCACTAAAAATTAATACCTTTCAGTTTTAAGATTATGCCCTTTAGGCTAAGGGAGATTACGATAAGTGGTAGAATGAAAACGTGGAAGGAAACGGGGGTACCCACAGAGATTACACGAACACGATGTCGTCCACCATAAACTTGCTTGGAAAGGGATTTAACTTCGCTTTAAATTGAATTTTAAATGTTATTTTATTTAATCTGTATAACGAACGTGCTCGTATTAACCAGTAAGTCACTATGTCCTCCATCCAGCCGTTCATTTTTACTATTTAAATCTGAAAGACTTGGCTTGAACGATAAAACATTGCTAATGGTGAAAAAACTAATCTGTTATTTCGCCATCGCAGGCGAAGTGGGTATTGAAAGAAAGAACAATCAGCTCCATGTGTACCATATACGAAAGCAGTGTTGTGTATCACGACTGACTAACCTTTACTACGGATACACGCTCTCAGTGGGACAGCGTTTGCATCTGAAAGAAGGATATCTTGTACTATTCCGATAGATGAGTTTGTGGTGAACAAATGTTAACAAAATTCAATTTCATTTGTATCAATGTGGCTTGACAGTCACGGGCTTCCAAACCATTCTCCTGATAAGAAGTGCAGCGAGCAAGAAATTCGTGTATGAACCATTCGCCGTAGAAGAAACTGCATATACTGTACTTCTAACAATACTGTAATATTCGGTAGAGTAACATTTACGGGTTTTTCCTAACTTTTTTTTTTTATTTATTATAAAAGAAACGTTATACAGTTTATATACACAAGATTACAAATAAGTAATTCTCTAAAAAGTTCTTTCCTCTATAATTGGACCTCCAGCCCGTTGCAACTCGGAGGTTTGAGGTTTGATGGTTAAGAACGACCCTGCCTGTTGCAGCTCGCAGATGGGTAAAGGAACCTTTTGTCCGTTGCAGCTCAAACATAAAGTTAGAGGAGTCTTTCCCGCCCGATGCAACTTGGAGAGAGAGGTAGAATATCACCAGTTAACAACTAATGTCTTGTCTCGGAGTGTCCTTTTATAGCCAGTCTTTGGAGGCGGAGCCTATGGAGGGGTTATCTTCGTATCTCTTCGTGTTCCATCGGTGTGGCGGCATCTGTCGGCTGCTTGCTGGTGTTTGTGCCGAAGTATCTAGTTTTCTTTACTAATATGATGGGATATTGCAATATACTCCAAATCTGTGTATGACCATGACAGTTCATAGTCTTGTGTAAGGCGGAATGAAATAGTTCAATAAATAAAATTCCAGGGCACGAGGAATGAGACATACCTGTAAGTCTTACACAAAAACAGAGCGACTAATAAATTCGTCATTGTAATATTTAATTTGTTTAAAATTCACTTAAATGATAACCCTCCCAGAGATGATGACCTCATAATGAGTAATTCTGATCATTAATCATTATGCTAAAAGGATCTCAATTCTCGCTAAGTAATACGTTTACGTGATAAACGCGACATACTTCTTCTTCTTCTTCTTCTTCTTCTTATTATTATTATTATTATTATTACTATATTATTATTATAAAAGCATAATCTACTTGAAAAGTGCTGATGTCTTTAAGTAGAGTGCTGATATCTTCAACGATGCTAAAACGTTATTCTGACGAAATCTTTATATTTTGGCGTGACTGTTAATTAAGCATCACTGTGGTCCGCGTCAATGATCTATCAAATTTTTCAAGTTATGAATTGTAGTTAGTTTGTTGACGTAGACCCAAGATATTACAAAATCCTAAGAAGTTATACTATATCAGGTTGCAGGATCTCGGTGGCCAATTCTCGATGTCAAACAATTAGTTGATTTTCTTCTCGTTTGTTTTAAGCTTTTGAATGATACTATACTAAGTATAACGTTAATTGATTGGTTTAAGTTCAATTGGGACATCAGTATCGAGGCTATCTGTCTTCGTCACGATAAGGCCATTGACCAACACAAGCTGCACATTAAAAATAAAAAAAATAATATTAAAAAAAATGGTCGCGAAAAGGAAAAAGGAATAAATACCAAAATATAAAACAAGCAAATGACAGGAAAAAAAAAACTAAAGAAAATTCCTCAAAGCTCATTAATAATTCCAATCGCACAAATAAAGAAAATACTATAATATTATCTTGTTAAGATTGAAGGCAGAGCAATTTACCTAACGGATTCTGTTTTCTCCCACAATCTTTTATTATACAAGTTTATGTTATAAAACAATATAACAAAATCACTATAAATGCGGTCCTAGGCCCAATACAAAATCCACTAAGTAGTTAGGATGAATAGGTGTCACAAGGCCCAAGTAGGCTGAGTGAAGGTGGAGTAAGATTTTCAGTACTCCACGCAAGCAAAGAGAAGTTAGGAGTCCCGCGAAGCTCCAGACAAGCTAGGCGGGAAGGAAAACTTCCACGCAAGTTAGGAGAACGGTTGAGTTCCCATGAATCCCAAGGCAAGCTGAGTAGACAGGAGGCTTCAAAGGTCCAGTCAATCTAGGAGGCTTGGGTTAGGTTAGGATCCCTCAGGGCTCCAGGCAAGCTGAGAGGAGAGTTGAACAGGCGAAACTGATGTTGACTGAGCAGATGCATGGAGTTTTATACCCTCTTCTGCGCAGTGGTGTTCCTCTTCCATCACATGACCAAGTGGTGACGAGGATTTCTGTCGTCTGTTTCACGTAGTAATTTGTAGTAGAAGAACACATGGTTTTGTTTATAAATAAAAAGCCCATGCCGATATTTGCAAATATAAACCACGTGTAGGATATTACAACACGCTCACACTAAAGACGGCATTATCCCCCTAAAACCTGATTACGATCTTTAGGTAGTCTTAAACATTCTGAGGTATGAGTATACTGGACGCTCTACAATATGCCGAATGCTCAGTGGAACAATGGTCTTTACAGTACGGAGTAAACAGGAATGAGTGAGATGAGAATGTCCGATACGCAAGCATATAAAGATACCTTTATCAAAGCGAGTACAGCGTGACGACGTCTGCAAATTGCCAAAATATATTTTACTGTGTGGTGATTAGTTTCGTTGGCCTGGCTCCAATCCGCTTGCAAATGGCAGCGCATTCATTGGGGCGAAATAACTACGAAGATCCGAGCACGGGAGAGAGTAGTCCAGTGCAACACCAGCCAATGTGGCATTCTTGTCTGCTCGTTTCCTCGAATGCTGACGTATGCCGGCACTTGCCAACAACAACACACATGCTGCAGATGATTAAGCATAATGTGCGTAAAAACAATGTAATGATACTTTTATCTTATCATTCAGTGCCTATGTATAGAGTAAATTTACGAAGGATAATGAGAAAGTAAGGTTACAAAGCCTGCAGTGAAACGTGTACATATTATTTCGTACAACCAATTCAACCAACAAATAGTACATCCATTAGGTTATATTTTTCAACAGTCTCCATATCGGTTGAGACACTTGTCATATCGTGGGATGAGTTCGAAGATTTCCTCCTGGTAAAAATCCTGTTCTTGCGTGTTCAGCCACGGTTATCACGAAGTATTGTGAATATCGTGCACAATGTGACGGACGCCTCCGAACAACATTCACAAGTCTGCCATCAGATGCCGTAACGAGATCCTCCCGTTGTCCTGAATTAGCTCCTCCACAAGAGCTGTGTTCAGATCTGTTGATGCCGTGCTGAGTCCGCCACTGCGCTCCTCGTCGGTGACGTTTCCTCTACCAGCCACAAATTTTCGACACCATTTTGCGACATGCTGACGAGACATTACAGTCTCTCCGTAAACCTCTACCAGCTGCTGGTGACTTTCAGCCACGGTTACATGTTTCGCCCACAGAAATCGAATAATTGAGTGCACTTCTTAGCGAGATCAGTTTTCCAAACGAGTTGCAATTTGTGTTTACATACAACTACCGCCATAGGTGGCGGATTGCTGAAACTCTGCACAGTTGCCAACACCATGTGTTAAAATTATCACATACTTCTCAATTCCTGTATAACAGACGAAACTCCAGAAATATCGGCCTTATATCCTTAATTTCAAGGCGATTTATTGAATGATAAAAATGATAGCGAACAAAGTACCGTCTTCCACCACATAAGCGAATTTTCTTATGAGCTATGTGCATCAATTCGACTGTGACTGCAACACAACAGTTGAAGCGTGCTTATTTATAATAAAAACAAATACGCCCGCATCTACGGCATACAGATAGATTAAGATAATACAAAAGGGTGTCTATTAAAATTTCAAAATGAAATTTTGTGACCTTTCCTTTATCAAACAATAAAATTTCGAAACATTCAAAAACTAAAACAGTACCTATATTCTTTAGCACTTCTTATATTCTTTAGCAGCTGAAGAACAATCTCAAGAGCGAATTTAGGTGCAATTTAGGCCGAATTTTCACGCATGAGATAGAACCGTGCTTTTCTTGCGATTTAGTAACGTCTAAAGTCGACCATAGACATTATGACGGTGAATTTTGACATTTTAATGAACAAAATTTTCCAGTCTCTACTTATATTTGTACATATTTTTAAAAATCGTGACCCAAAAGCTAAATTTCTTGACTTTCATGACCGTTTTCTGATTTCGTGGCTTTTTCATGACTTTTGTTACTTTAGTGACCGATAGACACCCTGTACAAAACTGGTGAAGAAACTGGAAACTACAAATCTCCGGTAGCCAAATTCGTGTCTGGAAAGATAAGTTAATCGAGAAACTTATGCTAGACAAGAATAGAAAATTGTCACAGCGTCCATTGAGGAAAATTATCGTTATAAAGGCAAAGAAAGGAGGATCCAAGCAAGAAAAGAAAAGAGGAAAAGCTGAGCCGATAGGTTTCTCGTAGTGAACGTGCTACGAAAGAAGAAACAACGACAAAAAAGTGTTATATGATCTATTCGCAAGGAAGCTTGTCATTATAGATCATCTTCCGCATTCATGTATAGTTTGTTTCTTCAACAAGAGTTCAGTTCGTATATAAAGAATGCCGCATTCTACGTGTAGTGGCTTGTGCCATAAATAAGTCATCATCCATGGGATCTTGCGGAAAACACCCCCACAATTGACAGTCGCTTGTCAAATCCACTTGGACTCAGTTGCAACAGTTCCAAATGCTGTCGTTTAAGTTAATGATCGATTCCATGTTTCCAAGATCCTTCTTCGTTCTTACATTGCCTAACATCTGTTATATATGTATATTAGCCTAGTACTGGGAAGGAAGAACAGACATAGTGGGTGTTAAGACGCTGCAACCCCGCAAATGAGGTCAAATGAGGGCTGAAGAGAGACTTTTGTAAAATTCAGCATGGGAACTTAAAAGATATTTGCCGAACTGCACTCCTATTGAGTGAACATACTATACGCAATATTTTGACATCTTTGCAAGAAACAAAAATACCTCGAACTACTAAAGAAAAACAAAGATTTGATTATATTTTTGTCAGAAATTTTGAAGAAGGTAATGCGTATGGACAATCTCTCATAGCTTCTTTCTCAAGAACAAGAAGATGAAAAATGAAATCTTTAAGTTTAACGTTCTACGGTTATGCCGGTTAGGCTAAAGGAGACGGTGATAATGAGAAATGAGTGAAAATGGTGGAATGAAGAAAGTGGGAGGAAACGGGAGAACCCTGAGAATACCCACGAGCACGGTATTTGTCCACCACAAAGTCCACATGGCGCGAGTTGGGATCGAACCAGGGACCCCAAACACCGGAGGTGAACAAGAAGATGGTTGAGTAAAAGGGTGTTTATGCTGTTAACTAACTACCTCATTTGTTTGTTGCTTTTCACGTTATCATTACACAAAAAAGTCAAAACCCTTTACTCTTACCCATGACTGGCAATAGTAATGGTCTAAGTGACAACAGTCACGTTTACAGTGTCAGAAACAATAAAAATGGAGCGGAATGCAAATATTTTGTCCTTATTAGAACACACTCTACCAGAAGAATACGGATCGCATGTTTCGCTCAAATGCATTTAAAAGGTACTCACCGCCAACGCCTTAGCATCACGCACTTGGTCCACCTTTCTCCACAGAACTGGCGTCTCTAAGCTGCACAACGATGTAATCAGCGCATTGCCCTCCAACTGTAGCTTCTCAAACAATCCATTAAAACCCATCAACAACATTTGACCTGGAGTTAAGGGATCAGCACTAGGGTCAGAATTCGCTTCGCTGAAGTTGGAAGAATTTGTGTCTTCTGGGACGGAATCAGGAGGCCTCAGCAAAGTTTCATATTGGTTTCGAAGCTTCTCAACGGTCTGCTGCGCTGCTTTGTGCGGGGACTACAATGAAGAACGAAACTGATGAGGTAAATACTACTTGAAGCTTAAAGCAACAGTAAAAAGACATACAATGTTAATAAAACTAATACAAGTTCAAAAGTATAACAAATGAGTTTCGCTGTATACTGTGGAACTACGATAGACCTTCAAACTATGTGATTTCAATACTCAAACTTGAAGTAGTAAGTCTAACTAGTGGTTGCAATAGAGTAAGAACAAGGATAAAACCTGTTCCTAATCTTATCAAAAAGCAATTACTTGGTATGCTTATATTTTACTGTTTTTGTTCTATGGCAATAAAGGTTGAAACAGGAATTCGTTGAACTGAACAACTTCCGAACTGAATAGTTTGAGGAGGAGAGAATCTATTCTTGGGAAGTTGGATCACTTGAAAAAATATATATTTCACTATCTCTTCCCTATTTCCTATACAGAAATCAGTACTGAAACCGGAAGCAGTAGTAAATATCAATCACTTCCGCTTTTGGTAGAGTGTTGCAGTTTGTAATGATATGCTCTGTTGAAACACAGATTTCCAGAACATTTTTTAGAAATTCTCCCTGATATGTAATTAGCCACACAGACTTTATGTATGTAATTAGCCTCTCAAAAACTGCGTTCCAGTTACAAATATTTTTACACATTTTGTCTGAAATAATCTTGTTTTACAATACTTAGGACATTTCGTATTGGCACTGAGAAAGCATACAAAAATTTGGCTCAAAAAAATATTAGAGAGATAGAAAAGAGGTTTTTTGAACTCAAATACCATAAATATTGTTTTAAATTGGTGCATTATTATTAATGTCAGAATAATTTTAAATATAGTTTTATAAACTTATGAGATGTGCAGCTCTGGGACAGTTATTAAATAAGTAGCTATAAATGTAAAACAATAAATATTACATTATAAGCACAAAGTAGAAAGTATACTTTGGTATCTATAGGTGTATTTCATATTTAAAGATCAAGAGTCCGATGGAATTACTGCGAATATCAATAAGCATTGACCCAATGCATACGCTGATGTGCAACTTTATAAGTTCTCCGTAAACTCCTAAGCACTTCCGAAATAAATCTCTTCGCGAAATAAAAACGGAAGTTCAACTCGAGTATTCCAAAATCCTTTCATCTGCGTGATTAGCTACTTTCACTTAATGAGTGAATGGAATGGGCCATAGGTCACCGGGTCATTTGGGTAACTACTTCTGTCCGGAACAGCCGGATCTGGGTCTCACTTGTCGGACCAAGACAGACTCGATGATCTGAACAGATTCGGTGACTCAGAAGCATCTGAAATATTATCTCTGCAGTATCGTTGCAGAAGTTTATAGTTGATTAATAATGTTCAATGCTTGAGCTCGAACATTCATTTATTTGATTCTCGGTGTGACATTTTTAAATTAAGATGCCGTGTTTTGAATATTTCATGTTTTTACAAATACAATTTTATGTTTATTTGTCTTCTCGTACATGATTTCTGAAGACAGTTTATACAAAAATCTGGGCTCTGTGGTATCTTTTCTATTCTAAACGACAACTTTTACAGGTCGATTAAACTGAGGATCTCTCATGAAAGAAATAAAAGAAACATGTAGTTAATCTTTTCTGTGATTCTGATGCGTTTGTCCTCTGATAAATCTTGTAGTTATCTTTCAGTGCAACGTTTGAGGAATCATGTTCGTTAGAACTGCATTAATAGCCTCCATACACTACCCATGGATATGACGAAGTTTCGTTTCCGGGTCTCATCGGCTTTGGTGGGTCATAGGTATCACTACCTCCGGATCTTCTCGGTTCCGGGTTACGAAGTTCGCGATCCATTCCATCACGCCACCTAATGCAGGACAAAAAATTCCGATAAAATCGAAACTAGTAGGGACGAAAAAAAAAAAAAAAAAGAAAAAAGAAAAAAGAAAAAAAAAAGGAATGGAATTGTGAGTGCATCGAAAATGAATTTACTATTTGATCGTTGATGCAACTGCATTTTGTAGATGATTCACCAATACGATATTCTACCGCACAAACGAAAGCAAAAGATAATGTTGATAATTACAGAACATAAGTTTGTTACACACCATTCGCGCAATTTTCTAAGTTTAAAGTTGGAAATTAAAAGAATATTCAACTACATCTGAAATCATTTTAAATGTTTATAAAATGTTATACTTAGAAATTCCCTGATTCTTTACAGAGTTCCCTAACACTTCTTGGTCTTCTCAAATTCCCTAACTTTTCCCAGTTTTCCAGGTTTGTCGCCATCCTGAATTTTCATTTGCAAACCTATAGACTCGCATTCATTACTTTTCAAATAAAGTAGGTATTCAATTTTCTTTAATACGACTGTACTTATATATTTCTACTTTAACATAATATTTACTTACCTCCATCTCCATGATGACAAATCGTAGATGAACTTCAAGCTGTCCCAAAAGGTCACCGAGAGAACATCCGGCACTGCTAATAATCTCATTCAAATCTGAAACCATAGCGAGCACTGTTGGTTCTTCAGTTTGAATAGCTTTCAGAGCTTCTGGCAAGATGATTGTATGGAAATTGAAATTCAGTTCCTACAAAAAAAAAAAAAAAAAAAAAAAAAAAAAAAAAAAAAAAATAAACAAACCTAGAATATACAGTGTAATGTAACAATACAGAGGAATAAATTATATCTCGCATTAAGTTCTTTAAATCTTGTTTGATGTTCCCTGACAATGATTTACTCATATTATGAGCTTAGTGATTTGAACAACAACAACAACAAAAAAGCAATCTACACCTGATAACGAATGATATTTATAGGCCACTTCGTGACATTTGTCCTCAGATACTTTCGAGCCAATTTCAATGTGAATAGTTGTAATAAATAACACAAAACAATTACTATGTTTAATATTTACTGGTGATACTATAAGATGCATATTTAATATTTAAAAATTCAAAGGTATCTTACCTTAAGGAATGCTATGGTAAGATGTCTTTTGTCTTTTAAATGCTATTCTTACGTTCACTTTTACATTGTATCTAAGAGACTAAAGTTTAGTTTTGGAAAATCGTTTATATTTAATACAGTGATCATTACCATGTGATAATGAAACTAACCATTAACTGGAGACGCAAAACTGAAAAGGTATATAAATTCACTGACTGCTTGAAAATCAACGGGCGGTAGTCCAAAAATAACAATTTTCTTATTATTCCAGCAAGGCTAAAGAATCAGAGATAAATGTTTTAAATAGTTCAACATGTAAGAGTAATTTTATAAAAGGATATTATAAGCGCTATAACAGGTTCAAGAAAGGAAAAACTATTTCTCAAAATTGTGGACAATTTTAATTTAGTTTAATTAACTTTTATTCATATTACATAGTAATTTTTTAAATATGAATTTCGTATAACTATATATCTATATCTATATCTATATCTATATCTATATACAGGACCGGATCCAGGATTTTCTGAGAAGGGGGGTGCACCAATAACTATCAGTACACTTGAAACAAATTTATTTTTTTTAAAATGCCTTTAGGCATCTGTGATGTGTATGAGGAACTGACAAACTATTGTGTTTAGCAAAACCGCTTTCTTTTAAGCCCGAAACGGAAACATGACATGAAATTTGTATTTTACTGCCAGTATTGCTATTTCCACTGCCAGTTTCTCACTTTAGATGGTGTATATTCAGAAAGGAGCGGGGGGGGGAGTGCACGTGCTCCGATGCACCCTCCTAAATCCGGCCCTGTATATATATATATATATATATATATATATATATATATATATATATATATATAGGGGTAGAAAAAAAAAATTAAAAACACTTCATATAGGTCACGTAAGTTTGGCCCTTTACTGTACAACACGTGTTGCGGTTGCCGATCGTTTTTTGTTTTCAATGTGTCATGTGGACCTTCCTCTTCCGTCAGCAGTAACCAGTTCACCTGTGAGTGTCATGGTGTGAAAGTGGTGCGGTAAAATGGGCGACCTGACAGACTTCCAAAGAGGCATGATCGTTGGTGTCCGTCTGGTTGAAGCTTCAGTGGCAACAGTGGCGAACATTGTGGGGGTATCGAAAGGCACTGTGTCCAATGTAACGAGGGCATACACAATTCATGGGCAAACGACGTCTGCAAAGCACAACAGTGGTCGAAAAACAATCCTGTCAGATAAGGACCGGAGGGCATTAAAACTGATTGTAGCAGCTTTAAAAAAAAAAAAACTAATGAAAATTACGTCTGAACTCAATTCCGGCCAACAGAACCCGGTTTCATCGAAAACAGTGCGACAGGAACTTCATAAAATGAAAATTCGTGGCAGGGCCTCTATCGCCAAACCCCTGGTCACAGCAGTAAATGCGAAGAGGCGTATTCAGTGGTGCAAAGACCAGAAGGCGTGGACTCATGAGCAGTGGAAACACGTAATGTGGTCCGATGAATCGACCTTCACCTTGTTTCCAACAACCGGTCGTGTTTACGTATGGAGAACACCGTCGCAGGCCTATGATACAGACTGTCTGCTCCCAACTGTAAAGCATGCGGGTGGTTCTGTTAAGTATGAGCAGTGATATCGTGGTTTTCTGCAGGTCCCATCATAGCCCTGCATGGAATGATGAATGCTAAGGCGTATGAGGCCATTTTGGGGGACCAGGTTCTACCCATGGATCAAATATTGTTCCCTGATGTTGATCGCATCTACCAAGATGATTTGGCACCCTGTCACGCTGCAAAAACGGTGAAATCATGGTTTGAAGAGCATGACCAGGAGCTATCACACCTCCCCTGGGTCCCACAATCACCAGATCTGAACATCATTGAGCCATTGTGGTCTGAGTTAGAAAGGTGTGTTCGGTCTCATTACCCTCCACCAGCATCCCTTAAGGAACTGGAGCATGTTTTTGAAGAACAATCGTACAAAATTCCACATACCACGATTCAGGAGCTGTATACGTCCATTCCACGTCGGATCCAAGCTGTTTTGGACGCAAAAGGAGGCCCCACACTATACTGGGCATGATTTTCACACTTTTGCAAACGTTTTAGATTTTTTTTGTCCAACGTATATATATATTATATATATATATATATATATATATATATAGTTATACGGAATTCATATAAAAAATACTACTATGTAATATGGATGAAAGTTACCTATGGATACGCTTCTCTTTGCTGTAAATCTCTCACTATATGTATGCGCTTTCTCGAACATGAAACTAACTTCCCGGGCATTTTCAAAGTACTATATGAGTCTGCTTTTTTTTTTTTTTTTTTTTTTTTTTTTTTTTTTTTTTTTTTTTTTTTTTTGCCGGTTTACAGCACATTAATGCCAGCTGGGTTCTGAAATCGCTCACCATCACATGTTATCTTCAGTGGAAAGAGATTATAGATACTTTGAGTTAATAATTAGATTATAGTAATTAGTACTTAGAATATAGTTGCTTTTAAATATATTAGGAGAATAAGATAGATGTAGAAGTAATTCCCAAGACAGAGTTTCTGAAGTTTATTCCATTCCGCCAGCAACCTGTAATCCTGCATTATTGTTACAGTAATGGGCGAATATGTGGCATTTTCTACGTCGATAGGCACTTGTCGAAGGACGCACCGAAAAACTGGAATAATACTGTGTCAACTGTGGTTCCCTTTGACAGGAAATCCACTATGATTAATCGGATCACAATCTCACAAAACTGCAATCATTCTTCTCTTCTGGCCTGTGTTACACGTTAAACTGACTTTTGGTGTCGCGAATTAAAGTATAGGATTCATGTTTCGTCAGATGTTGTTATTGGCTGCCAAATTAAGTCCTCATAAAGAGTTAACAGCTACTCTTGAAGATAATGTTAAGTGCAGTGTATATAGTTTCTGCTCTTGTTCAAACAGACAGGAAGCTGTAGTAAAATTGACTAATTACTTTGGCAAATTAAAACATAAAAACTCTGTATGTTCCAATTCCATCCTCGCAGCTCAAACCGCCTGGAAGGCTTTAGAGTAGCATTTTAAAAAGCCACGCCGAAGGTCACTTAACACCTGTCTTACTGTTAACATTTAGAAGCCAGCTAGATACCTTAAGCGACCTCGTATGTCGGAAAAAGCAGTATTACGGTTGTGCTTAGGCATTTCCTGTTATGAATTATTACATGTACTTACGATATAACATTAATTGGACAGCCAAACCTTAAACACTTCGTTCTGATTTCCACCGTGAGTTCGCTGTTAAACCGTTATAGACCTTAATTTATAGTGGTTTCAAGTTCAGAATTTTGGTTATTAAGTTTATACCACATAACCCAGCGAACCGATACTCTACTGACTACTAAATAACCACGCAGAAAATCATGAGCCTGCTATGTATCAATCCCTATACTCACACTAACTTCGGGAACAGTTATTCGTCTGTCTTTCTATAAGAAGTATTGCACAGCAGCAATGTTAACGTCATTTGCAACTGTGTTTAGGTGTCTACTATGGAAATCGTCTTCTGTATATGTTCTACTCTTTTTTTTAGATCGACGAACCAACGACAAAATGCTGTTTTGGATTCTATAGACTCACCAAAAACTGTTCTCTCTTGTCATTAAAATTTCAATACACGGTAGTATATTTAGTGGCGAACATTAAGTTAATAATGCATATGTGATAGAGCCTAAGAATTAAATAAATAAATAAATAATAAATAAATAAATAAATAAATAAATAATACCTGTAGCCCTTTGTAGATGCTATGCGACGACTGCAAACACTGAAGAACAAGCTGGATGTTGGGATCATTCGATGTCGATTGACTGCTATGCTGGAGAAGACTTGCCAATTCGGTCACCAAACTGCTAAGGAGATACATTTCATCCAAGAACCAGTCCCCTTCACGAGACGTTAAGTCAACAAGACATTCTCCTGCACCTATTTGGAAGAAAGGGAAAAATCTATCGTAGAGCCGTTAAACTACTTTCTTCCAGATCATTAGAGTAAACAGAGACAAGTTCAATCGACTGAAAACAAACGCAATGCCAAAAGTAATTTAAATGTGTTTTGTAATGGACTAATTTGTCTCCAGTGTAATGTGCTTCAACGTTGTCTTTTGTGCCCTCTATTTTATGTGTTCGCCTGTAATAATTACTTGTTATTGCACTCGTTCTACTGTAAAAACTAATGTATTGTTTAGATAGAATCGTCATATTCTGAATCTGCGCGTAACAGTATACTGGCGCTAACGGCTTAGGATTTATCGCCGTTTTTTTTTCTTTCTTTTTACAAATGATATTACTAGTCGAGTATACATGATAACTAAATCTTAGATTTTTAATGTTTTTGCAAATAAGTCATACATACAACATATATACTATACTTCGACGTGAAGTAAATGTTTGGGATATAGGATTTAGATTCCCCGGCTTTCGGCATCTATGGTCATGTTAGCCCGTCACGTATGAGGGATGATGTCCCTCGGTGCGCACACTATCCGTGGAAAGGGAAGGAAAAAAGGATTGGGGAAGAAAGGAAGCGGCCTGGGACCTAATAAGTTAGGTACCACCCCGACATTTGCCTAGTGTGAATGAGGAAAACTCCAGGAAAACCTCATTCAGGGTGGCTGGCCTGAAAAAGCTTTTTACACTTTTTCGACCCAGTGTTCCTATCGGGAATCGAACTCGGGACCGCTCGCATCAAACGCGAGAGCATTAGTGACTGTAAGTGTCGGATCGTCTACATTATTGTATACTATAATAAAATAAATTAATATTACGAACGTGTATTTGTATATTAGTTTTGTATGAGAAGGCCATTTGTAAACATGTACTAAATACCATAACAAAGAATCCGTGGTGATTCTGTAAGTAGAGTCTATATTCCTTCTTCTACCCGATGTATGATTAACACGTCAGGAAACAGTGGCTCAATGTGCCTTAGATGAAAGCTATCCACGTTCTAGTTAGTTCAGAGATTATATGCAGGCATATATTGTATTGCAAGGATATGTATGTTCATGACAGTTAATACTTCAAGCTACATGCGAATGACATTCCTACTGAATACCGAGTTTATTTGCGTAATAGTCGCACCGTAAGTTTGAAGTAAAAACATTAGTTAAAAAAAAAAAAAAATCCCCGCATAAAAGTCGCATTCAACGGACTTTTGAATAAGATTTTCTTCGAAATTGCTTATCTTGCGTGAATCCGAGCAAGAGCAACAGAGAAAACGCCCAGAAGCAAAATAAAGCGTCCATCTCTCGAACTTCTCTACAAGTGGATAGTGTACAAGTTGGTCTTCAATAACGTCTGACACCGTGTCAAAAAGCTTCAAAAAGACCGGCATATCCACTGCTTTGGACGAAAGTGAAGCCCATAGATGCACGTATGACAGAAAGTGAAACTTCGAATGAGAGTGAATAGTGCCTTTCACATGTATGGACAGCTCTGACACTTCTTATGAGGGTGTGTTTCTTCTTTCTGGTGTTATGTAGTAATTACTCATGTGTTTCACATGTATATGTATCGTTCTTTTGTGCCAATGCCAAGATAATTTTTTTGGTCTTCCACGAATCGGTAAGTTACGAATTTAATTTTTACAAGTTTTAATATTTCTTGTTAATAGGCTATATATTTTTTTTTTTTTTTATGTTGACACAATGCTGTATGTATCAAAATTCGAAATTGTTTTGATCGTAGCGATAATTGAATGGCAGCTTTCCTCGCGTAATAGTCGTAGTTCGCTTTTCGTATTAAAAATTGGCACAAAAAGTGCTTCTATTATGCGAGTAACCACAGTAATGTACGAATGAACATAGAATCTACTGCATAAAGTACTATTATACAAATATTGATGTAATTTAAGGAATAGATAATTTGATTTATATTAAGTGAGGAGTAATGTTATGTACTAAGGAATCGATCACAAGTGAAAGCAAAGCTGTAGTCAATAAATTAACGTATGAGTTTATAGTCTTGTACATTGCGTTACCAACAACGAACAAATAAATCGATAGTAAGAGAAAACCTGATATATTTGATATATATTATTCTACAATATAATCCATTATTCCTAGCGTCCTATACCTGTCCTCATTTTTCACGTCTTTGACGGGTTTCCTAAATCATGCACCGTAAATACAATCTGTAATCTAATGAAAGTCCCTCTGAATCGCCTCACGTATTTGCTTAATATGAGTATGACAAAGCATAATTGAGCGTTATGCAAATAGGGGCATTACAGGTATTTTAAGTTATTTTTCTTTATGGTTCATACTTGGGTCCATACTTTCTTACTGGACAGAACACATCTTGCCTTAGTACTATGTCAGACGACATATGCCAATTCAGTTATCTAACGATGCTATATTATAGAGTATGAAAATATAACGTAAATTATTCTTTTGCAGTTGTTTGAGTTAGATTCAGTAACTATTTTTTTTTTTTTTTAATGTCAATTCTGAACGACTAATTTACAAAATAAAACGTCAATTTAAGAGTATAACAAAATGTTTAATCATGGAAAAGAAACGCAAAAAAAAAAAAAAAAAGTTTCGTTGATATGAATGTTTAGTTTAATATCTCACCGTCAGTCCTGTAGAATAATGTTTAGGAACAAAAACGCAGATTTACCTACACCATTATATTCACCTTCAAATTTGAGATGTTATCTTTAAATAGAAATATCCACGCTGGAAGCATTTGAAATGTGGTGTTGACGCAGAATGCTACGCATATCATGGACCGAAAAGAAAAGGAATGAAGACTAAAGGAAGCTAATGAAAAACGACAGATCCTGAAGATATAATAGGAAAAAGAAGAAACAGCATGCTTAGTCATCTTATTCGGCACTCCGATTGGATTACCGTGTTGATAGAGGGAAAGGCAGAAGGAAAACCAAGAGGAAGACCAAGAATAGAATATCTAGAAGCAGTTACGAAAAAGAGACACTTTCAAAGTATAAAACAGCTCTCCCAAGGGAGAGAAAACTTTTAAAATTTCCATGTTGCCCACTAACCTACGGTTGAGGAGAGAGAGAGAGAGATCTTTAAATACATTATAAAGGTACTCCCGACAAATATTCAGTATTCGACCATATTCCTATAACATCGTATTAACAATCTAGACATTCTACATTTTTTTTTTTCACTCTGGCTACTGCATAATTCTCTGAACATTTTCTACCTGGAAATATTTCTTTCCTAATTCAATATACAACAGCAGGTAAAGATGACGTTTGAAGCATTAAATAAAGTCTAACACACCGAATATTAAACTTGACTAACAAAAACAGCATTTGCTAAAGGACCCGAGTAGATTTTACTTTATTTTTGATCGAAGTTTTATTTACAAGGAAGGATCAGAAACTAAGGTTACAAGGTATGGAGTCTCTGGAGTCTAAGGTTCTAGAGTGTCGTCTGTTATAGAGGAATGATAAGTGTACGGTAATTGTACTATATGGAATAGGCAACTGTGCAAAGTTTCAGGCATCCGCTACCTATGGCGCTAGTTGTAGGTAAACACAAATGGCGATTCTTTGTAAAAATGGACTCGCGCGAAGAAGTCCGTTCAGTTATTTGATTTCTGTAGGCGAAACATGTAACCGCGTCTGAAATTTACCGGCAGCTGGTAGAGGCTTACAGATAAGACTGTAATGTCTCGTCAGCATGTCGCAGTCGACAACGACAACGCGCGCCCGAATATAGCCCAAAAGACCACAACGCTGTTGAAACAGTTTCGCTGGGACACCATCGACCACTCTCCCCACAGCCGGACCTCGCTCTAAACGACTTTCACCTGTTCCCGAACTTGAAGGAGCACCTCGGAGGTCATTGCTTCGCTTCACACGAGGTGGTGAAACACTTCGTGACAACGTGGCTGAACACACAAGGACAGAATATTTACCAGGAGGGAATCTTCAAACTCCCGGGTTATTTACCAGGAGAGGTCGATGCGATAAGTGCCTCAACCAATATGGAGACTATGTACAAAAATAATCGAATACGTGTACTATTTGTTGGCTGTATTGGTTGTATGAAATAATATATGTTTCACTGCAAGCTTTGTAACCTTACTTTCTGATCACTCTACGTACTTTCTGTTCTTAGAAACACAATTTTAAGGATTCATTGGATATTATAACAGTGATAGGAACTATCCACCACAAGTTCATGAGATTCAGTTAAGACCTTGCAGCGAAATAATATTACAAGTTCATTGCAGCGAAATAATATTACATATTACATGAAAAACTCTTTAAACTTCACCAGAGTACAGTAAAACAAAGAAACACAGCTAACAAGGTTTTTCTTGAAATGAAGACTAAACTAACACTTATACTTTACAAAATTTCAGTTAACATTTACGCAGAAAGCAACTATCCGCAGTAATTCTGTACGTAAACTATCTTTATGGACTCTCCATATTCCAACCAACAAATAATTAAAAATAGTACTCACTTGCAGCAGCGGCCTCCATCATCAAATATCTCTTGTTTAGCGCGCAAAGAGCAGTGATTGTCACACATTCTAAGGCAGTGCTCCCTTGCGAGCCATTCTCTTGCAGAAAACTTGCAATGCGAGACCGAGCATCTGTGTACGCTAAGTTCAATCTTGCCATATCATCAAAGCCTTCGTTAGACATTTGTTCAAAACCCTTCTGGAGATGTCCATTTACTTCTGCTAGCGTGGCTTGAAGCTGATACTCGAAAGTTAAGACTTGTTGAAGTGTAGATCCTCCAATGTTATCTACTCCGAAAACATTCTGGAATTCTGTGACGATCTTGTGACATCTGTGAAAACATCGAATTGTTAATAAAAAGGATAAAACTCAAATTTCTTTGAAGTTAATAGAAATGTGGAAGAAACATTAGCATAATTTACTGAAGTTTACGTATGACAGGGTTTTCAATAAACACAATCAATTAAAATTTTCATAATTAGTTACATAGGTATATGATCAAGCGAAACCAATCGCTACTAAGGTATTTTCTTCTTAAATATAATTCATGGTATAGGCTAAATTTTCCTTTAAAAAACTTCAATTTCTTTCCTTCCTCTTCTTCCCCTCCCTATCTGCTGGATTTACAGAAAGCTTTTATAATACACAGGGTGTTTCAAAAGTGACCTTACAACTTGGTTAAGTCATACAAATTTATTAAGACTACTTACAAAGCTAGTTTTGGTGTCATTTTGTAGCAAAACAGATCAAGTTTTTCTTTATGTCGCTACAAATACACCGGGTTGATTTTGTAGGACTGTTGAAGTTTTTGCTTACTTATTCTACGACATGGTTAGACACATGAAGACGGTCTCAGATTTCTTATGTCTTATTGAACAACCGGTTTCCACAAACCATTTATGTCACTTATAAATAGTAAGTCTGCTAGGAGGGTCTTTGCCATATTCGGTACGAAACATTGGCGTCTCTGGCATTTAAAATTGAGGGGGACGACCACAAAGCTGGAAGATCCCAACTAAATTTACGTCAAAATTATGAGTAAATGGAAATCTCCTTGGATTAAGAGCTAGCGAGATTTTCCATCTACCTCTACCAACATAATCACCATAATTTTCTTCCATTCCTAATAGGCCACTTGTGACAAATTAAAGAATTTCCATTCAGTATTATCTTTATGTAACTTCTTCACCCTGACATATCAATTAAAGTAATCTTTCTCCACCTTTCTTGGTTTCCTTCTACCATACCTTTTACCACGTCACTCAGAGTACAAGTTTCTTTTCCAACTGTGTTCTAATAACTTTAATTATTTTCAAATTATACTCGTTTACCACGTTATTCCCAATGTTCCATATGCATTCTTCACTCTTAAGTTATGTTATACGTTCATCTCAAAATACAAATTTTGAGAGCTCGAGTATTTTTTCTCGTCATTTCGTAACGCCCATATTTCTGTTTCATACAGTGAAATACTCTCCATCTCAGTCGCTGCTGTAAATTTTCATTCAGTGACTAACACGTGGTTCTCATTATTACTACCATGATCATCCTAAAGAAATTTTACCATTTATCCAGTTACTTTCTATTTAATGTTTACATTTCATATCTTCGTTTATAGTACTGAAAAATAGGTATTTCTATTGAGAAATATGCACCTATTCTAAATTTCTTGCTCACACGTCTATAATTGTTGTAGCCTCAGTAATCTCAGCCACTATTCCTTCAATCTTATTGATACTTTCATCTCCTATTATTTTTAGAGCACTTCCTTATGTTTTCTGGTATCATGTTAATTTTCGATCCAGATTCCGCACTAACAACCGAAAGTAAATACATCTGCCCTTCTACTCACTATACTTAACGTATTTCCCTAATCAACCTCTCCTTCACTAGTCTTCCTGATAGTAAATAATGCTACTAAAAGGGAAATGTTTTGTGGAGAGAATATTAATAAATTAATTTGAATTTTAAGTTAATTTTTCTGACAATTTTTAATGTAATCAATTTTTTCTTTAATTTAATTACGGATTTTAACACGTTAAGTTTTTCATTAATCTTTCGAACTATGAATTTTACCAAGTTGTTTAGAACAGATTTGTAAACATAAATAAAACATTCAAATTGATTTAAAAAAATGGATTTCAAGTGTGGAGCTTTCCAAATGCTATCTATTCAGTTAATATAACTGTAAAAAAATATGACAATTAAATGTTTGGTATGAGATGAAAGAATAGGCAAAATCCAAAGAATCACCGATATTTACCTTTCTACCGTGAAATCCTGCAGCAATTGTTCTGCCCACTTCCTATAGCAATACGTTCTGTGCGTTTCTAAGTAGGACGCCGGATATAGACAAGCCACCGAACCATACTGACTTAAGAAGTCAAGGCAATTGCGAAGTAATAATTGTTGTTGTTGTGCTAATTGATTTAACTCCGCTTCAGACTGATCACACTGCAACAAACAATTACAAACAATTACAAACATGTCTACATTAGAAGAAACACGAAATTTACGTTAGTTTATATATGTAATACACAAGCAAACTATACTCTAGTAAATAAAAATGAGATGCCCTGCTTATTTTTTGCCAGTGATCTTTTATGAATGCTAATTGAAAATGAAATGAAATCTTTACGTTTCACGTCCCACGTTTTTGCCGGCTAGGCTAAAGGAGACGGTGATAACGAAAAATGCATGGAATGGTGGAATGATTAAAGTGGGAGGAAACGGGATAACCCCGAAATGAAATAAAGTGAAATCTTTCAGTTTAACGTCTCGCGATTATGCCTTTGAGATTAAGGGAGACGATAATTGAAGGGGTAATTTGGATAAGGGCGTATCGACCTATTTCCGGTAAAATGAGATATTTATATTTTCTGCAAGTTTGAGTATGTCCGTATGTGTCTCGGTGGTGTTTAGGTAATATCTTTGCTTCGTAGCGAATGCCTGTCTCCCAAAGTAATGTATGAATACGTTGGTTAACTGGATAAGGGCGTTTGTTTTTCTGCTTTTCTGTAAAATTGAAGAAATGCTAGTTACGCCCTTATCCAAATTTACCCCTCAATTAAGACAAATTAAAGATGACGGAATAATTGGTAGAATGAAAAACTGGGAGGAAACGGGACTACACCGAGAAAATTCACGGACACGATGGTGTCCACCACAAACTTAACTGATCAGAGATCGAACCGGGGAGGGGTGGAGAACCCCGAGAAGACAAACGCACACGGTTTTTGTCCACCACACAGTCTACTTGGTGCGAACTGGGATCGAACCAGGGATCCCACGCACCAGAGGTGAACGCTCTACCACTGAGTCACTGCGGCCATGAATGCCAAATAACAATGATTTTACACTGACCACAGTTATCACATGACGCACTTAAGTTAGTAGCGTAAGCTGAAATTCAGTTGTAAAAGGAGGGAGGCCAGACCTAATCTTTCGATAATAAATTTATTAACTGATACTCTTTACAACGAAGGAAAAAAAAAAAAAAAAAAAAAAAACCTCGTTGGGCTATACAAGATGTCATCAAAAAATACTGAATGAATTTTGTTAGCAGCAACTGCTGGCTCTACAACCATTTGATGTAATTTTTTTTCGATAGCCTGATTCATTGAGACAGGCAGCGTCAAGTTAGAACACGTTCTGACTTATCAGTCAACGTTCAGAGCCAGGAGATCGATGTTTTGTTTACAGGGTCTGTCGCGTACGAACAAAGCGTGAACATTAGTTCTGCTTCAAGTTGCAAGCAACTGCCGAAGAAATTCATGAAATGCTGAATTTGGTGAATGACGATAATGCTGTAACTCTGAAGACTGTTTACAAGCGGTAGGAGCGATTTAAAAGTGTAAATGAGTCGGTAGAAGACGAGTAACGTTCGGGACGTCCATTAACCTCAAAAACAGAAGAAAATGTGCAACAAAGTGGCAAAAATTGAAGATTTGAGAGCTTACCGAAGAACTTAGCATCTCGTACGGATCTGTGCAAAGCGTTTTAACCGCCGATTTGTAAATGAGAAGAATGGATGCGAAATTCTTTCATCGACTTTGGACTGACGAACAGAAGTTTTTAGTAAATAAAAATATTGGTGTTTATCCACATCCACAGTATTCTATAGATATAGCACCATGCGACTTCTGGCTCTTCCCCAAAATTAAAACCGTGCTTAAAGGAAAACGTTTTGACACCATTCCTGATTTTGAGAGGACCACGATAGAGCAGCTGAACGACCTTCGAAAAAAAGCTTTACAGAAATGCTTCTAGTCGTGGATTCACCGTTGGGATAAGTACACTGTACTTTGGAGTACCAAGGACAGTACTTTGGAGGAGATTAAATCAAATTCCTTGTAAGCTTATTCATTTGTTTCTAATAAAATTATTTACCGTATTTTTTTGCTGATACATCGTATGTGGTTTATTAAGAAATTTATTTGGATTTGTTAGACTAGCTGAAATGCTCATTCTTCGCACGGTAGAATAAATTTATTGCATGTATTTGAACCCCATCCCCTCTTAGGATACCAATTTCAATCAAAGTGTAATGATAAAAATCCTCATGCCGACGAGAACTGAACTTGAACGCGGGCATCAAAAGTGTCACTATTCATTCCCGCAACCCCGAAAATGATTAAGTACACACTAATATCAGCTATTTTCAATTATTTTCACACGTCATATCCTTCCAAGCCCTCAACCCTCATCTCCACGCCGATGAGAGATGAATTTAGACTTAAATGGCATTGGGATTGTCATTATTCATCTTAGCAAATCCAAAAGCTACCGATTGCACACTAATATTGATCTTTTATTATATTTATTATCGACTGTCTTTTATGCTAACATGTCGATGGCCAGCCTCCAATCCAAAAAGTAACTTCATTCACTTATGTTGTGGGTCCCGGTAAATGGCAACATTGCATTTTCATTTAACATTTGGCGTATAAAGACTGTACAGCCCAAACGGTTCGTCCGATTAAAAACTTTCAATTTAGATTGAAAACATCATGTTTGGAGACTGTTTCCCCTCTTACATTTTGTTGTAACTCTGATAATAACAGTTACCCTATGTCAGGGGACTTTTTAGACACCCTGTATATTTTAAAGTAATTTATCTTTCAATTAAGGGGATAGAAGATATGATGGCAGAAAAAAGACACTTCAGTTGATGGACGTTATAGAAAATTCCTACGTCAAAACGAATAAGCTAGCTGAAGACTGTGGTGCAAAGCAGCTTGCCATTTAGTTTTTGCACTCGAGTTTTTGATCCCGTTCTTTTCTTGCACATTATTCCGTTCTTCCTGTCTTTGTTAAACGCATGCTTATAAAACACGACACATTGCCAAAAGGAAGGAAGGAAGGAAGAGGGGGGGGGGAGAACCAAGAAAAAAGTTGCAAATCAGTACATCACGTGACCTATTTAATTACAAGAGTTGAAATTCATTAGTGTCTATTCAGTGGAAACCATCGACCGAATCAACCAACTCCTTTCTCTCTGTTTCTCAGCTCTGCTCGGTTCCTATATGCTCTCCAGTTGGTGGCACACGACTCTCACTCTTTCTATTTCGTCTTCTTTTTATACATATGTACACAAACACACTAGGAATTGTGCTGATGCTTATGTCGAGAGTTGAGTTTAGCTCAAACTACAGAAATGTTTGAGCACAAAACTACGCTCAACTTCAAGCATGGCACCACTAGTGATGTGAGGTGGAAAATTTTCCGCGGAACCCCCTAAATTTTCTGGAAAATTTTCAGTTTCAAAATTTTCCGGTAGCAATAGTGCTATAGGGCACTGCTATTCAACCTTTTTTCCTCGCGTACCCCTAGACACAGTTCGCCATCCAATAGTGTACCCCTGAAGCCGTTTAAACTTAATACACATGTTCTGTTGATTTAAAAAGGGTGGGAGGGCCAGGGGCGGATCCAGGACCGACTTCTGGGGGGCGGTGGGTTGTCATACTGCTACTTTTAAGGGCTCCAAACTTTGGGATGGGTTTTATTTTTATATATAAAATAAGAGTTTCCTCTTCTTGGGGGGGGGGAGCAATCACCCCTCTGGATCCGCCCCTGGGGAGGGCAAATAGAGATCTAACGAAAGGACAATCAGTGTAAAAAATCAAAAAACTATTTACAGGGGGATAAAGAGCACATCCAAAAAAATTAACATGGGAAATTTCAAAACATATGGGAGACATCTAGTTCTACTGAGGAGGATCTTCCCCTCATTCTCCCTGATAATCTGTACACTGAGGACAATGTTAAAATTTCACAAACTAAAAGCAACTTTAACTGTTAATGAGATGACTGAGCTTGTTTCCGGGGCACCAAGTCCTCGATTCTTGTTCGAATTTTCGAGAGTGAGAATCAGAGCTGATTCTGGATTCAAGCAATTTCTGTGCTTCGTTTTTATTGATGTTAATGCAGAGAAACCCTGTTTACACAAATATGTTGATCGAAATGGAAGAAATTGTGAAATAGCACTGTCATTAATTTCATTGTACTCTTTTTCAAGCATAAACACAAAAGTCACAAATTGACAAGTTATCGAATTTCATTTGCAGTGAATTGTCAAGACATTTCCAGCAGATCTAGAAGCAGCATTACGTACCCCAAGAAACATCTTCGCGTACCCCAGGTTGAGTAGCACTGCTTTAGGGCATTGGTTTTGTTATTGAAGCTCTACTTCACTTTTCAAGATCGTTAGAGACAAGGATAAAGAAGGGAGTCCATGGGGTCCAAATCTCGCTATAATTAAGGAAAAAGGGGTCTCTACAGCAAATAGGACATGAACTATTAAAAAGATGGCAAAGGTCGAACTTCTCTCTTTCCCAAATGAAATTTCTGGCTACAGGCCTGACACGAGAAGTTGGCCTATATTTAACGTAGGATAGAGTCGTGAATGTAACTGGCTATTTAATTGATTACTCCAGTTTCTATTACAGAAAATTTACATTACTTAGTTATTATCATCTCTATTTCAAAGTATGAGAAGCAATACAGAAAGGTCTTGAGCCAATTACGTTGAATGTTTGTACATTTCTTTATTATTCATTTATTTATTTATTTGTATTCCATGTACCAGTAGCAGATCTGTAACTTTTAGTAGTAGTTCTTGGTAATTTTAACAGTAGTCGGAAAAATTTTAATAGTAGTAGCATTTCAGATTAGAGGAGACAGCCCCGACAGAAAATTCTTGGTCTCCACGCTGGGGATTGACGTCAAGCAGGCAGCCGGTTGTAAAAACATTTGCCAAATCAAACATGGATCGAGAAAGAAAATGAAGTGAAATCTAAGTTTTACGTCCCACGATTATGCCGGCTAGGCTAAAGGAGAAGGTAATGATGATAAATGAATGAAATAGTGGAATGAAGAAATTGGGAGGAAACGGGAGAACCCCAAGAAAACCCACACACACAATGTTTGTTCACCACAAAGCTCACTTAGTGCGAACTGGGATCGAACCAAGGACCTCATGCACCAGAAGTGAACACTCTACCACTGAGCCACCGTGGCCCTATGGATCGAGAAAGGAATGCCAGTGAAAAATAGGCTAGGGCGTACCTCAGAAGCGACGTGCGGACCGGTCGCCTTAAGGCCGTGAGAAGTGAGCAAGGGCTACCCCCTTAACAACGGACGGAAGTTAGTCCAAAAAGAGCAGATCAGAACAGGAATGTGGAACGTTGGAACCTTGATAGGTAAGAGCTATGAGTTGCCGGAGACGCTGGAAAAAAGAGTGAGCATAGCATGCACCCATGAGACTAAATGGAAGGGGTTCAAGATCGAAGGAAACAGGAAATGGACACAAGCTTTTATATGTTGTGACTGTATATCTGGGGAACAAGAACAGAAAAATGGCGTGGAATTGTTTTGGGTAAGAACATGAAGAAGAAGGAGGAAGGTGGACGTGAAGAGAGTAAACGACAGAATTATTATAGTCAAGCTAGTACTAGAAGAAGAAGAAACAAAGTAATCAGCGCCTATGCCCCGCAAGTTGGATGTGATGAAGGAACAAAGCAAGAATTTTGGATGGAACTACAGAGTACTTTGCAGAATTGTTATATGAGAAGCTTCTTCTAGCAGATCTAAATGAGTACGTACGACGACCAAAATCAGGATGAAAGAATACATGGAAAATATGGATTGGAAAACAGAAATAAGGAAGGCAAAAGCATTCGATCTGGGTATCTTAAATACCTTCTACAAGATGAAACAAGAACACCTTATTACATATAAGAGTGCCACCACAAGGTCTCAGATCGACTTCGACTTATGGAGGAGAAAAAAAAAACCTATATGACGCAAAGGACTGCAAATTAATACCAGGTAAGAGTCTAACGGAGCAATAATGCCTTGTGGTAACCGATATCTTCATTGAAGAAAAAGTGGGAAAATGACGACAAAATGTTCCTATTCGAACGAAGTGGTGGAAAGTAGGTGCGACAAGTGCTGACAAGATTCGAAAGGAAATCACCACATCCCAAATATTGCAAATATAGGAAGAAGAATTGGTTGTAGAAGAGGAATGGACCAGAGTAACAGCAAGGAAGTTGTGGGAGAAACAAAAGGAAGAGGCCTCGTTGATAAGGAAACATGGTGGTGGGATAAAGAGGTTCAGGTAGCTGTGAAGAAGAGTTGTTGAGTTGAGTTCAACGTCCCTTTCAGCAGCGAGGCTATATGAAACGGGACCTACTGATTAACGTGGCATCCGAACCACATGAGCTCCCGCCGGGAATCAAACCCGGGCCTTCCACGCCAAAGGCGCGTACGCTAACCCACGAAAGGGCTCTGTGTGAAGATGAAACGATAGGAAAAATTACAGAACTTTGACAATCAATTAGATCTGACAGATTACAAGAAAGCAAAGAAGAACACCGAGAAGGCAGTTAGTGTAACAAAAAGCAAGGCTTATGATAAGTTGTACAACAAACTTATAAAGATATACAAGCTTTCGAAGGTAAAAGAGAGGCAAAAGAAAGCTATTTGGCATGTACATTGCATTAAAGATGAAAATAACGAGGTTCTGACAAGTAAGAAGATAAAGAGGAGGAGGAAGCAGTATTTCAAAAAACTTCTCAATGAAGAAAACCTGAGGGAAACGTGCGAAAATATATCCAGGAATCAGGGACGGGTTCGCCCCGTGACCATGGTAGAGGTAGAAACTGTCTATTTTCCATTACGCTATTGATTTAATCTTTAGTACCTAGAACGCTGCCAAACTAACCACAGACATTTTTGTTTCATGAAGTTAGTGTCAGTTTTCAGCACCCGGATTTTATAAGACGTGAACTTACAGTTTATGATTGAATCTGAAGCACCATAATGCGTTCAATGCTTTCTCACTTAGAACCACTAGGGACTATATGCGTCAAAGGAGTGAGCTAGGCACTTGACCAGTGGGAAGGACCTTTTTTTTCTGCTGCATCCCACACAAAAAAAGTCTGCCATATATTGGGTGCTTGAATAATTCTCGCTGTTGATGAACAGAGGGCAGTAGTTGTGCTATTGCTGCACAGTGGACTGTGACAGGATATCTATTTGGAAGTGTTATCCATGGGCTATCAGACTTTGTTTGACCTTCTAGTGAAATGAAAAGAACATTTGTTTTCAGTGTCTTGAACATGGCGGGCTTTGTACCTAGAAAACAACATTTGCGAGAAGCGCTATTCTTCTGCTTCCATTTTAAGAAATCTTCTGCAGAAAGATATCGTTTGCTAGTGAAGGCGTATGGAGAGTATGTTCTATCGGAAACAACGTGTCGAGAGTAGTTTCGACGATTCAAAAACAATGACTTTGACTTGAGCAACGAAGTGCGTCCTGGTCAGTCGAAAAAGTTTGAAGATGGGGACATAGAGGCACTATTGGAAGAAGATTTATCTCAGACGTTTAAACAGTTGTCTCAAACTCTAAATGTTGATGAATCAACTGTTAATAAGCGTTTAAAATCCATCGGAATGATCCAGAAAGTGGGAAACTGGGTGCCATATGAATTGACGGAAAGAGATACTGCAAAATGTTTAACCATTTGTGAAGTGCTGCTTCAAAGACATAAACGGAAGTCGTTTTTGCATCGCATTTGTAACCGGCGATGAAAAATGGATTTGTTACGACAATCCCAAGCACAAAAAATCATGGGCGAGGCACGAAGAACCATCAACATCAACGCCAAAACCGGACATTCATGGAAAGAAAATCATGCTGTGCATTTGGTGGGATCAAATCCCCAAGTGGTTTATTATGAGCTGCTTCCACCGGGTCAAACGATGAATGCTGATCGTTACCGAATACAATTACTGCATCTGACTCAAGTACTTCAAGAAAAACGACCGGAGTATGCCCAGAGACACGACAAAGTGATTCTGCTTTATGACACTCCCAGACCACATGTTGCAAATGTAGTGACAGAAACCTTAGAGGGATTGCAAAGGGATGTCTTACCCCACTCGTCATATTCACCAGACGTCGCCCCTTCCGACTATTATTTGTTTCCATCCATGCAGCATGACCTTTCTGACCAACATTTCAGAACTGTCGAAGATATCTAAAACTGGCTCGATGGGTGGATTGTCCCACACGAACCCGCAGTTTTCTATCGCGAAATACATTTGTTCCCCGAAAAATGGGAAAAAGTTGTAGCTGCCAACGGACAGTACTTTCAGTAGAAGATATTGTTCTGTTCTTGTGGAACGACAATTTATCATTGGTATAAAAACAGCGAGAATTAATACAAACACCCTATATATTATATTTTGGTCGCAATTTCGTGCCCAAAAATATGAGGCCATATTGCTTCCGCAACATATGATGTCCAATTTTTCTTTACTGAACAGACCATGAACTTCCATTACATCCTCTTCCTCGCTTACCATTTTAGCTTTGAATGTTCGCAGATTCAATGGACACTTCAGTGAGGAAGATTAAGAGCCTGCTTTACTAAAAATAATGGAAAATTTATCATTTTTCTTTTGCTTGTTTATTCATAAGTGAACGGAGATAATGAAATGCAACTTACCACAATCATAGATAATGTTATTCTACAACAGAAAATATGAACCTGAAGAATTTTCAGTGTTTCCATCCATAGAAATTACAGTGTTGCCAGAATAACAATTACTCTCAAATCTAAATTAAGGCAGCGAGTAGAAGAACGAACTTAACTGCATTTGATTACGTATCATGCTGTTTTGGTATCCTGTGAACTACTTTTTAAATATTATTATTATTATTATTTAATTTTAATAACTGTTATTTTAAAACTATTTTCTATATTACAAACTAAATACAACTATTATGTAAAGCAGGGGCGGATCCAGGACCGACTTCTGGGGGGGCGGTGGGTTGTCATAATGCAACTTTTAAGGGCTCCAAACTCTGGGATAGATTTTATTTATATATATAAAGTAAGAAAGTTTCCTCTTCTGGGAAAGTTTCCTCACTTATGAATAAACAAGCAAAAGAAAAATGGTTAATTTTGTATTATTTTTAGTAAGGCAGGCTCTTAAGGGAGGTCTATATCTTATTTTATTTTTAGTGTACTTTTATAGTAAGTTTAAGCTTTGAAAATATACCCAGTATGTGCTGTAGATTTATTTCTTTTGTAATTCTTTCTTAAAAATATGAGGGTCGTGTTGCATTTAGAAGTATATGGTAACTAAACCTGCAAATATATATATTGTAAGGATCTCCACACCACAACACATGCTTATAACGACACGTGCTGATATTTACAAACAAGCACACGATACACTAAAGAGGAAGACCTAAAGGAAACCGAAAGGAGATGGACCACACGAAGCAAACCGAAAGAAGACGAGAGACCCGAAGAGGACACATAAAAGAGGGACCACGAACAAACCAAGCATTAGTTGACCGCTGATCGTAAACCTATCCTAATAGCCCCGGAGACTGCTATGAAGTTAAGGGGTTTTCCTAACCCCAACTAAACCCTGGAGACTACTATGAAGTAAAGGGTTTTTCCTTTAATAATACCATATCTCAAGAAGGCTGCTATGAAGCGAAAGGGTTCCCAGCACAAGATCATATAACCTTCAACCTTGGTCATAATAGAGACTCTGTTATAAGAACTTTTGTAGACACAAAAAATATCATTTTATAATAAAATACGTGAAGGGCTAAATCTCGGTCCATTATTTGACTCTATCTATAAAACTTTTCAATATATTTCGTATTTCAATATGAGCCACTTTTGATGTCAGTAATTATTACCATTGCTAACTACGTTATACTTTCGAGTGATAAAAACTAATTAATTCAATGATTTAAGAAACCTGAAGGCACATCACAAGAAACAGAATTTCATCATTGGATTCTATCAAGCCAACTCTCTCTGGACATGTTCTTACCCATCTCTCTTAGACCCTGCAATATATTACCCTCCCATCTCGTTCTTGGTCTCTAGCTCTGTCTATATGCAATTTATTTATAGTGAAGGGTAGTAATGCATTTCTCATTGTCAATACGTGACTACAAGAATAATACACTTTAGTAAATATGGATTGTCGAACTGACTCAATTCCAACGCTATCGATTTACATGTAACTCCTGCGTTAACAAATTTCAATTGTCTTGATTATGAGGGACATCTAAAGAATCTACAGAGCTCGGATCGCAGTTTAACAAATACGAAACACTCTCAGTATTTTCTGATATGTACAAAAATCTTTTACTTTGTAGTACGACATTTGTGGACGCTCTTCAAGCATCAATTCTAGAGTACTATTAAGCTCCCACCTTCAGACTCCATCACAGGAAACCTGTCCATTTCCTAACATACACTAGCAAAACAATTAGGGGTGCTGGCCAGAAAACGCAAAAACGACTGAGTGAAATCGAAATTGCCGATGTGTTTGGTTAAGGGATTTGTTGCTGTGATCACCGTATTGCAACTGTGCTGCATGGTAAACGCAAAGTGTGTTTAATAGGATTTAGGTCTGAGACACGCTGGTAATACCCTCTGCCTGCAGCATCGTAACTATCTCACGTCCTCGGTAAGGTTTGGCATTGTTGTTCATAAAAAAATGAATCAATTAGCAATTGCTGCAGACATAGGAGCAACGTGAGACCTGAGGATTTTATCTCTGAACTACGGAGCTGTTAAGAGTACTTTTCAGATGATATGCAGGGCTCTGCGTTATCTGGTAGCGATTCCTGCCTACATTATTTTTCCATCACCTCCAAATTTGATACTTCCTGCACATGGAATGGATAATGTTGAGATTTTGATTCGAGAGTTCCCTCCAGATGAAAATGCGTCTTATTATCAGATTGTAAGCTGAAACATACCTCGTCCGAGAGCAGTATTGGTTTACTCAACATGCTCCCACTCACAATCTTAAGTAGTCTAGTTTCTGCGGACCTTACGCTGTTTGGCAGTTGAAGGGATACACAGCACTAGCTTTCATGCATAACGGCCTCCTTCCCGCAGTCAACTGCGGACTGTTTGAGTTAACACCCGGGTTCGTTGCTAGTACAACCCCAAGTCCTCGTCAGCTGCACTTTGGTACTTGTTTCTCCAAGCCGGAAACACGAAATAACGGCCTTTCCTTGCTGACGTTGTCCGTGGGCGACTTGTCCAGGCCTACATAGTATTGTTTCCGTTTATTGAAACCGTGTTCAGAGTCCGGAAATGACATTACGAGATACGCCGAGGGGTCTCAGCTACTACACAGGAACAACGTTATGTCTGCCCAGCTTTCATTCTATCTATGGTTCTCGGTGCCACAGATTACGTTAAATAGTGTTGTGCTGCTATTGATCCTATTCAATACCTCATCATCATAGATCACCTCCATTCACTGCCTGTGAAAGCGACACTTACCATTCCTATTGACCTGATGATTTCACATCTTACCGCAAGTTATGGTTCCTGTCGTGTGACGTCACATCTACCTTTTTCTTGCACACCATCAGCAGAGATGCATTGCAAAGATCAAGGGCAATAACTTCCACGAGCAAATACATCGCAAATTTCGATGTCACTCGAACGTTTTTTGCGTTTTCTCTCTTGTTCCTGTAATCATTTTGACTAATATATAATGTGATTTACTTCTTATGATAAATAAAATATTGTTTCAAAGTGATTTGCAGAATACTATACCTGTAATATAGTTTGGCTTTGACCCGCATTCTGGAGAAATTCCTTGATTGGGTTGAAAATGTTGCTTTCTTCATGGTCATATGGAAAATTGAGTTCTCGTAGCCACTGTGCTAACTGTGATCCACGAACGTAAGTAAGGGCAACCTGTTATAAAACAAAATAAGTCTTTATCAATTAAAAGACTTCAACGAACTCTACAAATCAAAAGAATTTCAACTACATCGTTACAGATGAAGAAGCTGAAACAGCCACTACTGGTTATACTTTGTATTAGACACACAAATATTATAACTACATATCAAGTATTAATATTCAACACTTGTACAAATGAATTTTAAATCAAAATTAAATTGTAAAATTATACTGTTTCGTACAAGAAAAGTACGACCGGTAGTGTAAAAATGTACCTGCTAAATTGTCCCAACCTGTACTTGAGTCAGTCTTCGAAATACATTTCTTTTTTTGGTAAGAAACAAATTTGGATGAAACGAATTTATCTTACACCGAAACAAACATATTATCCAGCATACAAACTCTCCTAATAAAGAGGTTTGTATTCTATATACTATGCATGCTACACTAAGATAAATTTCTTGAATCCAAATATCTTATATCTATATCTATCTATCTATATACAGGGTGTTTCAAAACAACACCGACGTTTGGGGAGTGATTCCTGATACCAAGATAAGACAAAAGGTATAGACCAACCTAGGTGCATAAATGCTTCCTTTCCGAGTTATAAGCTGCCGAAAACATGAAAAAATGAACTTTAAAGGTCTATAGCTCCAAAACTATGGGACCTACCGTAGTCGGGTCAAGACTTCACTTAGGAACCAATAGGTGCCCTATCCAAATATCCAAGTTTCAGAATCCTGCGGAAATTCCGTAACAATTTTTATAGAGGGAGTTCGTGAGTACTTCAAATTATATGCCCGTAGCCAAACTCCCATATATATATATATATATATATATATATATATATATATATATATATATATATATATATATATATATATATATATATATATATATATATATATATATATATATATATAAATAGATAAAAGTTTAATCCATTTTTCGTACTTCAAAAACGAACTCGGGTACAGTAGTCCGACAATTTAGCAAACTACACTCAACACATTGTGTTGGAATAATAACTAAACTATTTGGATTTCAGAATTCAATTCTTAACTCCTTGAAATACTATTTTTACAACACAAGGTGCAAATATACGTACTAATTATTAGGCGAAAACGTCAATTTTAAACATTTATATTATATTCTGCTTTCAAGCGGTATGCGATAGGTCACTTCATCTATTGACAAAAAGCCAGAACTTAAAAACATATCGATAACTGATACAGTCTCGCAGCCAGTTGAGCCTGGCTGTCTCATAGACGTCTGTGTATTGCAAAGGGTTAATTAGTTATCAAATTTTTGCTATCACATTAGCAGTACTTTTAATATTTTTGTATTGAAAATAATACCAATATGGAAAAATCAGACAAATTATTACATTGCAATCTAAAATCTTTAATTGAGAAGCAAGGTAAGTAATTAAGTGTTTATTTAGACATGAGATAGTTCGAAACCTTCTCGAAATCGGTACCTGGCGACTGAAGTACAGATCGTCGCAAAAAAATAACACGGGAACGTTCACGACGTCACAATACTGTTTGTGTAACGTGCAAATGACAATGTCAAATTTTTATTTGGTTGTTTGAGGTTCAATGTCCATTCACGGGATTGTTTAGAAATTGGAGTTACAGTTTAACGTTAACCTGAAACCATATGTACTTTCATTGGCGATCAGAACCCAGTCAAGACCATGGTTCTTCTGCAATTTTAGTTCAAGGTTCAGATTGGTCGAAAAGTGTGGAAATAACCAAATAAATGGCAGAATTTTAAAAGAATTGCAAAAGTAACACTATAGGTCAGTAGTACAGACGGTAAAAACTTTACATGTAATGTCGATGGCCGCCATCTTGAAATCCGCCATTTTTAATTCACTTTCACTTTCTTAAATGGAAACCATAAATTGTGATACCTTGTTCTCATTTAAAATTTTCTCAGGAATTAAATGCTCTGTCTGTTTTTGCTTTATCACTATCCGGAACCAACAACGATTATGAACTACCTGCTGCTCGAAATCGGAGAGCCAGTGATGACAAAATTACGGCTAACAGAAACTAACTCTAAGATTTGTATGAAACAAAGGCCAAAAAAAACACGAACGAAATAAAGGAAGATACGGAAATCTCACCGAAGAAACAGAGAGAGAGAAGGAACAATATTTATCGCTAGCGTGGACTAATCGAATCAGCTGTCGATAGGAAATATATATACGAGGGGGGTCAAATATAAACGGGATTTTTGTTCCTCAACATCAACAGTTGGTAGGACTGGCCGCGCGCTTCCGTTATGTTTAGGCGAGACCGCTGGGAGTGGAGAGAGCGTGCTGTTGAATATTTTCCGCCATTTCGTCAGTACTGCTCATGATGTCGGAGCAACAGGTGCACCCCTCCACTGCGCAATGCATAATTATAAAATGTCTTGCTCGTGAAGGAGTTACAGCGAAAGAAATTTGCCAAAGATTGACTGCACAGTTCGGGGATCAAACATTGTCAAGGACGCGTGTATATGCCTGGCATAAAAAGCTCAAGGAAGGACGAGAACGTGTAGAAAATCAGCAACACGATCGCCGTTTTCGGACCAGCATTACGGACAAAAACATTCGTGCGGTTAAAGTTATTGACGACGATCGACGAGTAACTTTTTACATGAGCGACGCACAATAAATGCTGAATACTACTGCAAGCTGTTGAACAATGCGAGAGTTGCATATCGCCGCAAAAGACGAGACCAATCGACTCGACAGATCCTCCTCCTGCACGACAATGCGCGACCCCACACTGCAGCTCGAACTGTCTCGAAGCTACAGGAAATGCACTGAACTACACTTTGAACATCCTCCTTACAGCCCGGACTTATCGCCCTGCGATTTCCATTTGTTCGGACTGCTTAAGAAGCTCTAGGAGAGCAACGATTTGAAGATGACGAGAGTGTGGAAGAGTTTGTGTGCAACTGGCTGGTGACACGACCCTGTTCTTTTTACGATGAGGGTATCAAAAAACTGCTCATACGCTGAGGCAAATGCATTTCCAAAGGAGGAAACTATGTGGAAAAATAAAGTGTGCGCCTTGTGGTATTCAATAAATGAATATATAAACATCCTACGGCTATGCGCTTTACGCTTAAGAAGGGATGGATGATTAATGAAAGTAAATGATCGTGAAATAAACTTTTAATGCTCTCTTACCGGGAATCGAACCCAGGTAACGTGCACCAAGATCGAGAGGAACTGTTGTGTCACATGCGAGAGGGGACACAGGTTGATTTTAAAAGGACCAAAAATTGTAATCGATATTTATGATACAAACATACAAATCTGGGTATTACAAACGAAAGGAAATATATTACTGTCTTAAAATATTATTATTGTCTTGTTTATAAATCTTAGATAACTCAAGCGTTCTTTCGTAGTTCTGCTGATTTGTTTTTTTCTTTTCTTTTCTTTCTTTTTTTTTTTTTTTCAAATACAGTGAAATCTGTCGATGTTGGCCACCATCGGTTCCATTGAAAAGTGATCAACTTACAGAAAATAAGTATGATTGATGTATTTTTAGAATAGGATTTCTAGTATTCCTTGATTGTAAAATTTTAATAAGCAATGGCCCGACGGCTACTTTTAAATAATATATATAGAGTAATCATAACAAAATACATTACTAAAAAAATACTACTGTACGTTTAATACGCACAGTTCATTCAACTTTCTATGTTTTAAATCCATTAGGAATTCATGAACTCAGCACGTCCACTTCCCCTGAACATACACATCAAAATCGGAAATTGCTCTTTTGCTGTCTGTAGAGTAAGAAACTTTCATTTGAACTGATTAAACATTGACAAATATTTTCTGTAAATACCTTTCGAAAAACAGCGAATCAGTTATTAACAAACAAATTTATTCATGGTGGTTCATTCTAGACGTATTTCTTTTATTCTTTTTGGCTCATATGCACATTCTAATTTTGTATTTAACTATCTCTTGTTAACGAGCAACAAGTGTTTCCGTCGAAGCAAGAGATGCTTTGAGAAAATCTTAAGGGAATTCATATCTTAAAACCTCCGTTACCTTTCGACAAGCCGTCAGGTGCCAATAGTTGACAACTGAGCCGGTTACCTTTAAAATTGAGAATTTTCCGGAATTACTAAAGCTCCTCACTGCTGAAAGGAGCCGATATAGCTAATGGTTTTACCAAAACAGACAACAAATACGTACAACCATTTCCTGAATTCCTGTACGTGCTTTTTCTTATTCGCATCTTCCTTGACCACCCCTTTGCCAGGGTAGTGTTCTGACCACTGACCTCCAAGAACAAATCGTGGGAATTCATGCTCTTTTATCTCCAATCACAAATATAGAACATCTGCCTCTCATATGGGAATACTAAAGAGTTAAGAAAAATAACAAAACAGTATTTTGCGTGGCCAAGATACGCAGGTAAATTTATCATTATCATCATAGGATAAACATTGCTTCAGTGTGGCCAACTTACAGAGTAATAAGTAACGAATGTCTTATGGGAAAATGCAGGTTTGAGACGAGCCAGGCCAAGATAAGCAGGTAGCCAAGTTGACAGGTTTTACTGTACAGTAAAGAGCACTCTTAATATGGAAGCTATAGCGAGTTTTAAATGAAATGAAATGAAATGGAATCTTTACGTTTAACATTTCACGGTTATTCCTGCTAGGCTAAATGAGATGGTGGCGATGAAGAATGAAATGGTGTAATAAAGAAAGTGGGAGGAAACGGGAGGACCCGAGAAAACCCACGCACACGGTATTTGTCCACCACAAAGCTCATTTGGCGTGAGCTGGGATCGAACCAAGGACCCCAAGCACCAGAACTGAACGTTCTATCACTGAGCCACCGTGAGCCCCCTATAGCCAGTTTTAGATTACAGCTTTGGAATCGATTTACAAACAAAGTATAACATCGTGCGCAGATGTTATTAGCTCAATGAATTCGTTATTGAACTGTACGGAAGTTTTGTCAGGTCAAAAGTTAGTTCTTTCGTCGCAAGTAAGAGACGTTGCTGTGCCTATCATGTGATTAGTTTCGTAAGATTTCAAGTTTATCGTCGAGTTTACTGTCCGTGATAGAACCGGTGGTTGACGCACGCTTTTTCATAGGATGAAAACAGGTCGGATATGAATATAACCTTCTGCATAGTTCCTCAACAGCATAAGCATTCATGTAGACAATTTCATTGGTGATAATTCTACATTGTAAACGAATTCTTTTACTTTTGATACTCGACAAATACCTGAGATCGTTAGAGATGGGACCTCGATATTGTCGCTAGAGTTCAGTCTATAGTACTTGGTGGCAAGGGGAATGAAAAGAATAGAGAAATTTTTATATAATTGGAAAGAAACATAGATTATCTTGGATATGATAAACGTTACCAAAGTAGACAAGTAACTACATTAAAAAAAGAGCACTTTTGTATGTTTAAACAATTCAAAAGAATAAATATACGTACTTTATGGAGATTCAGATGTTTTTCACAGTCTTCCATTTTCTCTCTCAATGCAGTCTTCGCTTCTTCCTGAGTTTCTTTGACCAATTTGTACTGTGTGTAACGGGTATAGAGAGTATAAAGCGGATGGGATTGGTTAGCTTCTGCCTCCTTCAGCAGAGCCATCTGTTGGTGAAAGTCTTGTAAACTCTCTTCTGTTGCCTTTAATTGACCCTGACAATCCATCCAACGTTTCAGTTGAGACACCAAATTTGGAATAGCTTTCAAAATGTCATCTCTGAAAAGGAAAAATAAAACTGAGACTAGTAGGAAATTAATATAATGAACATGAAATTTCTCAAGTTTATTTTTAAAAAATATATTTATTTTACTGAAATATTTTACCGATATACAAGAACCGGAAATTTCTCTTGGCATGATGATCGAAGAAAAATAAAGCTCAAGAATCACAATGGAAGAAAAATGGATCCTATTACAGACTCCCGAATTCTGATATAGCAAGCGTGGGAAAATTTATAGAACGACTGACCACCGTTCAAGTTCGACAGATACCACAGAAAAGACGTTCGATAATTGTAAATTCTTGCATGGTTGGACAACTCAGTTAAATGGTGACCACTTCATAAACAGCGCCCAACACGTACAACTTTCCCCCCCAAAATGTATTTATCCATTATCCTTTTAGTGAGTAATCAAATTACATACTATGCCATTTAAAATCCTCGGATGAGCCCCAGAGCCTAATGATTGAAGACCCTGTGGGTCACGTAGAGTGCTTCATTCGATACGTTCTGACATTTTTCTATCTTACGTTTTGTTTCATCGAACCGTTTGTTATCTATAACCATTGGATGTTTCACCTGAACATCTCTGCATGAGGGCTGTCCAGAAAGTAGCAGACGTTTTGGCCTATCGCAGCAGCGGGCGGGGCTAGAGTCGCCATCTTGGTGTCAGAACGTTGCTACACTCAGTACGCATCCAGCTGTGGCAGTGAGAGGACTGAGACGCTCTTACTGTGCTTTCTGTGAAGTGTTACAATGTGCGTTGCAATAGAAAATCCTGCTTCTTGTGAGGTGCGTTCTGTGATTAAGATTTTGTATCAGAGAGGTATTGTGAAACACTGAGAAAATTAAGGCGCGCGATTCACGCACGTCTCCACATGATCAAGCGTACTCGAGAGCACTTGGATGGTTTTGGATGGGAGATGTTCGATCATCCACCATACATCCCGGATTTGGCGCCGAGCGACTACCATCTCTACCCAGGGATGAAAACATGGCTCGGTACACAACGCTTTAATACTGACGCTGAACAGCATGCCGGTGGTTGAAATCGCAGGCGGCATTTTTCTACCGCGACGGTATTGAAAAGCTTGTGCCACGAAGTGCCTTAACTTGCATGGCGATTATGTGGAAAAATAGCTTAAGAGTGTACCTTTCAAATGTACGTAATACAATTTGGTTTGTTCCTTATGTTACTTTTTTTTTTTTAATCAAAACGTGTTAGTTTTTGGACATCCCTCGTATATATAAATAAATTGCAGCAATAAATTTCAGTGTATGATGATTTATTTTAAAGCGCAAACTTGCAATTTCTAAAGGTGTATATTTTGTTTGGATGTAAATATGAGATTTTTCTGGAGAATTTTACATTGCTTATAAAACTAATATATTGATGATCACAGCTCCATTAAAAAAAAAAAAAAAAAAAAAGTCATTTCACTCTTGAGTAAAAACCTCGAAACTGTCATTACCTATTACCGAACCAGTCAGCCTTCATCTCTGCTACCCGTACAGAAAACATAGAACATGTAAGCTCCTTCTCTAGCTCTTTACGACTCTGCTTTGTCTCCATAGCAACTGCCTGCCCACCTCCATACACAGCACCTATAAAGAGAGAAAGATGTTAGAATCAATAATTGGCGTACAAGTAAATATTTATACAGGAGACAGATATTTGTTCATTTGTCACTACTCATTTATTTACAAGTACGTACATTCATCAACGTATAATTATTTCCAAATGACTGATTGATTGATTGGGAGGAAGAATGGAAATATCAGCAGCGTGGACATTTGTTACCGTAACGGGGCAGAAAACTGACCAAATATGTCAAAATTCTCTGTGGATTGACAAAATACGAAGCAAAATTATATAAACCGCTGCGAGGTTAAGACGACAAAACCAAGGTTAAAATAATAAATAGTTAAACTAAAACAGATAACAACAATATACAGAGTGTATCAAAAAGGACGTTACAACTTTGGAAACTCATATTGATTTATTCATTTATCTTACAGATATGGTTTTGATGTCATTTTGTAGCAAAATACATCAAGTTTTGACTCACGTAGTACACTAGTTCTGAAACAAGCCATCGCAAGCGCTAGCGGCAGTTGCAGCAAAGATGGCTGCGTTTACTGATCCCAAGCGTGCTAGCTGTGTTTTAGATTGAAGAATCCGAGTCTATGACAACTCTCGAACGTCATTTTCGTACAAAGTATGGTAAAATATCCTCCTAGTAGGCCTACTATTTATCAATGGCATGAGTGTTTTATTGAAACTGGATGTTCGGTAAGACACAACAAATCTTCAGGTCGTCCTCGCACGTCTAAAGACGTTGTAAAGCAAGTGAGACAAAGCTTTTTGAATAATCCAACAAAATTAACCCGGCGTGATTCTTGACAGCTGGGCGTCCCACACATGACAGTTTAGCGTGTTTGTTTCACCTTTACCGGCTTCTCTACCTCAGAGCTAGCGTACCTTGCAGTTGAACAAGTCACACCTGACATGCTGCACCGGGTTTGGCAAGAGATAGACTTCAGATAGGATGTGTGCCGCATCACCAAGGGAAGTCACATTGAATCTCTTTAGTAAATGGTTAAAAAAAACAACAAAAAAACGACGTATTTTGTTACAAAGTAACACTAAAACCATATCTGTAAGCTAAATAAATAAAACAATATGAATTTTCCTTCCAAGTTGTAAAATCTTTTTTCATACACCCTGTATAGAGAAAAAATGTAATAGAAAAATAAAATAATGAGCGAAGACAATAACACGAGCAACAGAAACCAAGTCATCCCTCAATGCACGGGAAAGAGTATTCGGCAGTTCCAGACGTTCTCCGAGATCTGAGTATTTAGGACATTCTACAAAAATGTGACAAATTCTCAGCGGGATGATACAGTCCTCACAACACAGACGGTGAAGTTTGTGAAATAAGTAAGCATGTGTTCGACGAGTGAACCCCATATGCAAACGCTCCTCAAGTACTTAATCTTTTGCAGACATTACCATGTTCCAGCCGCAACGTCCTAAAAAAAAAAAAGGCTTCACACCGTGTAGTTTATTTTTGTTGTGTCTGGTTCCAAGTTACTTTGGTCATCCATGCCAAAGGCGCGTAGTCTAAACAACGTAACTGAGATTATTATCGTTCCTCGACTGATAACCCATGCACTGCTCGGGACTGAATCCGGGGTCTAAATGGGATACGTGGATTTGAATATTCGTTAACAGTTAACATATGAGACTGATGTACTCTTCTCTTATGCTCGTCAAAAATAGGGGCAAGGATTCAATCGACCACGACAAAAACTCTCTAAGCAATTGTTTATAAATATACAAAATTGTTTCACAAACTGGCAAACCACACATCTCAGTGCTGTCTTAAAAGCATTGTGGGGAAACCAGTATGCTGGGCTCTTACGACAATTACTCACAGAAGTAAAATATAAATGGGCTACATGCACCACATCCTACATAGATTAGCATGAGGCCTCTGTTTTTTTGACAGCCTCGAGCAAGTGCCCACTCCAATGTGTTAAGACGACCTTAACTCATCTTAATGTTCCTCTAAATCGTCCGATTTGAATTTCATCGAGCTAATGCGGAAGAAAATGTCAGAAAAAAAAAAAGAATAAAGTTGCCGAAACCTTCATTTAGTTCGAATAAAGGTGTAAGAATATTCCTCACTATCGACAAATTTCTGAACTTCATATCTCATATATACCAACAAATTTCTGAACTTCATATATCATACATACCAATCTGTGATTGACGCTGACGATTTTGCAACAAAGCACGAGAACCAAAAGGATTTGGAGTATTTGCATAGGTATTTCATAATCGTTTCGGTTGTTTCTGTACAATTCTTAGTGATTTTTCAAAATGTTTAATAAAGAAAGCATTAACCCCTTTAGGATCCCATGGTACAATTTGTACCATACGGGTGTTTCATGGTACATTGCGTTATTTCTCTTCTATTTGAGCTTTTTCGTCCGTTTTTTTTTCCAAGTCCAGAGGCCTTGTAGAAGACATTACGTATGGTTTCAGACTGTAATGCGTCCAGACATAGGAGGTGATGACGTCATAAGTCAAAAATTTATTTTCTCATTTTCTAAGCCTATGTTCAATATTTTTTGGCGGGCTTATTTTTCTACGTAGAAGATTGAAATTTTGCACAAACATTCAGTCCACCGAGTAGTATTTACCAGATTTTTTGTTCCGATGTCATCGCTAAAACAGGGGGGGGGGGAGAACCAAAGGGGCAAAGGGGTAAAAAAAAAGGGATTTTTAACCCCCAAAATCCCGTTTTTCGTAATTTTCCCGCCTTACATACATGATAGGACCACGTGAGTCATACCGTCTGAAAGGCAGTTTCATTTTGAAAAGAACGTCGGTCGAATTATTATTCTAGGGTAATTAGGGCCGTCTCAGTGAATTTTTATCCAAATATACTTCTGTATAGGGTAAAAGTGGGGCATGGTAGGGAAATTTTTCCTGGCGGGCCTATTTTTTCACGTAGAAGATTGAAATTTTGCACAGACATTCAGTCCACCGAGTAGTATTTACCAGAAGTTTTTTTTTTCCGATTTCTGCGTAAAAACAGGGGGTCCAGAGGGGCAAAAGTTGAAAAAAGGGAAATTTTGCCCCAAAAATCCCTTTTTTCAGGAATTTCCCGCCTTAGATACATGATGGAGACATGTGAATGGTACCGCCTGAAAGACAGTTCTATTCTGAAGAGAATGATTGGCGGATTATAGTCCCAGGGTAATTAGGGATGTCTCAGGAATTTTTTTCGCTGAGATCATAGTGTTTTATGGTACTTTGGGGCATTGTGGGAATTTTTGGTACAAATTCTCTCGCCCTTACTATTCAAGATAGAAACTTGAAATTTGGCACACACAGTCAGTATACCAAGTACTATTTATCAGATTTTTTTGAGATGGTTACGATCACACAGGGGGGGGGTCCAGGGGGGCCAAAGTTCAAGAAAAAATTTTTCCCTCCGAAATTTTCACTTTGACACTTTTTCCCCGCTTCTGGTATATGGTATGGGGATGCAAGTGATACCATTTGAAAGCCAGCTTTATTCTGAAGAGAACGAGGTATGGACCATGATCCTAGGATAAATAGTGACGATGCAGTAGCTGCTTGACTGAAAGTCTAAAAAATAGCCCAAAATGCCAGGATCCTAAAAGGGTTAAAGAAACATTATATTTTTGACCGGTGAGCTTCGAATATCGGGATACTGCTAATATCCTTCCCGATATACAAGATGAGTTTCCCCTCTTTCTATTACTGAATCATCCAGTAAGGCTTTTATTCCAGTTTTGGTTATGATTATCTACATTTGATATTGACGTTGATATATAGGATAGCTTGAAATAGTTGTTCTTATTGAATAGCTTGGAATATTCAATATATATAGGGTGATTCTTTATACGGTTTACAACTTCAGTCAGTTATAATTCTTTTTTGGAACCACATACAGACTTGGTTTACGTTATTATACTGCAAAACACTTCAAGTTTGACTTACGTAGTGAGTACTTACGGAGTTTACCACATGCGGCGCCACCGGTCAGTCGTTGCAAATGGAGAATTTCACTGGTGTGGAAAGATCTAAGTGCGTGTTTTGGTTTGAAGAAACGAAGTCAGCAACGAGCGTAGAGCGTAAGTTTCGCACACACGGCAAGTAACTACCCAGCAGACCAACAGTGTACAAATGGCACCAGACATTTCTTGAAACAGATTGTTCTGTGCGACACACAAAGGCTCCAGGGCGCTCATCCGTGACTAACGATGTGGTGGAAGCAGTTAGGGAGAGTTCTGTTCAGGAGCGTCATTTCAGATTTAGCTGGGAAGGGGGGGAGCAAGACCCCTTTATATGCATCAAATTTCGCGTTTTTCACTGATTTACTACTACTCTATTGATAAAATCTATATACATCTCAAACTCAGGGGGACAAATGCACCTCCCTGCCCACCCTAAATGACGTTCCTGGTTTTGTTCGCAATTCTCGAAAATCCACACAACGTGCAGATACAAGAAACTGGTATCCCTCAGACCACTGTTTGGCATGTATAACGTAAAAATTTGTCCATGAAGCCATACAGACTGTCCTTGGTTCAAGTAGTGAGTGAAGCGGATAAACATACCTGACATGAATTCTGTGTTACCATATTGGATCGCATTACTGGTCATTCTTGAACACACCTTTTGATGTACTGAAACATTAGCAAAGTTGCCAATTCAGTGTGTTAATTTATGAAAACTACGACTTCCCTAGTTCCCCCTTACAGAGGCCTCATTCGATTAGCTATCGGTGGAAATGAAAAATTCTTTTTTCTGCTCCATAGTTTTCAAGCTACTCCAACTAAACAATCTGAAAATTAACGACAGAACATCCATACGTATGAGTTATGAGTCAATTTACATATTTTGCACAAAAAACCTTCGGTTACATCTGGCAACACTGTGTGGTTCCTAGTGTACTTCAATTGTTGCTTTCTAGTTTAAAAATATATGCATAAACAAGGCTTCATTTTGGTATAACCTTATTCGTGTATCACTTCAGGTTCAAAAGTTCTACTATCCCAAACTCCGGGTTGCATTATATATCGGACACCCTGTATATATATAGGGTGGAAGGGAACAAGACCGAAAAACTTCGGGATGTGATTCTAGATCTAAAAACAAGGGGGAAAAGTTCAAATAAATATATGCCCAACACGGCGGCGTTTTCGAGCAGCAGGCGAACGCGCAAATGGGGATTTCCCATTGCAGCGTCGGGGAGTAATGTATACGACAGAACACAATACGAACGAGATGGTTTGTTGGACCGACGGTGACGCAAGGATGGTATCGCTCCTGGAAATGTTAGTAGGGTATGGCTGTCTTTACCTTCTTTTCACCCGACGTCAATATCTCTAACTGTTCGGCAGATATTGCACTTAAAGGAGGCCGGCGAAACGTCGCACGTCTGCTGCTCGAAAACGCCACCGCGTTGGACGTATGTTTATTTGAATTATTTTCCTTGTTTGTAATTGTAGAATCACCTCCGGAAGTTTTTCGTCTTGTTCCCTTACACCCTATATACACTACGTGATCAAAAGTATCCGGGTACCCCCACAATCATACGTTTTTCATATTAGGTGCATTGTGCTGCCACCTTCTGCCAGGTACTCATTATCAGCGACCTCTAGTCATTAGACATCGTGAGAAAGCAGAATGGGGCGCTCCGCGGAACTCACGGACTTCGAACGTGGTCAGGTGATTGGGCGTCACTTGTGTCAGAAGTCTGTACGTGAGATTTCCACTCTCCTAAACATCCCTAGGTCCACTGTGTCTGATGTGATACTGAAGTGGAAGCGTGAAGAGACACGTACAGCACAAAAGCGTACAGGCCGACCTCGTCTGTTGACTGACAGAGACTGCCGACAGTTGAAGAGGGTCGTAAAGTTTAATAGGCGGACATCTATCCAGACCATCACACAGGAATTCCGAACTGCATCAGGATCCACTTCAAGTACTATGACAGTTAAGCGAGAGGTGAGAAAACTAGGGTTTCATGGTCGAGCGGCTGCTCATAAGCCACACATCACGCAGGTAAATGGCAAACGACGCCTCACGTGGTGTAAGGAGCGTAAACATTGGACGATTGAACAGTGGAAAAACGTTGTGTGGAGTGACGAATCACGGTACACAATGTGGCGATCCGATGGCAGGGTGTGGGTATGGCGATTGCCCGGTGAACGTTATCTGTCAGCGTGTGTAGTGCCAACAGTAAAATTCAGAGGTGGTGGTGTTATGGTGTGGTCGTTTTTTTTTTTTTTTTTTTTTTGGAGGGGACTTGCACCCCTTGTTGTTTTGCGTGGCACTCGCACAGCGCAGGCCCACATTGATGTTTTAAACACCTTCTTGCTTCCCACTTTGAAGGACAATTCGGGGATGGCGATTGCATCTTTCAACAAGATCGAGCACCTGTTCATACTGGACGGTCTGTGGCGGAGTGGTTACACGACCATAACATCCCTGTAATGGATTGGCTTGCACAGAGTCCTGACTTGAATCCTGTAGAACACCTTTGGGATGTTTTGGAACGCCGACTTCGTGCCAGGCCTTACCGACCTACATCGATATCTCTCCTCAGTTCAGCACTCCGTGAAGAATGGGCTGCCATTCCCCAAGAAACCTTCCAGCACCTGGTTGAAAGTATGCCTGCGAGAGTGGAAGCTGTCATCAAGGCTAAGGGTGGGCCAACACCATATTGAATTCCAGCAGTTCCGATGAAGGGCGCCACGAACTTATAATTCATTTTCAGCCAGGTGTCCGGATATACACTTTTGATCACATAGTGTATATATAGGCTATGAGAGAGAGAGAGAGAGAGAGAGAGAGAGAGAGAGAGAGAGAGAGAGAGAGAGAGAGAGAGAGAGAGAACTTAATTGGAGATCATACTCATCTTGAATGTTATTTTTCTTAAAATGCTTTGCTATATAAAACAACAGCTGCTGTTTAAGTAAATTTAACAATTTTAAATCAACAACAATACGTCAAATGAAAAAAAAAAAAACTGAAAATGTGTTTTATAATTCGATAGATATTTGAACATTTCCTGTGCACTTAATCCCATCAGGTGGTATAAAGCGAACTTTGCGTGGGTTTACGAGATTAAGACCTTTTGATCCTCTTCGGTAGACACTTTTCAAATAACTGAAGTTTGTAATGTCATAGACTGAATAAAAACAGGAAGAAGAGGCTATTTTCTTTCACAATATCGTAGTCGGACGAACAACCATTGTTGATACTTAGCAAATAATTGACGAAGCCTGATTAATCATGTAAAAATTTAGGTCATGCAAACACAAGGCATGAAAGCTGCACCTCCCACTTAGACATCGCCGACAGAAAAAAAAAGAAAACTAAGTGTTTCGTTTGAGTGCTACCGCTACTCATCATTTCAATATCACACATATGACGATGTTTAGACTACGGCTTTCCATTTTTAGCTCAGCTTTTCACATTGATATATTGAGTTTCTGTCAAAATGGGAAAACAGAGTATCCTCCGTTCATGAATTACCACATTAAACATATATGATTTTCTCTCTCTCTCTCTCTCTCTCTCTCTCTCTCACTCACTCACACACACACACACACACACACACACACACACACACACACACACAGGGTTATTCAAAAAGATGGAGCAGATTTAAAATATTTATTTCTAATGAACGACAATAGATAAAGACACATACGATACATACTGAAGAAAACGTTCTGTGTATATCAGGATCCGTGCAGCTGATGCTATTCTGACCACGTGCGTTACCACGTCTGCGGTTTTATCATGCGCAGCAAGTTAGAACACCGAGTGAACGTGAAATTTTGTGTGCAACTGGGCAAGTCCGCCACAACGAGTTTGACATGATTCAGGAAGTGTACGGCGATGCTGCAATGAATTGTTTGCCGAACGTCCTCCCTCAGATGGGTTACATGCGTAGGATCGAAACTGCGTAGCGTCGAAACTGCGTACGATCGAAACTGCGTACGATCGAAACTGCGTACGACCGAAACTGCGTACGATCGAAACTGCGTACGATCGAAACTGCGTACGATCGAAACTAAAACCGGCGTAGGATCGAAAACAGATAAGGTCATATGATCAAGCAATAAAAAAACAATTATTTTATAATCACAGAATATTAAGTAATAGTAATTTTTTGAAGTTATATAGGGAAAAACCGGAGTAGGATCAAAACTGTATACGACCGAAACTGCGTAGCGTCGAAACTGCGTAGGATCGAAACTGCGTAGCGTCGAAACTGCGTAGGATCGAAACTGCGTACGATCGAAACTGCGTACGGTCGAAACTGCGTAGCATCGAAACTGCATAGAAACGAAACTGACAAATAAAATAGTGACAAATATAATTAAATAATCATACAGGGGTGTACCCAGGAAGTTTTTCTTGGGGGACTATGACTTATTCAGGAGGACCAAAAAAGCTAAGTCTTGTCACAGCAGGGAGAAATGAGAAGCCTACCCCCAAAAGCCACTACTTCTGATCAAGTTGGCAAATTCCTTGTTCAGAAGATTGCCGTTAAGTTCAATTGACTTAGCTTAACATTTTCTTAGTTACCTAGTTGCTGTGAATTGTCACTTCTTTTATAGACTTTGCAGGTGGCACAATCGAAGGTTCATGTAATTAGTTCAAGTTTTTGCTAGTTTGGGCTTCGTCCCAAATTTACTAACTTCCAGGGTTGTTTTGTTTAAAACAAAATATTTAAAACAAATGATTAAAACCTTTTTTTTAAACAATTGATTTTGTTTAAAACAAATTTTGTTTATGTTTTAAACATTTTGTTTTAAACACGTGTATTTTGAAGACTTGTCTTAAACATATGTTTATTTGCATTTTATTTTATGTTCGTAAAAAAAAAAAAAAAAAATCTTCCAGAGCAAGAGAACTGTCCAAAAGTGCTCCCCAATCAGAAGACTATTTTCTTCCCATGTGAATGGTTTGATTTCTCGTGGCTACAGCAGGTCAATGTGGTGATCAACAATTTATTTTGTCTCTTTTCCTCCTTATTTTTAACGTATATTGTATTGTTTAAATGCTTCTCAGTTAACTTGCGAGAAAGTGTCGTAATCGAAGGTTGGACTACTTATAGAACTGATATTAAAAAATAAATAAAATAATTATCACGGAAACAAACTGTTGTGTTGTATTCATTGCGACGTTGAGGTTCTGAAATTAAAATATCGCAAGCATTCGTTTGTACAGTACATGTTAGTTCTGTCTTCGTACAACATGGAATCGTTTAACATGGGTTATACGTGAAGAAAAGGACATGATTTGGTACAAATTTATTAGAGTAACTCAAACTCAATCAGGTAAGTAAACGATCAAACGAGTTTGTTGCAAAACGTGTAAGAAAGAAATGGGTGGTTTAGTTCCAAGAACGAAAATCATTATGAAAAATACAATGCTTGGTAAAAATGGAAACCCAAACAAATGGTAAAAATGTTGATCCGAAAATTGCTTCTGATGAATCTAACGTCAGTGGTGTGGCTGAGATGCAACTGGAAACTTCAGGTAACAATTAATTTTGTATCAACAATATCTTTTACATTATATTATGAAAATTTTATTTCGTACCTCTTCCCCACCACAGTTCTAAATTTTCTTTGAAACTTTACAACTTGGCATAGCTTGTATGAAGAGACCAGGTGAGAAACGCAAGGTATGGCAGTCGATCGTGTAACTAACCAAGTGTGATACTTATTATAACGTTAGTGCTGAACGTCAAGGTCTGGGACAATTTGATCTCAATTTGTTTGTTTGTATGTATGTACCACGCTACAGGGTGCAATATTCAGTCTTTTAACATTAATTTTTGAGGATAGAGACACGAGGCGTCAGAATTTGCTGTATAGATTTTGACTGCGATCCCACGTAAAATTTCAAAATTAGTGGGTCAGATCCCACTTTAAACAAAAAGCCCTGTCTCATATAGCCTTGCTACTGATGCAAGTTGTAATCAATCAAACTAAACAAACTAATTTTATATGTTTCGAACAAACTTGGGTTGCAGGATAAATTTGGCTTCAACTCAACATTTAGAGCACAAGGGATCCAAGTTCATTTTCAGAAAGGTTCACTTTTGCTCAGCAAACGTAATATCTTCGTAGCATAGGGTATGAAATAAATGAAACAAAAACCACGGGAAAGCGTATGGACTAGAGTTTCATAGGACAACCGCTAGACAAGTGCGTTGACGGAATGGGGAGGAGGGCTAATTTTCCCTTCCCCCTCCTTGCTCATACATTTAAGATATTAACATTATACTTGTATTGTGTATGTTGCAGCGTTGGAATGATTAACAAGTCAAGCTCCGAATGTCATAGTCAATGATGCATAATTACGTTACATAAATGCAGAATGTGTCCAAAAGAATACATCGACGTAAAATGTCATATTTTCACAACCACGAATCCGAGATGAAAGAAAGAAAAACTACCTGAAAAAAAGGAATCTAGAATTTTGTATGATTGCCGCTAGATAGGGGCGTTCGTTTAGAAATCATCCGTCTTCTACCCTAAATTTCAGATTTTTGGGGCAGTAATGCAGATTTAGAAACATTTTGCTTAGCAAAGTCCAATATTTAAAAATTGAAGTCCTTGCACCGAATAAATACGGATTTTGATCATTGGCTGTAAGGAGCTATAGGCCTATATTGCTTTCTTGTATATTTTTTTTTTTTACCCAAGGATTTCAAAGGTGGCTCTACTTTCGAGTTTCGGGAATGCTTAAAATTCAGGAAATTGGACCTAAGCAACTTCCCAGTTTTAATCATCTGTATGTTCTTCGTATTTATTCGGTGTAATTACCTCAGGCTTATGCTGTTGGACTTTGCTTATCAAAAGATTTCTAAAACTGTCTTACCGTCCCCAAAATCTGAAATGCAGGGTGCGGATGAGGGTGGTTGCCCTCCTGTTCCACTGACGCCCCTACTAGAGGCTGTCATATGAAACTATCCCACGCCTTTTCGCATGGTTTTAGTTACATTTGTTTTGGATTCTTGACTGCGAAGTATTATTTTTTGAAATAGAATTCATTTGCTGAGGAAAACTGAAGTTTATTGAAAATGGATTTGGATATATTGTGCTCTGAACGCCCCAAATATTACCTTTCGTTAATAAATTTTTGACTCAAAAAACAACCAATTACATAGACTTGCAGAAAATATAAAGTTAGCACAATATGAAGTGTGCTTCAAACATTACTTTTCGAAAACGTAGCCCTATTATTATAAAATAATTTTATTAGCACCAGTGTTATGAAATAGTAATCAAATTTTGCAACAAAAATCTCACCCGTCTCCACGAAACGCTAGCTTAGCCCCTAAAGGCATAACTACAAAATTTTTAGAAGCGGTAACTCGAAATGATTTTCTTTATGGTTAAAATAACCGCACAACAGCATTTCTGGTAAAATTCTAGCCCTCATGTAACATGACACCATTTGCATTTGAAATTTCGAATACTAAGCACAGATGTTCGCCATGATGCTTGATAGCACCATCTGGTGTGTCAGACCACTTCCAAGTTTCATCATTCTCTCTCAACCCGTTCTCAACGCACAAGGATGGTGAGGACTTTTGTTTTGCCATGTATATTGATAGATTGTGTGAAACCTCTATAGTTGGTAAATTTTAAAATCTATCTTAAAAGCTTATTATATCCAAGAAAATACTTACTGTATGAGAGTCACTTGCAAGAGGGTGTAATAAAAGGGGTCGTTATATGAAATAAGTTGAGAATTACTAATCTATACGGAAATGTTCTGTACCCAACACTGTGTAGTCTTAAAGAGAATTAAATAAATGAAAAGATCGGTTGAAAGAGCAAAAAGTCTTAATAAATACGTGATTACACGATTTTGAAATATGTTTAAAATCATATTTTAAACTGTTCAAAATGTTTAAAACATGTACTTTTTCGTGTGTGTTTTAAAACATCTTTAAAACATTTTAAACACTTTTTTCATGTTTTAAACACGCGTTTTGTTCTTTTTTTTATATAAAAAAAACTGTATTTTTTCCAACCCTGCTAACTTTTGACCAAGTTGGAAAATTAGAATGCGTTGTTGCCAATATTTACTTAAAAGACTTCCGTTTCTTTCAATTGACATTTGGATTAGCATTTTCTTACTTACCCAGTTGCTGTGATTTTCAATTTCTTTATGAACTTGGCAATTGGCACAATTGAATGTTTATATAATCAGTTTAGTTTTAAGTAGGTGGGAATTTGTCGCCAGATACAAAATTTCTCATCTTACGGCCTCGCGCCTCATAAACCTACTAACATACCAAAATTCCTAGTTTTTATTCCGATTTCAATTACGGTACCTAAAATATGAGATTTTGTACATCCAAAAAGTCTATTTAAATTACACAGTTTTTTGTCTCTTTAAAGCTGCTAAAATTGGAAAATATTCACTTTGGAAATTTTCTATATAGTCCCAGGAGGCTAAAAACTTTGCCAAATTTAATCGTTGTAGTTCTACTGGAAGTGCCTATACTGTAAAAAATCGTTGTATTATTTCAACGACATGCCTATGTGTTAGCACGATTGTGTTAAAATATAACACAAATAAGTGGTTAGAACAACTCACTCTCCGTTTGGAGTTGTGTGTCAAATGCCGCTAGTTGAAATGACACACAGCCTGTGTGCTAAATTAACACAAGTGTAGAATCTTCGGTGTTGTTTTCTGCGTGATTGCCAAATATGTTGGGTATCTAATTATAAAGGCTTATGAACTGAAGTTACAGGCAAACACAGTAGAAAGAAATACTTAAACAAATCCAAGTATACGCAAAATTTCAAACTACAAATCGCGCGATGTGTTTTCAATTGTTTTACAAAATGTTTCTGAAGAAACCCTAACAGCACAAGATGTGCTAGGCATGCACCATTTAGGTGTTCTAAATTCATCTCCCACATTTGATGCATTTATTGCTTCTTTTTCAAAGCGGTTGTGTACTAGAAGCAACAAACGCATCAACTTTATTAGATGGCAACTGGCGCCGATCATTTGAAAGTGAATATGGAAGAACTATAAAATAAAGTAAATAGACAGTCGTCATTTTGTTATAAAATTAGGTCTACATGGCGAGCAGATTTTATCCCGAACGGTTATCGTCGAATATACGCGGGTTAAAGGAGCACTCTGATTAGCCAAATTCAAAAGACCTTAAGATTTTATCCCTCTACAAGAGACGGTTTCTTCATCGCATCCGTGGCCAAATCGGAAGAGCACGCGGCTAGTAATTGAAAGGTTGGTGGTTCCTGCCCCTCCCTTCTACAATTTTTCGGTGGCTTGATGAATTCAGAAGAGGCCGGACATAGCTTAAAGATGAAGAGAGAGCTGGACGTCCGGTAACAGCTGTGTCAGATGAAAACATTGCCGATGTGAAACAAATGATTCGAGAAAATCCTCGAACAACTTTCAAGGATATTGAATCTACAGTGAACGTTGGATTGCCAGCCAGAACAAAAATTCTTCATGATCATCTTCGGCTCAGGAAGGTTTCATCTCGTTGGGTGCCTCACACTTTGACTGAACAGCAGAAACGCATGCGTGTGGAATGGTGTGAAGAAATGCTTGCAAGATTTGATGGAGGCAATTCTCGACACGTCTCTGACATAGTTACTGGTGATGAGACTTGGATCTATCAATTTCACCCTGAAAATATACGCCAGTCTACAGTTTGGATATTTCCAGACGAAAATCCACCAATGAAAGTGAAGCGACCGCGATGTGGGGGAAGAAGATGGTCGCAACTTTCTTCTCCAAATCTGGCCATGTTGCAACTGTTCCACTTGAAGAACAAAGGACTGTTACTGTTCAGTGGCACACCACTGTTTACCTAACACAAGTGTCCAAGAACTTCCATCCAGAAGCTTCCAGAAGCTTCGGGAACGGCGTCCAAGAACTGGATTGCGTGGGATCCTGCTTCATCATGACAACGCGTCCGCACACACGGCCAACATCACAATTCAGTTTTTAGAATCTACGGAGGTCAAACTTATGACTCATCCGCCGTATAGCTTTGACCTCGCCCCGTGTGATTTTTTTTATATTCCCCAGGATCAAAGGTCGCATGCGTGGGAAGAGATTTTGCAGCCCTGAAGAAGCTGTAGTGGCTTACGAGAATGAACTTTCAAAACTTGAAGAAAAATACTGTCAACACTGCTTCCAAGAGTGGTTTTCAAGGATGCAAAAATGTATACAGTGTAATGGTGAATATTTTGAGAAAATGTAAGTGTCAAATTGATTTTAAGTATGTAAGTTATTTCACATCTCAAAACTTTCGTAGTGACCCTCATATATTAGGGTGGGCCGAAAAAATATTTTTTTTCCTTTGTTTGAAACGCTATACTGCGGAAAACTTGCCCCTATTGTAGATAAATAAAATCCAAAAGAAATATGTCTTTTTTTTACGTCTGGCGGTAGCGTAACGACCCTAAACCTTGAAAAAAATATACGATTTTCGTAACTTTTCCAATACATGGAGAAAATTCAGATAACTTCTATAACAAGTTCTTATAGTCATATTTCAATAGAGAAAATTATAGAAAAGATAAATAAATGTATAAGGAATACATTTTACAATTTATTAGCAGCTTATTACACTTATAAAAACACTTAAAAAAAGACAAATTTCCATTGAAATAGACATTTTTCCTGATTGTGTAATACTTAAGTTTGTAATGTAATACAGTCTTTTACTTGCCTTTAGTTCCTTTTGTTAGTTTGAAAAATGATTTGCTTGAAAACTTGGCATTAAATATCTTATAAAACCATCCCTGGAATCGAAACCGACACCTTTTTGTGACGGCTCAGTTTCCAGCTACACGCATCGTTCTAATACTTTGGTGTGACACGGGAATTTATCAAAGTTCCACTCAGCCGCTGTTTCACCTGATTGGACCTTACAAGGGACATCACCCAATTGTCCGGCTCCGATTTCAATGAAATTTTTATTGCTGATAGAGGACATGTATTCATTACTTGTGATGACAGAAATTTTTGCCATGGTGCATGTTTTCTATTTTTTAATAATTTTTAAAGGTTGTGATGTGGTTAATAGAAATTACTGCAGAAGTCCCTTACTACCCTTTGTAAAAGGAGTGTTAATGAAAGAACAACCATGTAGATACGTATAGGGCATAGGGGGAAGTCGTATGGTACGTATGACCTTGACGGCAGCCATCTTGAAATCTGCCATTTTGAATTAAGGACAAGTTTTTAAAATGGGAATAGGGTAATATGATACATAATTTCGGGCTAGAATTTAATCAGGAAGACAATGGTGAAGTTAGTTTTAAGATGCGCCTATTTGGGGAAAAGTTACAGGCATATTAATTGTTTATACTTACTATGTGCGTAAGTCCCTTACCTCCGCTTCTAACCCACGTATTAATGATAATAAGTGGATAAAGGTTTCGGTAATACATATTATGGCTAGAGGGAAGTGATACGATAAAGGTATCATCAACGGCAGCCATCTTGAAATCCGCCATTTTGAATTAAAGTGAAGTTTTGAAAAATGAAAACCATAGCATGCAGCATCTAATTTTAATAGTAAATTTTCCTGAAAAGCCAATGGTATCATTAATTTTGTTCTGTGGTTAACTAGTATGAATTTGTGACTCTTCTAATGTGCACGAAACATCTACTATTCGATCCTTCAAATTGACAACACTCCTAATTTTCACCGCATGTTTTAAGATTCCAACTGGCACTTTGCAATTGTTGCCATGACTCATGTTTTCTCAATTTATTACAGTTTTTAAGAGTTGCGATTTGTCAGTTCATGAATAGTGTTGGGATAAGCATCCAGCAATCTTTCTGAATTTTGAAGACTTGCCATGTAATTATTAATTTCCTAGGCAGTGTAATCATTTATTTTAACCCAGAGTACAGGAGAAACCTATGGACCTATGTGACGTAAAGAAATACAAATAAAATTATAACAAATTGGTGTTACACAAACTCAAAATTATCATGAAATGTAGCCTACATGTTGCGCAAACGATAAACAGTATTTTTCTTTAAAATAAATACAACTTTACAACTTTAAAGGAACAGCAGCAATGATAGAAAATATCAGAGACATAATATGACTGTTCCCAACACACTGTTTGTACCATGAACAAAATATGAAAACAGGTAACTTGTTTATAAAGAGGTGTAACTTAATCGAGTTCTCGATCAATACTGATTATAAATCTTACAAACATGAACCATCAACAACAATCGCTAGAAAACGAATGACTTTTTTGTCTGACTACCTAAAATATTGCCATAGAAAATAAATAAATATACAATAAACAAATAAATATAAAACAAAACAAAAGACCATTTACACAACAATCATATTTCGTTTTCTTTTTTGAAGTGAATTTTCATTTGATTTCCTGTCTCATCTACTATCCATTACAAGCTACGTCTTCGGTATTACCTGAATGCAAAGTTGGAGTTCTTTCGTTGGGTGATGATTCATATTAGTAAACGAGTTTTTGAAGGGCAGGTATGGGAAATAAATAATTACATTGTCTAGGAAATTAATAATTACATAGCAAGTCTTCAAAATTCAGAAAGATTGCTGGATGCTTATTCATGTACTGACAAATTACAACTCTTAAAAAAATGTAATAAATTGAGAAAACATGAGCCATGGCAACAATTCCAAAGTGCCAGTTGGAATCTTAAAACACGCGGTGAAAATTAGAAGTGTTGTCAGTTTGAAGGATCGAATAATGGACGTTTCGTTCACATTAGAAGAGTCATAAATTCATACTAGTTAACCACAGAACAAAATTAATGATACCATTGGCTTTTCGGGAAAATTTACTATTAAAATTAGGTGCCACATGCTATGGTTTTCATTTTTCAAAACTTCACTTTAATTCAAAATGGCGGATTTCAAGATGGCTGCCGTTGATGATACCTTTATCGTATCACTTCCCTCTAGCCATAATATGTATTACCGAAACCTTTATCCACTTATTATCATTAGTGCGCGGGTTAGAAGCGGAGGTAAGGGACTTACGCACATAGTAAGTATAAACAATTAATATGCCTGTAACTTTTCCCCAAATAGGCGCATCTTAAAACTAACTTCACCATTGTCTTCCTGATTAAATTCTAGCCCGAAATTATGTATCATATTACCCTATTCCCATTTTAAAAACTTGTCCTTAATTCAAAATGGCAGATTTCAAGATGGCTGCCGTCAAGGTCATATGTACCATACGACTTCCCCCTATGCCCTATACGTATCTACATGGTTGTTCTTTCATTAATACTTCGTTTACAAAGGGTAGTAAGGGACTTCTGCAGTAATCTCTATTAACCACATCACAACTTTAAAAAATATTTAAAAAATAGAAAACATGCACCATCGCAAAAATTTCTGTCATCACAAGTAACGAATACATGTCCTCTATCAGCTAGAAAAATTTCATTGAAATCGGAGCCGGACAATTGGGTGATGTCCCTTGTTAGACCAAATCTCGTGATCGGTAAATTTCCGCAGCAAAGGCTGAGGTGAAAGTGTAACAGTGTTCCAGTGAATCATTTCGGTGTAGTCTCTAGCTAGGAAATTGATCTTAGGTAGTTGGAAATTCCTTATTGACTTCCTCTTAGAAGTTAAGTTTCTAGCCTTTGTAATTCTTCTGAACCCTAAGTCTGTTATCCCTTACGTGATCCGGGGTTTTTGGGGTATTTTTTAGACTTTCAGTCAAGCAGCTACTGCATCGTCTCTATTTATCCTAGGATCATGGTTCATACCTAATTCTCTTCAGAATGAAGCTGGCTTTCAAATGGTACCACTTGCATGACCATATCATATACCAGAAGAGGGAAAATTGATGCGAAAGGGAAAATTTCGGAGGGAGAATTTTTTCACACTTTGGGCCCCTCTGGAGCGGCCCTGTGTGAACGTAGAGATCTCAAAAAACTGATAAATAGTACTTGGTAGACTGAATGTGTGTGCCAAATTTCAAGTTTCTATCTTGAATACTAAGGGTGGGAGAAATTTTATCAAGAATCCCCACAATGCCCCAAATTACCGCAAAAGACCATGATCTCAGGTAAAAAATTTCCTGAGACATCCCTAATTACCCTAGGGTCATGTTTCGCCCATCATTCTCTTCAGAATAGAACTGCCTTTCAGACGGTATGACTCACATGTCTCCATCGTGTATCTAAAACGGAAAATCCCGAAGAAAGGGATTTTTTGGTCTAATTATCCCTTTTTTCAACATTTAGCCCCTCTTAACCAGCGTGTTTTAACGCAGAAATCTGAAAAAAAAAACTGTTAAATACTACTCGGTGGACTGAATGTTTGAGCATAATTTCAATCTTCTAGGTGCAAAAATAAGCCCGCCCAAAAAAAATTCAGAAAATTCCCCCATGTTACCCTATACAGAAGTATATTTTGAAAAAAAATCACTGAGACGTCCCTAATTACCCTAGAATAATAATTCGACCGTCATTCTCTTCAGAATGGAACTGCCTTTCAGACGGTATTACTCACGTGTCTTCATCATGTATGTAAGGCGGGAAAATCGCGAAAAACGGGATTTTTTGTCTAAAAATCCCTTTTTTCAATTTTTCTCCCTCTGGACCCCCCTTGTTTTATTGCAGGGATCTGAAAAAAATCTGAGAAATACTACTAGGTAGGCTGAATGTTTGTGCACAATTTCAATCTTCTAGGTGCAAAAGTAAGCCCGCCAAAAAATAAATATACCCACCATGTCCCATTTTTCCCTATATAGAAGTATATTTTTCAAAAAATCCCTGAGACGTCCCTAATTACCCTAGAATAATAATTCGACCGTCATTCTCTTCAGAATGGAACTGCCTTTCAGACGGTATGACTCACTTGTCCCCATCCTGTATGTAAGGCGGGAAAATGACGAAAAACGGGATTTTGGGGGTTAAAAATCCCTTTTTTACCCCTTTGCCCCTCTGGTTCCCCCCTGTTTTAGCACTGACATCGGAACAAAAAATCTGGTAAATACTACTCGGTGGACTGAATGTTTGTGCAAAATTTCAATCTTCTACGTAGAAAAATAAGCCCGCCAAAATATATTGAACATAGGCTTAGAAAATGAGAAAAGAAATTTTTGACTTATGACATCATCACCTCCTATGTTTGGACGCAGGACGGTCTGAAACCATACGTAATGTCTTCTACAAGGCCTCTGGACTTGGAAAACAAACAAACAAACAAACAAAAAAAAAAAACCGGCGAAAAAGTTCAAATAGAAGAGAAATAACGCAATGTACCATGAAAAACGCGTATGGTACAAAATTGCACCATAGGATCCCCAAAGGGTTAAACATTAGGTCCATGATAACAAGCGATTTGAGGTTCTCCCCTTGGTCATAGGATCCAAGACATGTTGCAAGAAACGTGTTTACAAAACTTGGGGTGCTTAAATTCACCCAAAAGAAAATTGCTTTTGCTGCTTTGAAGTCTACGATTGAAATGTTAAATTGCCATTTTAATTATGTTAGTGAATGTATATTTTATGTGGATTTTAAAAAAAATTAAGGGACATTTCAATTTATTTTACTTTAATACGTATTTGAATTATGAGTAGGGATGCGCACGAGACAAGATTTGTGGCTGTCTCGTCTCGAAAATGTGCTGTAAAAGTGATGTCTCGACTCGAAAAATGTATATTTCTCTATTAGAAGAGCCGTGTCTCGACTCGAATATTGTAAGGAAAATCCTGTCTCGACTCGTCTCGTGCGCATCCCTAATTATGAGCAATGATGCCGAATGTAATTGGCTATGGTAAATATTGTAAATATGTTTTTTTACACTGCAAATATGGTTAATTATATTGTAAATTTTATTATTTTTTTAATTGACTGGTTTCGTGAACAATATTTTATTAATGTGGTGAATGTAATGCTTTTTTAAATTGAGAAAAGGAAATATGAATTGCACAACTTTTATGTGGAATTTGTGTGTGAGAGGAATATTTTGTACATTTTGAAAATTATTGACAGGCTTTTCAACATTACATTTTGATCGGGAAGAAAAATGTCATTTTCAAAATTTCTCGCAACTAGGACTACGTTATTTTAGGAAATATTGGTAACTTTAACAATAATTATTATACCTCCAGAACGGTTTGAATGATCAAATTGCCGTAAACAGTATTATGATCCTCACAACCTTTAAAAAGAATCTACGTAATTAGACATGGTACGTATCTAAGCACTATTTTTTTTTTTTTCGAAATAGTCCTTGGAAATGCAATTCAATACTGGTGATGCTGTAGCGTCCTCGGTTTGCAACAACGAACAACAAGTTTGGTTTGGTTTGTTTTTGCTTTGAATGTAGATTTGAAATTTATAATAACCTGACGTAGTGCCATTAAAAAAATAACTTTGTGATGGGTTGGCAACACTGTTAATCTGGTGGTATTGAAGAGTATGGCAGAGAATGTCACCCTGCTGATAATTGTATGTGCAAAATCCCAGCGTTATATATCTATTCGCTTAAAAGTTATAAAGGCGTATCAAGATGAATAGTTCACCCCATATCCGAACACAAAGATGCCGCCTGTCGACAAACACAGACTTTTACATGGGAATGGCTGACCCCACAGTTTTTGTGTCCAATAATTTATATAACCTACATGGTTTCATTTAGATTCTTCCGTCCGAGTCCAGATACATCCCTTGTTAGTAAAATTAATTTTGAAGCTTATAAGAGTAAATGGTACTTAAGATGCATTAAAGTGTTTTTTCGTGATTTTCGGTGATGCAGCGATGTGGATAAATATTTTTTGTACGATGCCCCTGGTGTGCCATCTTTATATTTGTCATGTCGGTGCTACCATATTGGACTTATAGAATGTTTTTTTTTTTTTCAAATAAATTGAAGAGGGGGTATTTTGAGATATTCAAGGTCAAAGGTTAAGGCGTTGATGAAACTTGATATATAAGCTCCTTTCTACTAACTTTATTAAAGATATCGTAGTCTGGAAGAAAACGTAGACTATATAGAATTTTTGGTGCGCATCTTGCGGGGAGGGGAGAAAGAGGGGAAGGAAAAGGTTAAAAACGGAAAAGGGGGTAAGAAGTAATGAAAAATTATAATATCTTACGAGGTGGGGTGATGTATAGAATACTGTCTCTTTCAGCAGCGACTCTATGTAAGACGTGGATCTACCCCACCGGAGATCGAACTCGGGAGAATATCTGTCGGGACACTTATGTTAGGAAGATTAAACTCATCAAGGACATAATAGTCTGGAAAAGAGTGTAGTAGGCCTATATTTAATTTTATTGGGTGCGGATCCTAGGGCGTGGTTCAATGGGGAGTGGTTTAAACTTTGTCAAAAATAAAATATTTCAGGAAGGAGAAATTAAGTTCAAGTATACCTTGAGACCTTCCTATAACTATATTTCCCTGTGCACACCGGGCATTTCAGCTAGTATTTCATAAATGAATGTCAATGCTCACATGTGTTTAGTTTAAATATTACCATTCGATATTGGTGCTGACCTTCTGTTTTCTGGTTAAATGCCGTGTACAGGCCTGCCGAATAAAGTTTCGTTCCATTTTGTTATGTCTCATGATGGAGACATATTTCTGAGCCTACATTTACTTACCTAATAATGACCTAACCACAATTTGTAAATAGAAAATGCATTAGAGAGAGTTTGCGAAAAGATCTTTTCTATTACTCAACACATCCGGTTTAAATATGTCATATACCTAGGCAGTGGCATACCGAAGAGGGGGGTTTGTAACCCCTCCCATTGAGTTCTTCATATACTACAGGTCAGTTCACCCAAGGTGGTTTACAGAGCTGATAACGAGCACAGCGTAGGAGAAGGAACCAGAAGTCAGTAGCCCGTAAATCCAGTAGCGAGTCACGTACACTGCTGTGGAAGTTGTTGTGGTGAGCAGCTAGTATTTCTGTTAAAGTGACACCTTATTGCGAAGGTCACATATGTGCACTTCCCGATGCAAAATGCAATGAGTCAGTGATTGTGAAAATGTGTGCGGCAAGCAGCAACAACATCATCAAGCGTGCAGTAGGAAGGGTAATAGCGCTGTAAAAGCACCGGCCCTAAATGTCAAGATCAAGTCGTGAGAGTGAAGAAGAAAGGAGTCCAGCCAGGAAACCACGCGTTGTGAGAAACATCAGGGCAGCAGTTGTGAAGAAGAACCCACCCACCCAAAGCAAACGTGCCATCTCATGCAGGAAGTCTCAGAGCACAATGTGTTGATTCACAAAGGACAATTTGCAAATAAAAAAAAAATAAAAAAAAAACACATAAGGTGATGGGCCATAAGTTATCACCAAGGTACATTCAAGAGAGATTCAAGAAAGTTGTATGAACAGTACCTCTCAGATGACAAATGGTAGTGGGTTGTCACTCTGGATGAAGCCCGGATCTACCTTGATAACACCAATAAGCCCAGGGCCATTTTTTATTCACCACATGATGCGAAGAGCCGCGGCGAGTCCGTCCGTGAATGTCGCGAGAAGTTTTCGAATTGCTTCATGATGGTGGCAGGTTTCTGCGCCAGTGGGAAGTTGCCAATGCATCGTGTGAATTTCGAGGGCAAGGTAAATGCAGACTACTTTCAAACGAACATCATGGAACCCTTATACAGAACGCATATCCCACAGTTGTATGGCAGGGACACCCGGAAGGTGTGGATCCACATGGTCAAAGCATCCAGTCATAATGTGCGCAGTTCTGTCGCGTATTATTGGCGTATGGCCACGGAGACTGATGTGTCTGTTATATCCTTCTCGTTCAAACTTGTGGAGTCACCAGATGCGTAGCCAATGGATTTCTGCGCCTTTGGCCTTCTGAAACAAGGACTCACACAAAGGCGTCCCATACCATAGAGGGCTTTGGAAAGCTTGTCAAGCGGTGTGGTCTACAATTCCCCTCACACACCTTCTACGTGGAATGCTTCAGTGGCAATTGCGTTGCAGGGCGATAGTCCAGGCTCGTGGCCGCCACATCGAGCACAACCGTTGGTGGAGGAAGGAATTGTCTGAGCAGGTGAGCGCACAAACTTTGGACATCTTAGGTGAGTTGAATTCTGTATGGAAATGGAAAACATTTCAGTTTTATTTAAATCTTGGAAAAGAAACATTCTCTGTGTGCAAGAGGTTAATCTATACATATGACGATACATCACTCCAAATGTTTAGAAAATATTAACTGGCAGAGTATATAGTTATCCTGGGGGCAAGAAAACAAAGGGATTTTTATTGAAATTAAAAATCGTAGTATAGTGGTACGTACCCTACGCATGAATTTACTTCGGAGGAGGGGTCCAAATTCAATGCGAAGATAAATTATTTTCAGATTTGTCAATTTTCGAAGTTCATGTTTATAATTCCGTATCTATACGTCCGAGCGCAAGTGTACTACGTCAGTCAAACATCGGTCCTTACTGAACAAACTTGGGCACAGATCGTTGCAATTGCGTAATTAGAAGGCGCACCATAAATTCGTATTTAGGTTCTAAACATCATGTGCGTGGGTTTTATCGGGGTTCTCCCGTTTCCTTCCACTTTTTTCATTCCACCATTTCATTCATTTCTCATCATCAGCGTCTACTTTAGCCTAACCGGCATAACCGTAGGACGTGAAACTCAAAGATTTCATTTCACTTCATTTTCGTATTAAGGTTCTAATCCTTGATTTTTCTCACTTTTATATTTACCATAATCTATTAATTTTTAATTACTAGCTTCGTTTATTCAATATCGACATGATACTTTCAGGATATATTAGTGGTGGGCTAAGGTTTATTTTATGATAGTTGCTGCTGTCTCTTATCAGTATTTCCGGCCATAGAACTATTTATTTCCAGACTTTTTTGGTAAAAAATTCCCTTTTTTCCCTTCTAAAATTTGCCTCTTATTTCCTTCTCTTATATTGGCTACATTGGAACGAACAAACCAGATTCTGGAAGCCTCATCCTTGACTTACACAACGCACTATAAAAAGTTTCACTTGGATAATTGGGGACACTACAATTCCGGTCTTACAGTATACCATATTACATAATTTTAAGGATAATAGTGACTTTCTAGGAAAAATGATATATTTTTTAAAATTACATGCTTAATTTGAGAGATATCATGATACTAGCTGAATATATTATAGGTGGGCCAAAGATTACTTTAAAATTGTTTGCTTCTGACTGGTAGCAATGTTGCCAGCTACAGAAAATGTTAATTGTAATTGTTTGTGAAAATTTTGGGAAATTTATCCTTTCCCCCCTATTATTTCAGTGTCCTTGGCTATATTCAAACCAACGTACAACTGTCTGGAATCATTCTTGGCCTACAAAACGCACCATAGAGGAGCACGATTGGATAATTAGGGAAGCCGGTGAGCCACCATGTATGCTGATTTTTGCTTCTGACGCGTAAGAAGTGCCAAAATTTAATGTGTATTATGAGAGGTTTTTTTTCTTTCTCTCTTTGTATGGCAGCCAGCGACTTCAGGTTTTTACTGTACCTTGTCAACATACCAGAAAATTCTTTTTAGGTGACTTGAACCCATATGGCTTCGGTGTTGCCAGCTAGAAAAAATCATGAAATTCGGCCAGGGAATGTTAAAAAAAAAATTCACTCTTACATTTTTTCAATAATCCCTCCCGTTAGCAACACTGCAATCTAACTTACACCAAAAAATAGCCATGTCCTTCTTCTAAAATACAAGACGTAAACGATATCAATCGGGCTAACAGTGTTTGGGCAATAAATCATTAACTGAAAGTCTACCAAAAACCCCAAAATCGATTTTGTCCCGAAAGGGTTAATGAGATATGCGCGCCAAAGATTTCGGGCTCTAATTTAACGTGCCCCCCCCCCTTCCAAGTTTCTGGGCTGGTCCAGAGAATGAATGGCCTACATAGTACTGTCTACGGGCTGGATGGGCTACCAAATTTCAGCTTTCGTTCTCCCATAGTTAATGTGATATAGGCGCCGAAAATTTGGGGGCTAACTTCACCAGAACCTCCCAACTTTCTGGGCTAGTCGAGATAAAGATCGATGGGCTAACAAATTTCATCTTTTGGGCCAATATAGTTAATAAGGTGTGAAAACCAAAGTTTTGGGGCGTTAACTTAACGTGAGCCCTTAACTTTTTGGGCAAGTTGAGATAATGGGTGTACCAGGTACTAAACTTCATGGGCCTTCCAACCCATTATTATTTAGCATTTGGGGCACTCAAGGAACACAGATACAGGGTCTCCAAATGTGAAAATGAAAATGCAATCTTTAAGTTTTATGTCCGACTGTCATCCTGGGTAGACTAAAGGAGACGCAGATGATGAGAATAAATGGAATGGTGAAATGAAAGAGTTGTGGGAAAGGGAAACTCCGAGAAAACCCTCACACACGGTGTTTGTTCACCACAAACCCCACTTTGCGCAAGTTGGTATAGAACCAGGGCCCCGCATCATGTGTGAACCCTCTGCCACTAAGCCACTGCGGCCCAGAAGTCCTCGAGACGAGACACATAGGCGTATACCTAACGTGTAATTTGTTCGTAGCGGGAATTTCTGTTATGGTATAGTTAATTACATACAATGAAAAACCGAAAATGTGATGTGGACAATCGCGACCGAAAATGTAATGTGGACAATCTCGAACAAGCAATAAACACTCTGCGTGATTTGTTTTAGATTTCGGAAAATAGGTTCTGCCAGATTTACGCTTATCGACTGTAATCGTTTATTTATTTGGGAGGGAGGCAAAATATAATATATTTCAGTCATTACACATGCAAAGAGATGTTTTATGGTAATTGTTTTTTGCTGAAATATAACTTCGGTATCTTTTATACGTGTTTAGGAGCTGAGATTATTATCTAATAATTATAAGGAAGATACAAGTTTTTTTTTTTTTTTTTTTTTTTTTTTTTTTTTTTTTTTTTTTTAGGAAGATACAAGTTTTTCACCTTCGTACAACAATTCATGTTTAATAGGCGTATAGAAGGGGCTCATGCCCAAAACATTGGGACTCCATTTCTGGGACCCCATGGTGGGGGCCCAGTTCCTGACCACCACTGGGCTGAGGGGAATCGGATCTTTCCAACGTCACCATCTGTATGAACAACTCTATGCTTAAACAAGAAATAGAGTGGACTCGAGCCCAACATTTCGGAACCACATTTTCTGGAGCTTCGAGGCCAGGGCCCAATTTCTGACATTACCGCTTTCGTTAATCGACCCCGACCTTTCAAACGCTAACACTATAGTACAACACCATGTTAAATATTCAAATAAAAGAGACCTGAACCCAAACTTTTGGGATCTCATTTCTGGAGTCTCAGGTCCCGGAGCTTTCCAACACCACAATATGTATCCAATAACTCCATGCTTAAAAGAAAAATGGAATGAAGCCAAGCTCAAAATTTCGGGACACCATTTTTGGACCTTTGAGACAAGGGCCCAATTTCTGACGTTAACACTGTGCTCAGACGACCCGAACATTTCCAACTTCACCACCCACATACAATTCCATGTTTAATAGGCGTATAGAAAGAACCCGCGCCCAAAACTTCGGGACCCCATTTTTCTGGAGCCCCATGGCTGGGGCCCGGTTTCTGATATCACCACTGTGCTCGGGAGACCCGGACTTTTCCAATGCCACCATCTGCATCCACTAACTCCATGTCTAACACGGCTTCCCCATTGTAGGAGGATTTTGATGAATTTTCTGCAGGTTCTTTACAACTATTTACAACGTTTCAAACTATTCATAAGAAATGAAATTTCAATACATTAGAAACTATGTTCTTTTAAAATGTTCAAAATGGGTGACAGCATTGATTTCCAGTAATAATTGTAAACTTTCGTAATTTTATTCTCTATTTGAATAGTAGTTTAATTTCGAATCTTTTACGGTTAAAAATATTTTTGTGAAATGTAACGGAATACATTGAAATGCTCCTACCCCCACGGATACATGTTCCAATTATAAATCGATTTGAGGTTCAGTGCACAAATGAGAAACTCCCAAAGCGAAGTACAATATTGTAACGTTGTTGACATACATATGAATAACTGGTGATTAGGTCGTTAAGCTGTACATAAAATCATATAAATTTTCATTCATATTACGCAGACAAGTACACACAGAACAGCATATGAATCTTTATCTGACTTTTGTTTCTCTAACTTTCTGACAGCCTTTACGAAATAATATCTTTACAATCGAAATATTCGTTAAACATTATTATTATTCTTATCCTTCAATATTCATCATACATCATATTCTTCATTACTTTAAATTCTTCATGTTACATAACTATTTTACATTATATTCCGTCGAAGCTGTTTCAAAGTTAGTATTACACTTCTGACATAGTCATAATTACAAATCATATTTGATTCTCAATCCATACGCCTGTAACTTGTCCATCCTACCTGCAGTGTGGATCCTACGCAGTTTCGACTGTACGCAGTTTCGATCGTACGCAGTTTCGATCCTACGTAGTTTCGACGCTACGCAGTTTCGATCGTACGCAGTTTCGATCCTACGCAGTTTCGACGCTACGCAGTTTCGACCGTACGCAGTTTCGACCGTACGCAGTTTCGATCCTACGCAGTTTAGGTCGTGTGGAGTCCATGAATATAACCCTAATTTATAGCTGCACAGGTTAAAGAAATTAAAGAGAGAAATATATATATATATATTTTTTGAGCGCATGATTAAAACTTAAATTATTTCAGGGCAACTGCGTACGATCGAAACTGCGTACAGTCGAAACTGCGTAGCGTCGAAACTGCGTACGATCGAAACTGCGTAGGATCGAAACAGGTTTTGAGCTGAATTTTTCGATCGTACGCAGTTTCGACGCTACGCAGTGTCGATCCTACGCCGCATTCCCCCTCAGATGCCTTAAAACCTGGCAGTAGAACTCGCTGTTGACGGCAGGCCCCTAGAGACGAATTCGTGTTGCACAATGCCGCGAATGTCGAATAAGATGAGGAGCATGAATTTGCCGAGCTATGGATCTGCCTCGCCTTTATTGCTCGTGGAGATCTTTTGCTTTGTTTCAGGGTTGGATCCGTTGTATCGGACAGATCTTCTTTATAAGGAAGACTAAGAGAAAGTTTTAAAGGCAATTGCTCAAGTATAAACAACAGTTGTGTTATAAATGTTTGGAAAAGATAAACACAGATGGGGGGGTAATTAAGTCAGGGCAGGGAGCCGACAGATGACACCCGGGGAAGTACGACTCAGGTGGCTTCCCATGCAAACAATGAATTTTAGTACTTTCATTTTTAGTATAAATTTCTATGCTTTGAAGGTATCTCTTTCAGTTAGTGTCTGATGAAGATAATGTTAAGTTGTCGAAATCATTACACTGTAATTTAGTTTTTAATAAATAAGTGTATATACTCTGGTCAGAAGTGTTTATTGTTCCGAAACTGATTCTTGCAACATTATAAAAATGATAATGAAATGACCAAAATCGCCCAATTAGTTATTGAAAAAATAGTTGGAAAAAACTCTCACCCAAAAGTAAACTACCCCTAGTACATTTTTTTTCAGGAGAATTGAGTTATGCCATATTGTCTGGTTATCAATAAAATACAGTAAACCCATGTTATCACGAATCCCAAGGGACCAGAAAATCAAGAGTTCATGTTAAAAAAAAAATCGTGTTAACCGAGCGACCCAAATTTTATTTTGAAGTACAGATTTTATATATATATATATATATATATATATATATATATATATATATATATATATATATATATATATACGCACTACAATATATTAATATACAGACTACAGTATACAGACCATACATATGCACTACAGTATGTTATGAATGTCGTCATAGAAAACATTACAGTGCCTGGATTCTCTTATCTTGGAAGATTAAAAAGAAGATTTATGTTACCGCATACATCAATTTTCTTTATAGCATCAGTTTGCAACATCACAGAAAGTGCATTTGAGAAAAATAGATTACAATAATACTGTTACTCTACCATAACTTGAAAAAAATGTACTATAATAGCCACCATAAATGTACTACCATAACTTGAATGTGAAAAATTCCTGTATATTGCGTTGTCTTAGACGGGAATGAAAATGTATGATAACTTCACAGCCAACTGTGCTAATGGCTTTCGTAAAACACTTAAAAATAGGATTTTTAGTTTTGTTTGCAGATCTGTACGTGTCTGCTCCTCTTGTCCATGACTTCTCTCAAACTAGCTCACTTCTAAACAATAGAAAAGCACGTCTGAACACAGAACTGCACTTCTTACCGTATTAGCTCGAAATATGTTCCAATGTTCTCACCCTAACTTCAGAGGAGAAATTTAGCAGAAAAAATAACATTAATATTGTTCACACCACCACGTCCGCGAACTCCAATTCTTGGAATTTTCACGCAGAAAATCCAGGTCAGGTTATACAATTTCCAGCTCCGCTGATAACGAATAGGTACATATTTATGACTGCTGCCACAAGGGCGGGTAGCAGTCTTCAGCACTTGAGGGAGGTAAAAATTGACATCTCGTAAGAAAAAAAATATGAGTTTCTTGTTTGTTTCTTATTTACTAGGCATTTTTTTCTATATAAATACTGTATTGCAAAAACTGACCTGGATTTGGAGTAAAATAATAATAATTAAAAAAAGCTGGAGAAAAGAAAAGAAATCCTAAAAATTCGTGTTAAATGAAAACCTCTATGACGGAACGGACTAAAAATGAGTTCGTAATTCGTGCTAACCGATAAAACTTCCTATAAGATAACGTACATCGCTACCGAGATCGAAATTTTGTTAATCTTAACCGAGTATTTGGCTTAAGCGAGTTCGTGTTAAGGACGATTTACTGTATTTATGAAATATGAAGAAAATCGCAGTTTTTTTTTTTTTTTTTTTAAGAAAATCGTCCGAAAGAAAACTCAACCCTAGAATAAACCACCCTTTCTCTACTTTCCGCAGAAAAATGACTTATTGCACATGAGGGGCTTGTTTTCGGAAAATTGATTTATGAAATATTATTATTATAATAAAAAAAAAGCGGTATTTGAGAAATTGGCAATTTTTTATTTTTACCCATAAGTAAGCTATTCTTACTTTTAGGGGTAGGAAGAAAATTTGAAAGTAAAAACCGCGGGGAACTATATAAAAACCTTAAGTATAAAATTCGATTGAGATACATTGAATGGTATGCCCTCTACGTGAGTGTACACCAGAACGAACGGATGTACAGACGGATAATGTCGAAAAATAACTTCTTCGGTATCTATAGCCCATGAAGCGTGTCAATCTATTGACATATCAAATTCGATTTTTTTTTCACGAACACCATATTTTCTTCCCTGTCTTCGTTGCTCGAAAGTAAAAAAGTATCGGACTTAGTGAAAATAAGTAACAACACGATGTGCTGATGCTGACAACACATATTCCAACTTTAAAGTTCCCAACTAGCAGCTTGAACCCTTCCAGGATTCAGCAAAATGTTTTCGTCTAGTTGCTGAAAAAGTACTGCATCGAACCTTCTGGAGAATCGATGTTCTATGTTTACCAGACATACACAAAAATATGTATCTTGTATAACGAATTTGCAGCTCAAAATACACTTCGTCAGCATGTACATAAAAATAACGCCCTGACACGTCGGCATTTATTTTTGGGAAACACTTCTCCATATGAAAACCATATCAACCGTGTCCAAGGTCGTACAAGTAAGTGTCTTCAAAGAAGTGAACCATATGAGCGTCAAAAACGTCTTACGTCAAAACAAACAAACACTTCTGCAAAGCATTTTCAAACTAAACAGTTTCTGACAGGAAGTATTCTCGATTATAACTTCACATTTAGTTTCACATCTTAGAACATATAAAGTAATCACGAGCTGTCTATAGTTTCTGTGCTTTAAGGTATACGAAATGTTCCTAAAAGGGGGGAAATTTGTTATAACTGTTTCAGTGAATAGCAACAAAAGGAAATGTTGAAAAAATTTCACACCTGGAGCCATACTATATTATAAAAGGGATCTTATTCAGTGAGTTGACGTATTTCATAAGGAACCTCCACGAAGTTCGTAACAGTAAGTATCGAATTTATTAATATTTTTACACAAGTAATGTGAACCGATATTTTACAAAATGTAAGAAACATATAGAAAAGCTGTTATAAAATGTATGCCTGTAACTATAGATATAAGCAAGAGATAGAAGGTAGCGAGCCAGCATTTATTTCTCGTGTTAACCTCGTTCCCACGCAGATCAAAGGTTTATTCATCCTCTATACAAAGAATACTTGAAGTCAATGGCGTATTCAAGAGAAATTTCGGGGTTTTAACCCTACCTTCAGTAAGATATTCTGCAAAAATAAACATTTACTATATTAAGATATATACAGTGGTTGATTCATTTATATCCAGCCGAAGTCAGTTGAGTTGAGTTGATTTTAGTTCAGAGTCCCTTTCAGCAGCGAGGCTATATGAGACATGGATCTACTGATTAACGTGGAATCCGAACCACATGAGCTCCCGCCCGGAATCGAACCTAGGTCCAGCCAAAGTCAATCTGCAACAGCACCGTGCAAGCACAACCCATTGCCATGAAGTTGCCACGAGCTAACAAACACTATCTCATTAATTACACAGTGTGGTCAAACGTAGTCTACTACCGCCGGGCCGCGGTGGCTCAGTGGTAGAGCGTTCACCTCTAGTGCTAGGGGTCTCGGGTTCAAACCCTGCTCCTGCCAAGTGAACTTTGTGGTGGACAAACACCGTGTGCGTGGGTTTTTTCGGGGTTCTCCCGTTTCCTCCCACTTTCTTCATTCCACCATTTTCATTCATCTCTCATCATCACTGTCTCCTTTAGCCTAACCGGCATAAACGTGGGACGTAAAACTCAAAAATTTCATTTTTCCTACTACCGCCGAAATTGAACAGATTCTGGGAGGAGTTTATTGTAGTCTTTAACGACGTGCGACAAAAGCGTGCGAGGCACAGTGGGGCGAAAACGCAAAAAGCTGGCCAAAAGTAAAAAAATGAAAGTTAGTAATATAGGATTTTTTTTATGTAGTTGGCTAGAGTGATGTTAAAAGGGCCCAAATCCATAAATAGAATAGGGTTTTTACTTTATCCCGACTACCTGAGCCACTCTTAAGTAGACCCTTCAGCAGGCCAAATGAGTAGAGAACAATAGAAGAATTGTGACGCGTTCGTTGAAACGGTTGTAACTTTCGAACGCGTTCACAGTTTTTAAATCTGTAAAGTTTTCCTATATCATACTGGTAAGTAGAATAACTGTATGAAGTGGTAAATTAATAATAATGATGTAATAATTTATAATTTGAATCGCAAGTCAGGCAAAATTTTCACATTGTTTATATATTTTATTAACTTAAAGCGTTGAAAACATTATGTGCACCATCGTGCACCACGTTCATATTTTGTAGAATGGTAGTCTCAATATTAATTAATGCTGTCGACGGAAACGTAGCTGCCAAAACGTGCCAATTACGAAGTGTGTTGATGTTAATTATTGTTCATTTAATGTTACAGTGACAAGCCGTTGCAGTTATCATAACCGAATCAAATACCAATAATTTGTGTCTTTTAAGTAATAATGCATTTCTAATAAATAAGAACGTAAGTAACAAGTAATTGTTCATCAAAATATGTGAAAAAAGTGAATATTGTTAAAGATACATTGTGAAAATTACAAAGTATGTTGACATTTTTTTATTCCGCCATTTTGTTTTTCTCAACTTTAGTTGCAGAATAGTAATCAGCAACCTCAATAACCCCTTTATTGCCACTTTTGAGAACATTTCTACGACTTGTTCGACTTTTGCAAATTTTATTCCGCCATTTTGGATCCGCCATTTTGTTTTTTCAACTTTAGTTGCAGAATCGTAATTACCAACCTCAATAACCTATTAATAATAAATTTCATTCAATTTGAATATAGTTATCATATTTTGGCCAGCTTTTTGCGTTTTCGCCCCACTGTGCGAGGGCCAGCAAATGCCACATATCATACGTGACAACTAACTGCACCATTCACAGGGATTTATGCTTCACGGTCGTTCGTAAGAGCAGTGTGCACGTCCTGAAATTGTGCCATGTGGTTGAGCATAATAGGAATGTTGAGAGGCTATATGAACATCATCTCGCGGTCAATCGGTGGAAGTCCGTTGTTACCCTTGATGAGGTGTGGACTTACCTTTAGTAAAGTTTATGCCAATCCATACAGACCTGTTGACACCAAGGGCCGAAGCATGTTCTTCCACCAGAGCGTAGTTTCCCGAAAGGGTGCATGAATAGTTTCCGGTTTCTCCTACAGGGGAAAATTGAATTTCAAAACAGTGAAGCGAAACGTCAAAATCAATGCTGCGTACTACCAGACTCATGTTTTGACTGAAATCTCAGCACTGTATGGCCAAGATGTGAACCAGGTTCAAGTGCACCAAGTCAAGGATTCAGCTACGGCGAAAACATCGCTGGAATTCTTTCGCCGTATGGAATAGGAAACTGGAATTTCGGCAAATCCCTTCTTTGACATCCTTGTCAAGAACCCAGATGCGAGTGCCAATAGACTATTGTGCTTTCGGACTCCTCATGCGGCGCCTTTCCCATCGTCGAGTCCCCACCATACCAGCCTATAGAAAGCCTGCCAAGAGAAGTGGGATACAATACCTATGGTTCAAATGCAAAACAATCTCAACAATGGAAACTCCGATACCGAGCTATAGTCAGTAGAAGTGGCCTGCAGACTGAATACAGCCGATAGTGGAAACACGGCGTTTTCTCGGTAAGCGGCACATTCAATTTCGGATCAATTGTAAATGAATCAACCTCTGTTCACAGAAGTCACGCGTGCTCAAAGGATATGAGGATATGATCAATGCTTGATTGATGAAATTCTGAATACACCTGTGAAGTCTTACACTTACACTGCCCGTGGGCTTCAGTGCCTTGTTCTAAATGTTATCCCACTTTTAGCTTTGTATACGGATTATTTATTCATAAAATACAAAAATAATACTACTGTATTATGAAAACATATGTGTAATCTAAATTAGTTTTTGTTCCAATACACATTTACTTTCGGTAATTTAGCACTTTCCAGTGGAATTAGCAGTGACAACCCTGGACATGCTATATATATTGCAATATACTAACGTTTCGTCCATTACCTGTTAACAACGTTACTTCATTGGCAACTGACTCACATTGACCCAGCACGAAATAATGCAGGAACTATGCAACCCAACGTGTATGGGAGTCTAGCTGGTTGCATACACAACGCCACTTTTTCCGTGACGATTACGAGCAATCACACGAATTCACTACGCCTCGCTTTCTATTCACTATCGCCCAATATAATACTAACACAAGACAGCTGCAGTACACGAATATTCTGCGTTACTAACTTACAAAGACTACTTCTGAAATACATGAGTGTTTCAGTTATTTCGATATATCAGTTTTTTAACCCCTTGCACTGAAATGACGAATTTAGCTCGTCATGGCCTCCCGGTGCCAAATCGCACAATGACGAGCTACACTCGTCATAAAATTTAATGTATTGTAGCATCACGTAGGGTTACTATATTGATATTTTGAAAGTTATATAATGAAAAACCATCTATAATACACTTTTATAACTTATACTTCAATTATCAGAATTCAGAAAATAAATCGTACTGGAATGGGTTAAGCTATCACAAGCACAAAATCGAAGAAATGCGAAGGAAACGAAAAATTGGGTAGCAAAATGTGATAAACCTATTATAATATGTGATGATTATAATTTATTACGGAAGTGAGTTATTTTTTATAGTAGCAAAATTGTATATCACTGTCTTTTCTTTATGACAGAACGATTCTCTCTCTCTCTCTCTCCTTATAGTTTAAGGTGCAGTATTAGTGTCCTCTCGAACTTCCAACGATTCCCTTTAGGTTCTCAATAACACAAATCAATCCACTACGGACCAAACACCATATTACTAGAAACTGGCTGCAGCTGTAGGACCGACGACAAAGAAACTACATGCACTTTGACATTTTATTTCATCTGGAAATAAACCGCCTCAATAGGTTTTCGAAATGCAACACCCAGCTTACATTTCGAAAACTAGATCCTCAGCCAAAACACGGACTTTAGCAGTATCCTCTTCTATCTTTTCATAATTGGTTCAAGCTGTAAAAAATTAGTTAAAAAACGACACAGTTGTTTCATAGCACTGGCCCAGAAATACTGTTTTTGAAACGCACTCTTGTTTTCCACTGAAATGACGGAAGAAAATAGTATTTGGTTTCGATGTGTTAAAAAAAATAAAAACACTGGATTCGAGTAGCTCTGACTTTAGGAAAACATATTACTTCATATCGATGTAAAACAAGAATGTTTTCCTTCGCCGCTCAAAGTCTAATAAAAAGGAAACTGCAAAATCAGAATATACAGTATATACTGATCAGCCAGAATATTATGGGCACTTACCTAATATGTGGTATGGCCATCTTTGGCTTGTAGGAAAGCAGTAGTTCGGTTTTGCATGGCAGTAATGAGACCTTGGTAGGTGGCTGGAGGCATGACGCACAAGCCACATAATTCTTGTAAACCCCGCAGATGGCGTCGATGGGCTAGATCAGACCTTCAATGACATCCGAAAGATGTTTAACTGGGTTAAGATCTGGCGAGTTTGGAGGTCATTTCAGCATAACGTTAACTTTTTGAGAAGGAAGGTTGTTCTGCTGAGAGATGCAATTCCCAGCTGGAAGTATGGCCAACTTGAGTAAACGTGATCAGTAATGACTTGCCGATAGCTAGGAGCCGCCATGGTGCCCTCCATATTCATGGATGGCCATATGAAGGTTCCTCAAATCATAATGGAGCCACCAACAGACTATCGTCATCCTACTATGTACATCTTGTGCAGCTGTTATGAAAGACGTCGAATTCTGACCCATGGTCATCGATGAATGAAACCAGTACGTGATTCATCAGACCATGCAACCATGCATGCTTGGCGGTCTAATGACGAAGGGCACGCATCTATTTCAGTTGTTACAGCCATGCCGTGCGGTTAAGATTGGTACCCTTGTGGGACGTTGGTTGCGAAGGACCATATCAATCAGTGTACAGTGAACTGTGTGCTCAGACACACTTGTTCGTAGTCTATTGTTAACGTTTGTTGAAATCTACTGCTAACTAAGCCAGTTTTCGCCCTATTCTGTTGTACTCACCTCAACAGTATACAACGTCCGGCATCTTTAATGAAATGTGGCCGTCACATGTCTTGTGGTTTCGGTGCTGGTTTCACAATCCTTTTCCGACCTTTAAAAGGCACTAACAGTCCAACAAGTCGCACTGTTTCCGGCATGCTCGTTCCAGCCTTCTGGACCCTATGAAACTCGGATATATCGCCGGCTTTCCCCATTCTACGCACAAGCATCACACTGACTGATCAAGTAAGATCCCTGTCATCATTTAGCGTGCGATTCTGCTGTCACATGACTCCTTCCAAAAGTAGCGGGTGGTCGTAAAGTTTTGGCTGGTCAGTATATACACGGCTTTGCATGTACACCTCACTTATTATAGAAATGAAATCTTTCAGTTTAACGTCCCACGTTATGCTCTTTAAGCTAAGGGAGATGATGAATAACGCAAGTGAATGATGATGGAAAAATTGGTGGAAGAGAAAGTGGGAGGAAACGGGAGTACCCAGAGAAAATTCATGGACACGATGTTGTCTATCACAAACTTACTTGATCGAGGATTGAACCAGGGACCCCGCGCACCAGAGGTAAGCGCTTCTCACTCATTATAAGCCTCACTATAGCACAAAATGTATTTAAAATTGACGAGATCGTTTCTTCTGTAAACTGCTACAGGATTAAAGCTGCCATTATCTTTACCACAAAAGAAATCTTTGCAAACATCCCCATACCAAAACTGAACTTGTATGAATAATAATAGTATCTATGCATATATCAATCAATCATTTCATAAGAAAGGACATATTAGTTGATAAAATTGATTGATTTATATTGTTTTGAACAGTGGATACTGGATAAATGAACTTATCTATTCTAATAAATGTTACTTCTATAAAAAGGTTATTTGTAAAGTCACTCTACATTTACCGTTCCCGAAGATTCAGCAAGTGCCCATGAAAATGGAAAACTGAAGATTGCCAGATGTACAGAATAACACTGATTATAGAGATAACGAGAATTAACGTTTTGTTGTTTATTGCCAGACTATCCTTGGAGTTTTAGTACTATAGTACAAATACTTGCATAAAATGATTTAAGGACAAACTTCGCCCTTCTATTGGATCGAAGGATAATATTGTGTTTTCCTAAAAGTACAACCTACGCAAAAAAAAAAAAAAAAAAAAAAAAAAGCTCTAACATAATTTTTCGGATTGCTCGTAGCATAAGCCTTGCTCCAAGAGTAAGTCTTACCTTCATAATATGCCCCGATAGTCGAAACAAGCAATTAGATAGTAACGGTTACTTTTTTATCTGCAGTTATTCGAGTTAAACATTGGTTACATTTTATATAAATTGTTTCTGAACCTTTCTATTTTGCGCGTTTCTCGAAACAAACAACACATTGGCAAGGTTACTGTCTGAGTCTAGAGGCACTATGTTGCCAGAGAAATTAAGAAATTAACGACAGAATTCGGGATTCGGGGAGTTATGCCCATGTTCCAGAATAAGACAGCATGATGAATAAAAGTAGATTTTTGTACAGTCCGCAGCAAAAAACATGCAACATAAGCATGTAAGTTTATTGTGAAACGACGAAGTCTTTTGCTCCAAAATAAGTGTGCAGGGGAGGACGCCGAGCTTTTTCCTGGCGTGATTCGTGCCACCTAGACGTTGTGATTCCCAGCGTTGTGCGTAGTTTCACAATAAACTTACATGCTCATGTTACAAGTTTTTTGCTGCGGACTGTACACGAATAAGCGTAGATTTTTGTATTTGAATAAATGCCGACTGCTGTAAATACTTATATGATATTGTTGTATATGAAAAACGAACATACATCTCTAAAAATAAACAATAATGCGTCTTTTGAGTAGAAAATTAATGTAAGATCCAGTTTTTTTTTTTTTTCGGAGAAACCCAAGAGTAGTGGTATGGTTTATAAAGTATATGGAAAGTTTCCTAATTTTATTCATTCTTTCCCCGTAAATAGAACAAGTTTTGGTCTTAGTTAAAACTCTGTTCCATTACGTCCTTTCAATATTCAGCTGTTTTCTTTTATGCATACAGGAATCCATTGCATAATGCAGTTAAATGGTTCCAACAAATGCCCGTGTTATGCGAAACTGCGTTATTCTATGTGTACTTTAAAATGGATTGAAATTTAGTTTATCACACACATACACACACAAAATACAATAACAAACAAGTTTAAAAATAATACTATATCTTTGGTGTGTGATCAAAGGGGCTTAAACCATCTTTTGGCCACTGTTCGACTGTAATACATTATTGACATAGAAAATTTTTCGTTTCATATAATGGGCGTATGTCTGGGTACAATGACCATATTTTATAAGATTTGATGGGTATTAATGGCTTATGTTTTGGCTCTTCTGCCAGTTGCAGCTCTGAGATAGGTGCTGCAGCTTGAGATACTACCCTACCTCCGAGCTACAACGGGCAAGAAGTTTCTTTAGATCCAGCTGCAACGAGCAGGGTCCGTTCTTAATCAACGAACTTCAGACCTCCGAGCTCCAATTTCAATTGTAGAGGAAACAACTTTTTATAGAATTTCTTATTTGTAATCTTGTATGTAAACTGTATAAGGTTTTTAATAATAACAGTGGCGTATTTAGGGGGGTGGCTTCCGGGCTTAAGCCCCCCCGAAATCTTACTTAGTATAGTAAATGAAATATCTTGCAGAATTTTCACATTTCCAGCCAAAGCCCCCCCCGAAAGTTAGCAAAGCCCCTCCCGAAACAAAATCGTAAATACGCCACTGAATAATATATATATATATATATATATAGAATTGAAAATCACTATGTTTGTGACTAAATCTCCTGAACCGCCCGACCGATCTCGATCAAATTTGTAACATGGATGAGGTCTCCGAGGCTGGGCTGGTTTTAGGTTATTCACTTTGAAGGTAGAACTGACGAATGGGGGAGGGGGAGGTGGTATAAACAATAAATAAAACTTAACTCCTGAACCACTAGACCGATCTTGAACAATTTTTCAACATAGATGAGGTTCAGGCCTGGAATCGTTTTTATGATTTAAATTTGACGGAGCAACGTAGGGGAGGACAAGGAGGGGGAGACATATAAAAATCAATTTATATAAGACTGAAAGTTAGTATTTTTGTAACTTAATAACTCTTGAACTATCCGACCGATCTCAATCAAATTTTCAAGATACATGAGGTTCGGATCTGGAAACATTTTTGTAATTTTACTTTGGCGGAAGATTCTAGGGGAGGGGGAGAAGAGGGGGACGTATAAATAAACTAATAAAACTTAAGTTTTGAACCACCCAACCAATCTCGATCAAATTTTCAACATATATGAGGGTCGGGCCTTGGGTGTTTCTTATTATTTCACTTTGACGAGCCAACGTAGGGGAGGGGAGATATATGTTAAAAAAAAAAAACTGCCTTTGTGACCATCACTCTTGAACCACAAGACCGATCTCAATGAAATTTTCCATATACATGAGTTTAGGGGCAGGGATTACTTTACGCTATTCACTTTGACAATGCAATGTAGGGGAGGGGGTGGGGGAGAAATTTATTAATGATCAAAAATGACCGATATTAGTGTTGAATCCATAGTTTTCGGGGTCGATGAGAGAAACAGTGACACTTCTGATGCTATTTCAATCGAAGTTCAGCCCTGACAGTTGGGGAGGGGGAGCGTACAACGTAGGGGAGGGGGATAAACATTTAAAATTATAGAAAATGACTAATATTAGTGTCGAATCCATAGTTTTAGGAGTAGCTGAGATTAAGAGTGACAATTCTGATGCCGTGTGCCGCAGCATGGAGGATGGCGAGGGGGAGCTATATGTAATAATGATCGAAAATGACCAATATTAGTGTCTAATCCATAGTTTTCGGGATCATTCAGATTAACAGTGACATTTCCGATCCGGTTTAAATCCAAAATCAGTCGCGCCACTTGGGGTGAGGGGAGAAAGAGATATATATAAAAATGATCGAGACTGGCCACTATCAGTGTCGAATTTATAATTTTCTGAGTCACTTAGATGAACAGTGATACTTTCGATTCCGTTTAAATTCAAATTCAACCCCGCAACTTGGAGGAGGGAGAGGAAGAGATATTTAAAAATGATTGAAAATGACCGATATTGGTGCTGAATCCATATTTTTGAGGTCGCTGAGATGAACGGTGACACTTCCGATGTCATGGCCCGCAACATGGAGGAGGGGGAAATGACCGATATTAGTGTTGAATCTATAGTTTTTGGGGTCGCCGAGATGAATAATGACATTTCTGATGTTTAAATCCAGATTCAGCCCCGCATTTTGGGGAGGGGGAAATACATAAAACTGGTCAAAAACAACCCATATTAGTGCCGAATCCATAGTTTCCGGGGTCGCTGAGATGACCGGTGACACTTCCGATCTCGTTTAAAACCAAATTCAGCCCCGCAACTTGGGATAGGAGGAGATAATAAAATGATCGAAAATGACAAATGTTGGAGTCGAATCCATGGTTTTCGGGGTCGCCGAGATGATCAATGGTCTTTCCGATACTGGTTAAATCGATGCCATTTAAAACGAAAACAGCATATTTCACGGGTACTAAACACATGAGATACGGAGTTGTGCATTTAAATTTTCATTTCAACTCAGCGAAGCGGGTAATATATGCTAGTAATAATAATAATAATAATAATAATAATAATAATAATAATAATAATAATAATAATAATAATAATAAAGATGAGGTAAAACCCGTGTGCTTGTACACCACCGAATATTCCAGCATTTTACATGTCAATAGTATGAAAATTAGTTATTTTATTACGTATTTTAGTGAAGGACGACACATTAAAAGTGTATTATATTATTATTATTTTAATACCTCAAAATGCATCTTACACACTGGCAAGCATTAGCGTAGCAATACATTTCGTAACGGAAACACATTTAAACTCTCTTTTTACCTTCTATTCAGGGGCGTCATTTAGGGGGGGCAGGAGGGGGCAATTGCCCCCTCCCAAGAGTTTGAGGAACACATATGCTTTAATCAATTGTATACTAATATACCAGTACAAAACATAAAAATCTTATGTCGGGGTGCTCTTGCCCCCCCCCAAGCGAAGTCTGAAATGACGCCCCTGCTTCTATTACACACAAATTAATTATAGTTAGAATAACTAGTACCTAAAAAGAAAAAAAAGTTTCCAACGATTCTTAAGCTAGTACGTAAATCATTGAAGTTTTTGTGTCGTCCTGTTTCTTAATTATGTCCCTTTTAATATGAATTGGTTTCTAGAAGAAAGGGGGGAAATTATTACTGCTGAGTCATTTCACAAATATCTCTTTGACAGCATTTTCACCGAGTGAGAAGTCCCCAAAGCTATGCGCATACAGTGAAACCTCTCTAAAGCGGACAGCCGTCGGGAATCAAAAATTGTCAGCTATAGAGAGGTGTCCGCCTTAGAGAGGTTTCAATATTTTCTTACGTAAATTAATAAACAAGATAATATGTAATTAGAAAAAAATATTTTTGCATGAATCACATATTTATGAATATTACCAAAACGTTACTGCACCTGCATTATCTTGCGCCATCCAATTCGAGGCACAACATGGGAATATGATGTTATAGTTCTCTGCACTTTACACTTATCGCTACTTACTACGTTTTCGTTGTGTTGCTTTAATTGGTGAGTTAACTGCAGTCAAGTAATGATTTTTTTTAAAGACGATATGCGTACCCGTGGTCAAAAATACCAAACTTGTCTTCTGCTTGATTAGAGATTCCAGCGTGACAGTAGAATGATGTGTCATTCCAAAAAGTGGGCAACTGTCAATCACTTTTGTTTCTGAAACAGATTGAGTGGGAGTGGAAAGCAAGAAAAGGACATAAGGGTGTTGTGAAACAGAGACCCTTCCTCTGGGTTGCTGAACAGACAATTCAGGCGGCAAAATGTTGTCACACTCTCATGTTCTTGGTAACACACCCTCATGTTCTTCCTACGTATGAATTACTAAAAGTGTATTTTTATTGTACTTTTCAACTTTTTTCTAGAGAAAGTATCCGTAATACGGAGGTAAATAATACCTATAAAAGACAAGAAAGACTGTCCGTGTCCGTACTAGAGAGTGTCCGCTTTAGAGAGGCTTGCCAATATGTTTTTCCCTATTACAGTGTTTCGGGATTACAAAATATGTCCGTTATGGGAGGTGTCCGCTTTATAGAGGTGTCCGTTAGTAGAGGTTTCACTGTACTACATTGCTTTCAAGTGGGCGCTCCGCTGATTTCTTTTCAGCCGCGTTAAGCTTCCTATATGTTATTGTATAACTTCTCTTCTTCAATTTTGAAAAATGAAATTATTTACCGATGACATACTATTATTGCTATCAACCAAGCATATTTATATTTTTTCTCTTATAGGATGAATAATTCCTAGAATTCTTACTAATTAGAAAGTACGAATACTGTGTTCTTTTAATTTAATAGAATACAGAATGTATTATTTTCTCATACAGCCCAACGCTGCTGCCGGGGAGTATAGTTAATTAAACTACCTAGTCTTTTTTACAGATGATGAAACGTGGTTTGCCAGGCGTATTTTTGTTGGATGATGTATGGTTCAACGCCTCAATTCCAACCTTTTAGGCTGGAGTTCAAGTAGCTCCACTAGTAGCCTCACGGTTCTGAGTCAATTCTGAGAATTAAATTGAAACCATGTGCGCTATGCATTCGACTACACGAGAACATAATGCTTATCTAAAGCGAAAGTTATTTTAGGCAAAATCGTAAAAATATGTAAGAAAAGTTCATGAAAGTACGTATGACGTAGGTAATACATCGTAAATAGATCACGAAATAGTTTGCATGTGTGATTCGGATTTATTATTGACATATTCAGTTATGCAGCTCTAGGTTGTTAGATACGAATTGGCAAGTACGATTTGCCAAATTGCAAATTCCGCTTCTTCTAAAATAAACTAAAATGGTAAATGGCGTTGGTGTAAATGCAGCTTTGCTCTAGCTGATGAGTGATATAGAGTGAATAGTGGATGTTAATTTAGAATCCATGTAATTTCGGATGCTGTTCTTGTTATTCTTTCTACGTACTTCGTACACTGCTCTAATGGTATAGCAGCAGTTTCGGAGTTCCTCACAAGAAGGAAGAGGATGTAATGAATAATTAAAGAAATGTCAACGACTAAAAGAATCACATTTAATTATCTGTATTCCTTTACCTTAGTTGGTTGGCAGAATTGATTAATTAGGTTCACCGTCATTTAACATTCTGTCATTATTTAGACTAAGATTTCTCAACCTGGGGGTCGCGAAGATAAGTGGAAGAGAGAAATGTAATTATAATCTAATACCGGAAAATACTTTTAAATATTACTTAAAATTTTGTTCTGATCGGCATATTTTTATTTTTACACATACTGTTAAGAACAACAAAAGATAGGCTAGCATCACTACAATAAAAGGAATTGCTTTCGTTTAGGATCCTTTGTTGTTCTTTGCAGAATTGTACATGTATATGTGTGAGCGAATAGTCTTTCTTCCAGCAAGCTGGCTACAATGAAGGTAGATTTTTGGTGTGGGATTTTATTTATTTCTCAAATTTTAAATGTAAACAAGTTGCTTTTAACAGTTTTTGGTGATACTTAAGAGGCCTCATCCCTGCTAAATTAAAGTACCGCTAATTTTACTAGATAAAAGATAATTGAAATGTGGAACAAGAGCGCTCTAGACAATATTATTTTGCGTGAGGTACCGTTATCACAAGTCACCTAGTGGCTTTCTGTTTTCAGCCGTTTGGAAACGCGAAAATAAATGCCGATTTTCAAAATGGCTCGAAATCGAAAGCAGATAAGTGAGTCGTGATAACGGTATCTCATGTAAAATGATATTGTCTAGGGCGCTCTTGTTCCACATTTCGATTATCTTTTATCTATTTGAAGATATCACATAATTATTGTAAAATTAGCGGTATTTTAATTTCGCCGGCATGAAGCCTCTTAACACATATACAACAATAACCAAATTCACAATAATATGAGATAACTCACTTTGGAAAATTAAAATACTAATAACTTTTTAAATAACTGTCCAATAGAAATCACTATTTTTTTTTATCATATGAAGGGTAAGGGGAAAAAAGGAGGAATGTTACAAAACTGCATTTTCGAGAAAACGGCGTTTTTATATTTTAAACCGCGTAAGAAAGAATAGGGTACTTAAATCTTTTGCCTCTTTTTACATGGAGATTTCGACATCTACGCATGCATGGCATATCCTGTCAAATAGTACCAAGAGTCACCAACAGATAGGACAAAGCACCCGATAAAGGACACATATGGACATTCCTTGTTTTTTCCCCTTACCCTTCATATGAACCCCAAATTAAGGCAGTTATGAAGTTTTAAAATTCACATTAGGCCGCATTGTCGGGAGTTTTTTTTTTTTTGACTAAGTATCTCGGATTATATACAGAAGATATGGTCCGAGATTCTTGTCAAAAAAAAAAAAAATTAATTAAAAAAAGAACAATACCTCCCGACAATCCGGCCTAATGTGGCAGAGGGGCAGGCCGGAGAGAAAAAAAAGTGCTCCATTCCTACTATTAGAAACATACTTCTTTAAATACCAAAGCCCGTTCCTATTCCTATTTTCTGACCTCTTAGTACAGGACACTACTTTATAAATGTTTAGTTACGTACTGTATTTTACATTTTGAAAAATAATTAAAGAAAAAGAGGAAGTCCAACAGAAAAATTAGTATAAGTATTTTAAGATAACTTTTAGTAGTATGATGTTTAATTGCAGGAACTATAAAATGATGTAAACAGTACGGGATGAATACACAGTCTACATCTTTAAAGTAAGCAAAACAACGTAGAACGTAGGTCTAATTCTTAGAAAACCTTATTTTAATGCTCACTGATAAATGCTTACACAAATATGAAAAAGCAGTTCTAAAAATAAATAAATGAATAAAATTCACACCTTTTAGTTTTTGAAGCAGTCCTTCTTAGATGGCTGCATCTCCTTGGCACAGTTGTGTTTTTACGAAGGTGTTAAAAGTCGTGCAGATTGTTCAAAAACACTATTCCTCATTTTAAAGCCGAATAGTACGAATACCAGATAGTCGAGAGTTTACTGTAATGTGTCTTATACGTGCCATATCAGTATTCCGAATGGAGATGTAAAGATGAAACCGGAAGTTATTTATGTACTCTATGAGAAAAAAATCGAAAATGAAATACATATTCTATTCAAATGTAAGGTGCTACAGGAAGAACGCAATACGGAATGGCAAGGGGATAGGATGCATGAGAAAAACTCGGAATTAAACAAAATTTAAATACAACCGAGGAACAGAAGTTATCCCTTGACGAATTTCTACAGTCATTCTACCGCCTACGGGAAGAAGCTTTAAAAGAGGCCGAGAACAACAATGCACCATCTACTCTATCGTAAGAAACAAACCAAAAGCATTTGTTATGAATCGTTAAGTGTACCAATTCATATTCATTTGATTTCGTTGAAGTGTGTATTCAAATTAGGAGTGCGTCACAAATTTGTAGAATTGTATTATGGGGTACAAGCCTTCAATACAAATAAATAAATTATAAAATGAATTGTGTCCCATGGGCAAATTGCAGGTTTCACGCAAATGAAGCAAACAGACAGAATTTACTGTATAAAGCTGAAAACAGCCACTTAGCAACAAGAATATATTTGTTTGTATTAGGCCAGTGCAAAGCAGAGTCAATATAACCTATAGCTGATACCAAGCAAGTTCGTTTACTTCCAAAATTAATTCTGCACATTACGTTGTTAGCTCCTTTTTAAAAAAAAAAAAAAAAAAAAAAAAAAAAAAAAAAAAAAAAAAACTTCTTCCTTTTCATACCTTAAGTACTTTTTAGTTTCTTGCACCAAAAAACTAACCAACTGGAAGGTTCAAGGTAATAAAAAAGTGGACACTGGAAATGCCAGTCATATTGTTAGGAATAATGACGTCATCCTTACAAGTCACGGGAAATTCGCTTACCATCGAGTCTTCTCTTTAATGAGTTCCTTCTATCCAGTTCATTAAGTTAAGATTACATTTGCGTCACTGCAAATCTCTCTTCTATTGTTTATAAACGAGAATGTACTAGCTACTACTTCCTTAGGACAATGTTGTATATTCTACTTTGATCGATTTTTCTTTTTGAATAACTTCAATGAAACAGCTTTGCTCTAATGGTTTTTATTATATACAGTATGGCGCTAAATTCGTTGTACAAAAGCAGAGAAGTGATTCCTGAGACTAAAACAAAAAAGTTCCAATAAACATAGGGCGAAAACCCCATCGTTTACGTGTTCTAGGCTGCCGAAAACATGAAAAAATGAATTCTAAAGGTCCATAGCTCCAAAACTATGAGATCTACCGTAGTCGGGTCGAGACTTCACTTCGGAACTAGTATATGCCCTATCTAAAAATGCGTGTTTCAGAATCCTGAGGTGCTTCCACAACAATTTTTATAGGGGGAGTTTGACTACGGGACTATGATATAAAGTACTCTCCAACTACCTCCATAAAAATTGTTGCGTGAGTACCTTAGGATTCTAAAACCTGTATTTTTGGATAGAGCACATACTAGTTCCTAAGTGAAGTCTTGACCCGACTGCAGTAGGTCCCATAGTTTTGGAGCTATGAACCTTTAAAATTCATTTTTTCATGTTTTCGGCAGCCTATAACACGTAAACTATGAGGTTTTCGCCCTATGTTTATAGGAACTTTTTTTTTGTTTGTTTTACTCTCAGGAATCACTGCCCTGCTTTTGTACAACGAATTTAGTGCCATACCATATATATATATATATATAAGCAAATGAAGTTTTTTTTTTTAAAGAAATATAACTAAAAATCACTAAATATTAGTAGAACGTATGCATGCGTAAAAAATACTGTAAAAGCTGAGGCGAGAATTGGCTTGTGATATGACGATATTACCTACAATGAAGAATGGAGGCACTCTGGATAAGTAGTAGAGGGTTCACCTTTGTTGCGAGGAGTTCCATGTAAATTTATGAGGGACAACTTCATGTCCATGGGTTTTCTCGGGGTTCTCCTGTTTCTTCTCACACTCTCATTCCGTCAACTTCTTTTATAGCCACCACTTTCATGAATCAAAAGTCTCTTTTTATCCCTCGGGACATAGTTGTGGGACGTAAACTGAAGAATTTTATTGTGAAATCAGGCAGATGTCCAAACTATGGGGGCTCAATGCAACAACTGGAACTGGCACATTTATCATTTTCAGTTGCAATAGAGGGATAAGATCAAAATGAAACTTGTTCTTAAGACGCTGAATCAATATTTAGGGAAAAAAAAAAAATCTCGACACTTTTTGCTCTAAGAGGATCAGAATTTAAACTGAAAGTTGAAGATGATCTTTACAACTTCCGGTTTTTCTAGCTATTCTTGAGATACTGAATCCGTAAAAAAAAAAAAAAAAAAAAAAAAAAGCTTCGCCCTACTATCGTTTTTTCTTTATGGTAATAAGTTGAAAATAGAGATCGAAGCTTCTACCACACTTCTGGTTTGAGTTAAGTGCTATGCACAAAAACTAAATTTTCTACCAATTTTTTTGTGCTTCTTCGTTAACTAGTTTGGAAGTGAATACTACAAGAACAAAAAGAGAGACCGGCTTCGGCAAAAATCACACTGGCTTGAGTTGAAGCCAAAAATTCTTATGGAGAAGCGGAAAACAGTGTTGGTGAAAAAACCGAACCGCGTTTCTGAAGAATATCCAATCCGGTTTCAGAGAAAAAACTGAACAGGTCTTTGAAGAAACCTGAAACCCGTTTCGGTGTAAAAATTCAAACCAGTTTTGGAGAAAATTGAAACTATTTTCGGTGAAAAACTATTTTGTCCATCCATAGTTCGGATAGCTAAGGAGGATGAAGATTAAATAAAAATATATTTCCTTGAGATGCAGCATCCTAGACAAAAAGTAATTTCCCGCTATCTCTTACCGCTTTTGCTCTATGAAGATCAATATTGAAACCGGAAGTAGTGACAAAATTCCATAATTTCCGGTTTGAACAGTGGGTGAAGAAAGGAGATAGAACGTACGCTTGGAACACTAAATTATTATTTTTTCTTCAAATCTCGCTCTGTCTTACCGTCTGTACTCTGACACTTGCCGACAAACAGACACAGCCGTTCTACAAGATTTTCCACATACTTACGTATGCCATGGTCTGCGGTCTAGGATTACCCGACAGAACGAACGTCTATCAGTGGTTTCCCCAAATGCACCAGAAGGCGAGAAAACTTACGAAAGAGATTTGTGCACACAGTTGGAAAGTCCATTAATGCTTTAAAGAAAAGTGATTTTTATGTGTCGAGATGTTAAGAGTTGGCTAGGTCCTGGAGTAGGCCTGTATCCAGGGGGGTCAAGGCCCCCCCCTAAATTCTTCACGGTAGGTTTGCAAATAACTATAATATGGGATGAACTAACATTTTTGGATCGCCCCCCCAACTTCCACCGGCCCCCCTACATTTTCGGGCTGGCTACGGGCCTGTCCTGGAGAAATAGCAGCCGGTGATCTCTCAAGTGATTTTTTGTATTGAACATGCGTTGCCGGGTAAGTTGGCTCAGCTCAATTTTACATTTATAATGTTTTTGATAGTATTATATAACGAACATTTAGACATTTTAATTAGATGCCAACCTCCTTACTTCGCTGTTTTCACTATGTTTTTAAATAATCTTAGAAACGAAACAAGGTCGCCCATCAGGGGGGCAAGGTGGGGCGCTTGCCCCCCTTGAGAGGAACTTGTACTTGGGAATATTGAAAACCCAATAGAATTTTTACATTAGTTACAGCAAAATTTGAAACGATATTTGAAAAGTCGCTTATACTTACCCCCCCCCCCTTCTTGGAAACCACAACATGGGCGCCCTTGAAACGAAATGGAAATAAAATCTTCCAGTTTAACGTCCCACGATTATGCCTTTTAGGCTAAGGGAGACGAATGATTAACCCTCGCACTAAATAGGTATGTTTTTGTAACGCGGACTACCAAAGGGGGTGGGGTATTTTGTGTCCACCTGTTAAGATTAAATATATCTTGCAAAAGAAATAAATTAGAAACTCTCTCAAAACTCTACAGGGACTAAGGTGAGCAGTACACAGGATAAGACTATTATAACAACTATTTATTATGCTGCCATCGAGGGGTGATACTTCTAACCGTCAGTTACATCTACCAACGGGAGTACTTTGTGTCCACCAACTTAAAATAGCAAATTTTATGAGACACACTAACGTTCAATTTGCACCACTGAAGACATTTTCTTTAGCTAAACATGTTGAGCAATAATATATTTTCTTATAATTTTAAACAAACGATTAGAATAGTAATTACAAATATATATATATATATATATATACTGAGGTGGACACAAAGTATCCCCCGGTTAGCAGTCCGAGGGTTAAGAGTCTTCATCCCGGCAAAATTAAAATACCGCTAATTTTACAGTAATTATGTGAAATCTTCAAATAGATAAAAGATAATCGAAATGTGGAACAAGAGGGCCCTAGACAATATTATTTTACATCAGAAACCGTTATCACGACTCACTTATCTGCTTTCAATGTCGAGCCATTTTGAAAATCGGCATTTATTTTCGCGTTTTTAAACAGCTGAAAACGGAAAGCCACTAGATGACTTGTGATAACGGTTTCTTACGCAAAATAATATTGTCTAGAGCACTTTTGTTCTATATTTCAATTATCTTTTATCTATTTGAAGATATCACATAATTACTGTAAAATTAGCGGTATTTTAATTTTGCCGGGATGAAGACTTTTAAGGCAAGTGAATGATCATGGAAGAATAGGTGGAATGATAATGTGGAAGGAAACGGAAGCGCCCCGAGAAAATCTATGGGCGCGATATAAATAATCATAAAATTATTCCCAAGTTCTATAGAGTACGAAAACATAAAGAGTCTGTTATACACTTCTTTTTCCACATTTAACAAGACTGGAGTCCTGACGAGTTGAGAACAGATCTGACAAATTGGTTCAGTTTCATTAATTTTATTAGAAACACGCAGCGGGGGAGGGGAAAGGGTAATGGTTTTCCAATACAATTTACCGTTAGCCATCAACTAGCTGGAACGGGTTCAGCTTCTAGAAGTCACTGCTCCATTCTTCACTAATGATTTTTTTTCTCAAGACAAAAAAAGAAAGGATGAAGTTTTCTAACCTGTATATCCAGCTTCATTTCCAGGCGTCCAATCGATTAGAGGATCATAGACAAACGCTTCCAGCAAGGTCAGCAAAGTCTCTCTTCCTTTCTTCATTACTTTAAGCACATGTTCGCACGACAGGCGAAAGATGCCCTGCAGAAAAAGAAAGAAAAAAAAGATACAATCATGGCCTTGGTTCCAGTGAGGAGCATATAGCAATGTATTTACACCGTAATGACATGCGCAAAAATCTCCCTCGTTCCTTCTCTCCCTCCAAAGCCTTTCTCTCTCTGATGAAAAGAAAAATAAAATCCTTGATTGAGTAGTTAGCGGCAGAACTCGCCCACCTTCACACACAAATAATTCACGGATTGTGTCAGGTAAGCCACAGTATTCTACAGTTATTAACAATATAATTAGTATCTTAACATGCATATTTCTAAAATTCAACCACTTAACTCATCGTGTCATGTTTTGCTTACCAAATATTCTGTACGGTAAAAAATCAAGATTTTATTTATTCATTAAAAAATAAACAAAGTACATGTAACTAGGAATATTAATAATGAGAAGTGAAAAGAAATTCTGAAAATAATAAATATATTGAAATTATATTCAAAATTAAACATCTTACCACCTTGTGGGTCTAAGGAAAAACCGTGCAAAACTAAGTTAGTCACGGCACAAGACGTGGGAATTGAACTAAGATCACTCAAACATCTCATCACCTTATGGAACTGACGGAAAATAAACCTGCGAAGCCCAGTCACGACAGAAGCATGCCGGAACTTGAACGAAGATCACTAGAACACAAAGTGAGAACTTCCAATTTTTATATGAATCTCTGGTGTTCTTTTTTTCCCGCTAAACTTTTACCAGCAACTGAGTTATATGAAATCTTCTGTACATGAGGCTCAAATACTTCCCATTTAGCAACGAGAATGAGATTAGAATAGTATCTACCTATTAAAATGCTACAATAGCAATTAAAAGCGCCTAAGTTGAAACTTATAACTTTGGCTTTCAAATCTTCTATTTACGGTTATGTGTGATTTCACGTTTAATAGAGACAAACATTTTAAGTATGTGTACTTTAAATAACTTAGTTAACTAGATCTTTTTCATAAAGTTTATGATATAAAATTATTGTTCAAAGCCTTTGTATTTTAATAAGCCTTCTCTAAAATCAATGCATGTGAATTGTGCTTCCATCTTCCGACTTCTTTTAAACTATATGTTTTGGACCTTTATATGTTTGTGGTCAATCCTTTCGACAATGAGATCTCGGAAACTACAGGCTCTAGAAAGATGACGTTTTCACTAATCGATTGGAAATTTTGCGTAGATTGTCCAGTTCTAATTGAATATTAAAAAGAAAAAAAAAACATGGCCGTTATTTCTTTATTACACTTTTTAGGGTACACTGGAAGCGCTGATTTAAAAAAAAAAAAAACTAAAGTATCATATCCTAAGCGTTATACATTCCAACATCACACTTGTATTTACGGGTTGCATATGTCTCAGGCGTTTGTTTCATGATCAAATAATAATGAAAAAGGGAAGGATAACCATTTCTCCAGTCTAAGATTAATATTTTTGGAGTGTTTTGCCCAATGAACACCACATATATAACTGCCATTATAATTAATTGTGTATGTAATGTATTGGTTTATTACATACTGCATGCAAGAAGAAAGAAAACACTGGTCATGCATGAATTAGAAACTCCAACCGGAAGTAGGCTCAAATCTTGCAAACGGTGCGAGATATTGAGAAACAAATAACCGATAAAATCTCCCCTTTATGATATGCTTTGCCGATTTTTTTCAAGACTTCTTTCACTTGTGTCTGTAAAGGGACATGTACAGATGTTGTAAGGAATGAGAAGGATATTTATACTCATATGAGAATGATGCGCTGTGTAGAGAGCGCATGTTTAGCTAGTCTATATACTAAAATGCTAGGTTTATATGTTTGTGGTCAAGAAAAGGTTTTGTTTGTGGCCAATCCTTCCGACAGTCAGTTCTTGGAAACCATAGGATCTAGAAATATGCCATTCTCACTCACCCATTGCAAATTTTGTGTAGTCAATTCTAATTGAATATTAAAAAAAAAAAAAAAAACATGGTTATTATTTCTTTATTACATTTTTAAGGGATGCACTGGAAATGTTGATTTTTTTTTAAAGTAAAGCATCATATCCTAGGAGTTATATATTCCAAAACTACACATTTGCATACGGGGTTAGTATATCTCTCCGCCGTTTGTTTCATGCCCAAATGATAATGAAAAACAAAGGATAACCATTTCTCTAGTCTAAGATGAATTTTTATTGTTTGGAGTGTTTTGCCCAATGAACACCATATATCACTGACATAATTAATGGTATTGTATTTGCTTGCTACCTAGATATATGCTGCATGCACGATTACACATGAATTAGGAACTCCAACCGGAAGTAGACTCAAATCTTGCAAACGGTGCGAGATATTGAAAATATAATCGAAAAAGTTTCCTCTTTATGGTATCCCTTCCTTATTTTTATCAAGACGTTTTTCACTTGTGTCTGTAAAGGGAAATGTAAACATGTAAGAAATGACAAGGAGATTCATGCTCATATATGAATGATGCGCTGTGTACAGAGCACACTCAGCATATTAAAAAACGAAAGAGCATAATCTTTCAGAAAGAAAAAGAAAGGAACGTCGCGTTGATTAAACATTAAACACAAGAAAGCCCAAAAATAGCTTTTCGAATTTCAAGATTACTTCATTCTCTAATATTTAACAACAGACTCTATTGTTTATTCCATTTTAGTAATAAAAATGTATATAAAGCTGAAGAGGTTCGAAAGTATCACTTATATGAAAGTAAGCCACAAAAATTGGAACAGTAGCAATGACGATTACGATTAATGAATCAAATTATATCAAAAAGAGTATTTTGTTTATTTGCACTCAGGTTTGAATAAGTTCCGAAAAATAAAACAAAGATGTGGAAAATTACATCCCTCTTATCTTTAAAATGGCACATTTCCTCACATACTAGACATACTACAATTCAATTATAAAGGAACGCTGTTATAAACAATTTCCAAAAGTATTTTCTTTTTCTTTTTGACAAATTCTGACAGTCCAACAGTTGGTAAAGATCAAAATCTTGCGAATGAACCAAATTTCTTCACTTAGCATATCCACTAACACACATAAACTTATCTTTGTTATGTGAATCACCGTCCGTACTTTATCTGCGAAAGAGGAATTTGTTTTTAGTAACATCAAAGGTACTGCACGAACATGTCGGATGATTATAGATTCTTCTGTAAACATCACCTGATCCTTTACGCAATGTTTTTTTTTTTTTTTTTTTCAAAAATATTTCTCTGCAACACTGTCTGTCTTGCCAGTGACTTATTATTCGACGCTGCTGAAGGCAATTACGGGCAAAATCAATACTCAACATTGACCTTCCAGTTACGAAGGTTGTCGAAACATCATTCTCTCGAGATATCCCCCCCCCCTTGGAACCTTTAAAAAAAATGCTTATGAGGAATCGGTAAGATGTTTACGAAGTTAACCAGCCCATCATAATAATCATCGTATGCACAAACTTGATATTTAGTCAGTACAAACATGAAAAATATGCATTTTTAGTTCACGAAATAGGCAGTAAAATACGGACTAATACCAAACCCAAAATAATGAAGATGAACGTTTAATTTCTTATATTCGTTTTCTCCATTTATGTAAGATAGACGTTTCTGTTTAATCTTCTCCATGAAGCCCTAGCCCGGAATTACTTTTCTGCAAGTATGATAATGTGAAAGGAAACGGGAGAACACCAGGAAAACCCACGAACACAAGATTGCCTACTACAAACTCGAACCAAGAACCCATGGCATCATAGGTGAGCGCTTTATCACTGATCCATCGGTAGTGTTGCTCACGAGGCGAAAAATTTCACAAGTTTCGTGGGCAACAGTAGTTCACCGAAGTCTTAGTTCTCAAACACTGTTTTAGTGTTACATAATTGATAGTATAAAAACTATAAATTGAAAAAGTGATTGTACGAATACAATGAATATCATTTATTAATGTTTAAAGATATGCACCTCATTACACAATATATTCCAATAATAAATATGATTTAAATGTTGTTATAAAGGTAACCAAGAAAGTTCTGTCGCTTTTTCACCTACCGCCTTCGAACATCGATATGTCACCTAACATGTACCTGGAACATCAAAAATAGTCCCCATCAGCATCGACGACCTTCTGCCAACGTTCTGGAAGGCCATAGATTCTATCGCGGTTGAACTTGGTGGGCCGTGAAGCGAAGAAGGTATCAAGTGCATTTTGCAACTTAACTAGCGATTTGAACTGGCGTCCTCTAAGGTGACTGTCCAAGGAATGGAACAGGTTATAATCGGGCGGTGCAATGTCCGGGGAGTATGGCGTATGCAATAGTGTTTCCCATCCAAGGCGAAGAATGGTGTTCAGGGTCATCCTAGACACGTGGGGATTAGCGTTGTCCTGTAACAGGAGGACCCCTTTGCAATTCAGAGGTGTTGGTTCCAGAATTGAGTTTTTTTTATTTTTTTATTTTTTTTAACACGGCCCAACTGCTAACAGTACACATTTGCATTGACACTTTGACCAGCTGGTAACAGTTCCCGAAGTATGATGCCGCGAGCAGTCCACCAGACACACAGAACCTTCTGGCGTGCAGTGCTGGTTTCGGTTGTTTTGGAACCGTTCATGGGATGCTAACCAATGATGACGGCGCTGTGGGGCTTCGTACAGGACCCACTTTTCATCACACGTTAACCCCCTGTCCAGAAATGCCTCCTTCCTCAGACGAGACACCAAAGAAACACAGGTGTCTGCTCGTGTTGCCTTCTGCTCGGAGTCAAATCATGTGGGACCCATCAACCCACCTTGTAGGGCTTTCAAGTTGATGGAGGTGCTGCCAAATGCTTTCTCCACTCTCACTGAATTGTAGTTCCAGTTCCTCACATGTGTGGCTATTGTTCGTTTCAATTGCTGCTTGAAGATCTTCATTTTGTAAATGTGTTGGTCTTCCAGCACGTGGTGCGTCTTCGAGTGTTTCGTCACCGTCCTTAAATTTGTTAAACCACCGCTGCACTGTCCACATTGTCACGACACCCTCACCGAAGGCCTGGCATATCTTCCGCCCCGCTGCAGCGGCGTTTGATTCCAGTTTGAACTCGTACAGCATACACGCTCTTATGACGCTCAGTGAAGGTCCCATGTTCATTCTGTCTTTACACAAGTTCACGGTGTAACTGAACTGCCACAACCAGGTAGTATGTTGGATATACCCACACCAATAATTGACCTTCGCCTCATCTCCATTCGCATTCAACTCACGGTGTGAGGGCCAATTGAACATGGATCTCCACGGGAAGCGACGGAACTTTTTTGGTTAGCTTTATACTTCACACCGTTCAAGGATCTCTCGTTACGGGGAAGAATTCTGATAGCTCCTAGATAAAAATAAGAAAAATGAGGGCATACATTTTGTACATGAATTTACGAAACGAGAAGAAAGGCTATTTGAGAACTGAGACGTCAAAACCATATTTCGTATCACTGTGGCCATCGGATGATAAGTTTTTAATTTGTCAATTGATAAATTATGTCTTTGGTCGAACACCACATAAAAAAAAAAAAATAAATAAAATTTTCTTCCTATTTCCAAAGATGGAATCGAGGCATAGTTAAAGTATGCAACCACATATGGATCAAACGTATTTGGTACAATTTTCATCTATGAGACTTGGCCACAATAACACCTTCACATCTCTCGACATTCTTTCTACATATCGGGATGGAATCATTTAACTTGAACATAAGTTAGCTTCTATTTTAATTCTTTTTTTGAACCGATGGAATGGAAATAAAATGGCCATGTTAGTTATCTCAATCAATTCTGATTCTGGAGGGGGGGGGGTAGGCAAAGAATATGAATTATTCTACATTTAAGTGATAATATACGCAATACAGACAGACAGGGAAAATAGTTTGATAAAACTGAAGTAAAGACTCACATAAAAAGCGCCGGCGTGTTCGTTTTTAAAACATCTCTTAACATTTCGAAAGAGTTCATTTGCCTAACATGCAGTTTCTGATCAGAAATATAGTGCCATTACCCACACGTCCGTTAATCTTTTCGTTTTACGTTCATAAATCTCTCTAATGTCGTACATCAATTACAATAATCTTCCTCTCCCTCTTTCACGTTCTAACATATCTTCTACAGCATTCCTAATAAGAAATAATTTCCTAGCTTGTTTAGTTTCCTCCATTGCAAGTACTTTTCTTTCCTTTTCAACTCTTACTAACATGTTCACATTGATTGGTTGTTTTACTCCGCCAATATTCATTCATCTTCATATAGTACCAGTTTAATGTTTCCATCCGTTTTTCATAACTTTTTTGCAACATCTACACAGTACAATATTCGCCTCCACACAGTACAATATATTCTGTGCAATGACACAGTGTTCGAGCACTCAGCCTCTTCTGGGAAGAGTCTCTGGTTCGAGGCCAGTCCATGCAAGTTCAAAGTGGACAGTATTGTGTATATGGATCTCAATTTTTCTCCCACTTTCTCATTCTACCGATTCTTCCATCACTATTTAAATTTATTTGCAAACGATTTCTTATATCTCCTACCGAAATACCATTTTCTCCATAGAGGTCCTTCACTATGTGTTCATATATACATTAAAAGTACTGATAACAGACAAAAAATTCCCCTTTTAATTTCATTCTCCTCTGTCATTCCTTCCTCTAACACCTTCCTGTTGGTTCATACATACGTTTCTTATTAGTATTGAAGTCTTTCTACTCCAATTCAACCGTCTCTTTAGAACTACCATCAACAATTCGAAGTTCACTCGGTCAAAAGCCGTGTTGGAATTAGGGATACCACGTATGAGGTGTGGTAATTCCATGAATGTGAGGCGTAACACTGGTGGCGAATCACACAGTCATCAGCATTTGAATGTGCTCTGACATGTTGGAACGTGCGATCGATTTGGGTCGCCCATTAATTTACCCAGTCTTCACTAAGTAGCAGACGAAATAACACAAGTATGCGTTACGTTGTTGGTGGAAAAGAAGTGACCCAAATCTGCTATAGCACTTCCCCAGAAACCTATTTCAAAACTTGAACATCTCCCTTATTCCTCTGATTCAGAAACATTTAATTTTATTGCTATTTCCAAAATTAAAACCTGCCCTGAAGGACACATACTTGATGACATTCGGAACATCCAGCGCGCTGTGACATTACCGTGCAGTATTCCGGAAAATAATCCCACAAATATCTACATAGTAGCCGAGACGTCTAGGAAAGTAACGTCGTAAGTAAGGGAGAATACACTGAGGGTGACAAGCAGCAGCCTGTAGTTTAGGTTAGCAACCATTCCTATTTACAGACGATTCCCGGATTTAAATGGTCACATCTCGTATATAAGAACATAATATTAACAGTTTCACTGCATAAACATTCACTTACATAGATCAATTCGGAGAGGTGAGTCAAGAATGACGTTTTACCATCATTACTTCCGGAACGTTTCAAGAAAATGTGTTACACATGGAACCTACAATGCTTATGATACGCACTGATAAATAAATATGATAATGATAAGAAAGAATTTCGATTTTGTTAAATTTCCGAACGATAACTAACTGAATCAAAGAAGGGAATGTACACTCATGTCCAAAATTATTGTCGCATGTTTATAAATAGGTTGTTGTAGGAATATAATTTGATAACGAATTCGCCCGGTATTTCTTATAATGTTAGTATGTGTATAATCGGCAAAGACATGTATGTGGCAAATTTCATGTCAAAAGTGCAGTAAATAAGAACAATAAAACGAAAATAAAACTTTCTTGTCCATTAACCAAACATTTTGTTTTACTCATTCTAATTTTCGTATTTATAATTCTTTTCCTATAAAATTTACCACAAATACACATTTCCCGATTATACACACAGTATCAGTGTTAAAAGTACCCTGCAAAATCATTATCAAATGATATTCTTACAAGAAGACAGTTATAGATATACGACAATCATTTTGGACATGAGCGTACATACATATAAAGTAAACCATTCATCAACCTATGCTTTATGTAGCTGCAGTATTGTTTGGAACCAAAAATATGGCTTTTGGAATTCTGTACTTTCGTTGACAGCGCAAGTTATCAAATTATGTAGTTGACTCATCCATTCCTTCAATATAAAAGCATCAAAACAATCTCTCAGTTTAACGCTCCACGATTATGCCCTTTGGCTAAAAGAGAGATGATTAAAACGAACGATGATGGAATAGTTGGTGGAATGAGAATGTCGAAGGAAACGAGAGTACCCCGATGTTCACCACGAACTTATTTGGCAGGGGATCGAACCAAGTATGACACGCATCAAAGGTAAGCGCTCAATCACTGAGCCTTCTTGCCTCCTACAGCGTCAAAAAAAAAAATCAGACTGCTTGAATTTAATGCTAGCCATCAAACTATACAACTTCCTGTTTTATAGTAGCTTGAAATTGAGAATAAACATTTTGACAAAACTGGCACAGTCCTGAGTGTTCTTTTGGGTTTTTGGTTTGCGTTTTTATCATGGGCGCCCGGGGTCCCCTGGCTCACGAAAATGTATACGTAATATAGCGAACCAAATCTATTAAATACCAGACGTAATGGTGATGGTCCCCTAGAAAATTTTCTTCCGGCGCCCCTGATCCTTATGCAATGCCGAGGTTACGAAAGAAGTGCCCTACTATTCACATGTGAGCTCTTGACCACGCCTGGGCGTTGAGTTTAGTGCAGTTGGCGGATTCGCGAGCTACCACGCTAGATCACTCTTCAAAGTATAGGATGTTTCCCACCATATTATCCAGCCTCCGAGAAAGCTAGATGACATAACCACGCCACCTTCTCCGCTTCCTGGGTGTCCTAGGAATCGAATTCAGTACCTGTCGACAACGAAAAACCAATATTTCCTTCGGTTTATTTAGTACGGCAGCGTAGATCCTAACAAAAGCTCAGCCATTTTTGAAGCACATTAACGTATGACTACACTTTTTTTTTTTTTTTTTTTTTAACGCAAAAGCGGTGCATCAGCTTCTATAAATAAATAAAGTTTCAAATCTAACAACAAAACGTAAAGGAACTTTGCGGTTTTGTTTGAAAGCTTGACCTTGAGACGTTCCCAGGATCCATCAGATATAATTTGGTGATAGATCGAATTACGTCAGATAGGCGTAACAGGCTATGAGTATATGGAGCGAGTTTCCATTCACGACTCTGCGATCTTGAATACAAAATGCACATTTCGTGACTAAGTAGTCCTCCAATATAACACCTAATTAGATTTAATTACGTACATTAAGTACTTCTGAAAATGTCAACTTAAGAAAAGAATGGTATATTGAAATTAAGCATAGCTGTTGAACTCAACTTAGACATTTAAAGTAACGAAATAAATCTTGCTGTAATACGTATTATTCATAATGCGATCATAAAACTCCCTTCACGTTCTATTCATTCTAAACGAAGTCAAACTGAGATCATACAGGGTCTTCGAGAAAGAGTGGTGCAGTTTTCTAGAGTTACAGTGTACGAGTGATGGCATTTGGGTGGCTGAAAGATACACCGTTTTGTTTTGCAAAACAAATACAGCTGGATCTCGGTAGACTCGAATATTTCGAATTTCTTTGAACTCTCCATAACACTGAATGTTAAAATAACCTCTATAAGTCGAATGTTAAAACTTACAACCTCGTCAAGCCGAATTTTAAGGGTTTCATAATCATATTTTAAAACTCTGGTAACTTGAACTTCCGTATCTGCGGACTTGAGTTGATTTTGAGTTTACCGTCCCTTTCAACAGTGATACGGGACCTACTGATTAAAGCGGAATCCGAACCACATGAGCTTCCTCCGGGAATCGAATCTGGATCTCCCACGTTAAAGGCGCATATGCTAACCGCTTGGCCCCGAAGAAGCTCATATCTCTACAAGTCGAAGTTTACCTACCTCCATAATTCGAATTTCTCTTGATGTGATAACTCAAAGTTATAGCTCTATGCTTTTTACGTAATTGTTGTTGTTGCTAATGTGCACGGTAATTGTATTTTACTCATGTCTAGACATGAAAGCCCCCTCCAAAACAATACGTGTAAAGTATTTTATTTTCAGTAGTCATCTTACTGAAAAAACTTCCATAACTTCGAGTTCTAGAGTTTGAACGAATAAAACTTCGAGCTATAGAGGTTATGTAGTCACTTTTAATAAGGAACGCGGAACCACAGTATCTCGAATTTTTGTTGTAGCCATCTTGTTAACTCGAACCTTGAATTACTCAAAAAACTCTAACTCGAATTTTTGTTTATTCACTTCAGCTTCGACTTATCGAGGTCCCACTTTATTTCGTTAAGTGCAAAACATCCAATGTTACCAGAATTCACTATACTGTGACAAAAAAGACAAAACTGCCCATCGTGCTGGAAGATAGTTTTAAAGATTGGTGCTTCCAGGACCTCGATTTATAGGGATAACAAACAGAAGCACACTGACAAGCAAATACACTTTCAAATTTTTTGGCACAGTATAGTAGAAAATAATTAAATCAGATTTATATTTTAAAAAATCGTAAATGACATATATATTTGTACCGAATCCATAGTTTTCGTGGTCGCTAAGTTGATTAGTAACAGTCTCGATGACACTGAAGCCTAAGTTTAGTCAAACAGAACATACAAAACTCTACAACCATCTACAAAATTACTTCGATTTAACATTATAGCTATACTTCATTCTTTTTCCTGCCTAATAGAAGATTGGAATAAATAAATACTCTTCAAAAAAAGTGAGGTTTGAACAAGTTCTGTTTTTTTTTTAATCTTCTTTCTTCTTCACATAGCATTACTCTAATGATGCAATCTTGAATTACATTTGCATCTATAGTAATTTGTAGGTTTATAAATATAGACCACATACAGTGACAAGATCCCGGATTTAGTTAGAGAGAAGATAAAACTCTGATTGTACTTATGTCTTGTGTGATAAATTCTACGCAACACATATCTAACTCAGAATGATTCAGTCTAGTGGATGCCCCATCTACTACGTTTGATTAGATTCTCACGCCTGCATTCTTCATGTTACTAACGAACTTATCACACAACATTTGCATATTTCAGGATTATAAGAATGATGTTCAGAGATCGAGTTTATTAGGGTCACGCAGTGGGACTTGTAAAATTGTACTGTTAGTACATCCGTTCGTTCCGTCATTTCAAAAAGTAACTCTTGAATGAAAAACAAAGGAAATTTTTGAATTCTTGTTTGTTGCAATAAGCAGCTAGAGTGACACCTTCATCTTCACGGGTAACGGTGACTTTTAAAAACTATAGCATTCCTAGCTTCTATGCAACCTGCACATTAGCAGTAAAATACTGATTGCCTATAATAAAAGGATACTGAATCGCGTGGTCCTTTAATAGAGTTTATTATTTTTTTTACTACACTTAATATTTATTAACATTTCATCAGCCAAATTCCAACGATCGCCCTAAACCTTTAGTCAGGAGAAACTATTATTATTATTACTATTATTTGTAATAAACAGCTAGAATGATACCTCAGCCGAATTCGTTAATGGAGTCAATGCGTTAACATATTCACGGGTAACCAGGCCCGTGCTGGCCCACCGGGACACCGGGACGTGTCCCGGTGCGCCCTCCGAAATATCACACTATAAATAATGGTACAAGTTTTTAGTAATAAATTCTTACAGTTTTATTGGTAAAGAACCCGTGAAAGGTGCAGTGCGCCCTTTACATTAGGCGCCCTTGCGAGTCCACATCAAAAATGAACGATTTTATTTACTCTTCTGTATAGCACAGTCCTGTACAATAAATACACACAGTTAAGCGAAGAACCCGTGAAAGATACAGTGTGCCCTTTACATAAGGCGCCCTACGAAACATCACATTATAGATAAGTTGTTTTAGTTATCCTGTATACCAGCTTTGTTTAATAAATTCAAATACTGACTGGTAGTACAGAACCTGTGAAGAATACAAGGCGCCCTTTACATAAGATGCCCTGTGAAATATCACATTATTATTATTATTATTATTATTATTATTATTTAATTTTATTCTTCCGTATTTCAGTTTTGTATTATAAATTCATAAAGTTGTTATTGGCAGAGAACAGGTAAAGAGTATAATCACTTACAGAAATATTATAGTTATATAGCTATAAAACGAAACAATGTGATACATCAAGAATAGTTCGGATACTCAAACGTACGATGCATTTATGTAATACTATACTGACACTAGTCTCTAATTTACGATTTTTACAGCATCGAAGCTTTCACAGTCTTAATATGCATCCATATATGCGAGCATACTGATTGTTCCTGTGTGTTTTAAAGCAGTGTTCGGATAATCAGTACCTGTTGTATTTCTGAAATATAGCTGTTATAATTTTCGTAAAATGTGGTCTTCCTGTCACCACGGCACAGCGCGTCCTCAGGTTGTGGATCGAGGAGAAGGCCTCTGGGATATAGAGGTTAGCTGCGAATATACTGAGTAAGCAGTCGCGGACAGACAAGGGGTGATAATCCAGCTTGAGAATTTGGTGTGAGGCTAACAACCTCATCCTGTAAAAAAAAGGATTGTTCAGGTAAGTTCGCAGAATCCTCGGATCAGAACTGGTAACTTGGCACGAATTTCGCAAAGAAAATCGACATAAGATTTGGAACACGAAACGTAAGAAGTATCTATAGGGCAGGCGCGTTAAAATTTTTAAAAAGGAGTTTAGAAATAGAGGCTGGACCTAGTGGGATATCAGGAAGTTAGATGAGAAGAAAATAGAGGAGTCAAGTCGGAAAATTTTACGTTCTTTTACGGGGAACAAATTAAAAATTACCAACTAGAAACAGGGCTTTCCGTTCACAAACGAATACGTAATATCAGCAATTACATAGGTTGAATTTGTTAATGATATATTTTCTTTTACTTCTCTTAAGAGTCGGTGGTGTAATATTATTTTAAATGCACATGACCCAACAGAAAATAAGGATGGCGATTTAAAGAATACAGTTTTTATGAAAGAATAGAACGGGTGTTTGATCATATCCTGCAATACCATATGAAAATTCTGTTTGGCGGTTTCAATGCGAAGGTAGGACCAGAGGGTATTTTCAAACCGATTATAGGGAATACATGTTTGCATAAGGACGGTTGTGACAACGGCGTTAGACTCGTGAACTGTGCAATATCCAAAAACTTTATCGTGAAGATTACAAAATTCGAACATCATGACATTCATAAATATATTTAGACTTCATCAGATAGGAAAAAGATCAAACTGATCACGTTTTAGTAGACAGAAAAGAACAGCCTAGCACAACTGATGTTCGGTCGTTCAGAGGAGTTGATTGTGATAGTAAGAGAGAGACTATCGTTGAATAAAGGAAATATTCAACATCTGAAAACGAAGCGGTTTAATTTTTTTTTTTTTTTAAATAGAGGAGAGTCAGGTGAGAGGGGAGCCAGATTGAAGTGTCGAATAGATTTTCGGTTTTAGAAGGTTCGGAGTGCACTAATGTTCACGATACTTGGTTGAAATTAGAGATAACATTAAAATTTCAGCAAAAGAAATATTGGAGCACGCAGAAATACGTAGGAACAAACCATGGTTTAACCAGGAATGTACTAAAGTAGCAGAGAAGAGAAAACAGAAGAAACTGCGTTGGCTACATAAAATGCAACGAAATAACTACATAAAATGTCATTTTCATCTGGCAGTGACTTCTAAAACTTCTAAAACTTTTAGAACAAAGAAACGCGACTTTTGAAAGTTAAAATTAATTAACATGAAGATAATAGTGAAAACAAAAACATTCAGGACATGTATAAATGCATCAACGAACTTAAGAAAGGCTATCAACTTTGTGCTTATATATTAAAGAAACCTAAAGGAACAGTTCTCACTGATACAGATATAATCTTAAATAGATGGAAAGATTTCTTTGACGATTTGCTTAACACATAGCCAAAAACTAATGCGCGTGGAGAAAGTGAAATGCATGCAGCATAACCGTATATTCCAGAACCTAACCAGACAGAAATAGAAATTGCTATTTAAAAAAATAAATAAATAAATAAACACACATCTCCGGGTGTAGACGAAATTCTGGTTGACTTAATTTTAGCTGGAAGGGAAAAATTGTAGAGCAAGATACACAAACTCATTCTCATTATCTGGAACAAGGAGGAATTACCAAAAGATTGAAGAGAATCAATCATTGTTCCAGTTCAGAAGAAAAGCAACAAAACAGATTTAATAGTTATCGAGACATTTCTCTTCTGTCAACATCCAATAAATCCTCTTAAACATTGTATTAGCGTGATTGACTCCATACGCAGATGAAATTATTGGAGATTATCAGAACGGATTTAGGTAAAATCGATCAACTATCGACCAGATATTTACCATTCGACTAATACTTGAAAAGAAATTAGAGAATACAACATCCTGGCTCATCAATTATTGACTTTAGACTCTGGTAGGAGGGAAACATTGTACAACATGCTTACAGAATTTGCAATACCGAAAAAGGTAGACTAACTAAGGTATGTATAAATGAATCCGAAAGTAAGGTTCGAGTAGAGAAATTCTTATTCACGAGCTTCCACGTTGAGAATGACCTGAAACAAGGAGATGCATTGTCGTCATTATTAGTTAACTTTGTTCTGGAGAACTCAATAAGGAAAATCAAAGACAGCAATCAGTCTTAGAGCTGAATTATATTTGCCAGGTTATGGCGTATGCTGATGATGTAAATTTAATAAGTAATGACAGAATAATAGAAAGGAATGCAGAAATCTTAATTAACGCTTGCAGGGATATAGGCTTAAAAGTAAATGCAGAGAAAACTGAATAAATAGAAGTTTGTCGGGATCGTAATACTGCATTTTATTGATGCGTTAAAATACCAAATAATATTTTCTTTCGACAAAGTGGATAATTTCAAATATCTAGGATCATTATTAACAGACCAAAACCATAATCACTAAAAAATTTGATGTCAACTGAAAGCAGGGATTTCGTGCTATTATTCACTTAAAAATCTTTTTTGTTCTCGCTAATTCTGTTGAGGAATTTGTAGCTCAAAATATAAAACGATAATCATGCCTGTTGTGCTATATGGTTGCAAAACATGGTCACTGACTCTGAGGGAAAATGGCAGACTGAAAGTATTTGAAAACAAGATTCTTAAACCAGTATTCGAACTCCAAGGGAAACTGGAATGGGGAATAGCGGAAACTTCATAAGGAGGAACTGCATAACTTTATACCGCTTACAAAAACATTGTTAGGATCATCATGTCTAGGAGGCTCAAATGGGCAGGTTATGTAGTCAGAATGGAAGAAATTAGAAACGCTTTCGAAGTTGTAACTGGAAATCCAAATAGGAAAATGGCCGTTAGGAAGACCGAGGCGAAGATGGGAGGACAATATTAAAATGGTTCTCGCAGAGATTGAAATATAAAATAGAAACTGGGTTCAGTTTTCTAAGGACAGAAATCAATGGAGAGCTTTTGTAAACGCGGCAATGATCCTTCTGCGTCCATAGGCGTGCTATATTAAGTTATTGATACATTTAACTTCTTTTTATTTGACAGAAATGTTACTAGGAACCAAACAGTTTTTCTGTAGTAAAGAGGATTTCGATTCGAGTTTAGCTATTTACGTTAATACTAAAACAAATTTGGTGGTGATTTTGATATAAAATGGCACCCATACTTTCTTTCAAAATCTCTCTCTCTCGATATATATATATATATATATATATATATATATATATATATATATATATATATATAAATCCCCGTTTGTATAGGCGCCCTTTTAGTAGACTTGTCCACCGCCCTCATTAGTATCCCAGCACGGCCCTGCGGGTAACTATGTCTAACGGCGACTATCTAGATTCCATTTAAAATCTATAACATTCCTTAGCTTCTATGCAACATGCACGGGAAAAAATAATGGTTGCCTATATATATAAGGATATGCAAAACTTTTCTTACTGCAAATACTCCATATCTCATGCATTGAATCGCGTGATCCAGCTTACTGAGTTTATTTCATTATTGTTTATGATTTCACGACAAAGAATTTGTTTGTTGAAGCTATACCCTATATCAGATGCGGACCAATTGTTGTAACGTGAAAACTTGAACATGTATCCCTGTTGAAGATTAAAAAAAAAAAGTTTATACCAAAGGAGAGAACGTGGCAAAACACAATAGCTCTAGGATCAGGGACAGATTGTGTCTTGAGTAGTGACATTATATCCAGAATGGATGTTTTACCAAGACCATCTTCAGGGTTACCATATGACAAACAAAGATTTCAATTTGTTAGCTGATAAATCTCTTAACAGTCATTTCAGATTTTGCTTCTATTTTTTCGGGATAAAGGAGTCAATACTATCCGTTATTAGGTAAAGTGTCACGTTTTTCATATGTATATTATTATTTCAAATGAATATAAATATAAAAATCAGAGTGAAATCCCCCCGCTGGAGCATCAAATGACACTAACTCTTAATGACAAAGCACAAAAATACACACAACTAAACTGTCACAATACCGTATTGATACAGAAATGTTGAGTTTCTTTCTTTGCGCTTACAACTGAGCGTGTTCTATTTCTTTGAAATTGAACACTGAAACAATATTAAGAATTATTTACAAATATAGTGTATCATAAGTAGCAGTAAAAAACGACCCCACAGTACGGATCCCCGACAGGAGTCTCTTCAAGAACCTATTTGCATAGGGTTTATTTTTAATTTTTCTGGACTCCACAGAGCTGGTTTCGCTGCCACTGTACAAAAGCATACCATTAATCAAGTTCACGCAGTTGCCTGTACCCTCCCCTAAAAAGAGAACATTTCCCCATTTTCTTAAAAACATACCAACACGATTTTTAAAGCCTCAAGTGGACGTATGGTAACCCAAACAATTTTGCAAGGCAAGGTTGTTGGTAGCCGGCCTTTTTTTTCTGACTTCATAGAGTTACTCTATTTCGCAGAGTTATTTTAATGTTCCTATCTCCGGCCCGAATTGGGCTAGACACATGAAGCGAAGGCGGAAATTAGAATAGCAAACCAGAAAATGCATGACTCACGCACATTCAGCAAATCGTTGCCTCGAGATAATAGGGGAAAGGGAAAAAATAAAATGCTCCCCTATATAGTATGCTTGTTAGTTTGTCCTGGCCCGCACTGCTTTATAGTAATTTCAAATTTATAAAAATTAAATAAAGTACAGTTCAAATCAACTGTAACTGATGTACTGATTGTTACGCTGATGCAAACCGCTAGAATGTGCCCCCTACTGTGCAATGACTGCAGTGTATGTTATAATTAGGAGCACAACATCTACTGTTTGTCTAGTAAAGAGATAGCTCCAAGATTCAAACAGCCCAAATCGAGTATGAAATTTATCTTACAAAGTGGCAAGTGAAGCGGCATTATGGGAATGCGACATGTCGGACAACGCAAGACATTTACCTTTAAAAGCAAAAGAATATTACAACATGAAGAAAAGAAGTAGATGGGCATTTATTTGCCGGAAGTTTACAAGTAATATCAGGGTGTAAGTTTCCTATGAATACTGAAGTCTTTATGAATACTGAGAAAACAGGAGAACCCAGAGAAAACCCACGCACACGGTGTTTGTCCACTACAAAGTTCACTTGGTGTAAGCGGGAATCGAACTAGGGACCCCACGAGCCAACAGTGAACGCCTTACTAAAATATATCAACAACAGAATTACGATATGATTTGCTTCTCCTGGTATAGTGCCATAACCGCAATCGTTAAACGTTTCCAGAATTGGCAGTGTCAGAATTGGCCCGTATTACCCACAAAACAAAATACTGGAAGTGTCGTTTTCCAGTGACTATTTGGCAATGGTATGTGATTCAGATATACCTACAAAGGGTGGGATCATAGCATCAAGTGAGTCAATGGAATTTCAGAAGGGTCGATAAACAATATTTAGAACATTTTAGACAACAAAACAACTATGATCACGCAAAATTTATACACGAACAACTCCGTACCCAAGGTCGTGGGAGAGAATATTGGAGGTTTGAAGCACTGAGTAAAAGCATCTATATTTATTGTTTATGTATATATATAAAGGGAAGGGCTCGTAGAGAAATTTTTATAGGAAAATGCTGTACGGACCATGGGACATTCTTGATGTGAACAACAATGTTTGCTGAATGGATTGGCCAGCAAACATTCAAACAGACCAACTGGTTTATTCAAACTCGTCAAGAAACTGGAGAGCTCTTTCGTGGGTAAGCGGTTAGCGTACGTGCCTTTGGTGTGGGAGGCCCGGGTTCGATTCCCGGTGGGAGCTCATGTGGTTCGGATTCCACGGTAATCAATAGTCCCGTCTCATATAGCCTCGCTGCTGAAAGGGGGTATTAAACTCAAAACCAACTCAGAAAAATGGAAACCCAGTTACTGCTTCACATATAACATCTATAGGACAAATATCTGACACTGTGAAACTGGCAGTTTTCCGAGAAAAAAGTAACTGTTCACTGTCAATCCGACACGTATATCATGTATACCATGAATATTTGATACTGCATAACCGGTAGTGTTTCGCGAAATTCTGAAAAGTTTGCCTCGCGAGTGGCTGCCGTAATCAGAAAAATGAAATTTTTGAGTTTTACGTCCCACGATTATGCCGGTTAGGCTAATGGAGACGGTGATGATGAGTTATGAATTAAATGGTGGAATGAAGAAAGTGGGAGGAAACGGGAGAACCCCGAGAAAACCCACGCACACGGTGTTTGTCCACCACAAAGTTCACTTGGCGGGGGCTGGGATCGAACCCGGGACCTTAAGCACCAGAGGTGAACGCTCTACCACTGAGCCACCGCGGCCCCCCTGCCGTAATCAGAGTAAGCGGTATTTACGATGTACTGATAGCACACGAGCCCCCACAGACTCATTTAGAGATAGACAGAGAAGGGAGTGGGGAGAGAATAGTTTTTTTCTAGGGAAATTACCAGAAAACATTAAAGAATCAATCAAATTTTCAAAAAAAGATTCTATGATTCAGTAAAGGATTTTACATATCCTGCATTGCATGTTTTCTCCTTAATTAAGGTATCAATTGTTTTAATTCTACCTCAATGTCTGAGAACTTTTTATGATAAGCTGTACAGAAAGTACGACTGCCGCCTTCATTTTAATCAATTACTGACCTCCAGTTACAAGATATTGCACTTACAGACAGGTGTCATCTTTATAACTACGCCACAATCAAATGATCAATTATCTCAGTGGTTAACGAATCATCTTATATTTCTACACATACACGGAACATGTCATGTACATTAAAATCTGACAACGAAATACACGCACACATATAACTATATAGCTGAGACTTGTTTTATTATTCGGGGAACAGTCATTAAAGATAACCTCATTATTGAAGTACGATTACGCAAGATATATTCCTGAATTTCCGCAATGACAGGAACCGTATTGCCGAGTACTTAAGTACATTTTCAAGTACTTCAAATGCTTCGATCAATAAATGACAATTGGCTTGTTTTTGCAGTTGAGTTTATTTCTCAGTTTTCTTCACTGAACGTCTCTTCTTTATAAACATTGCAAGCTATATATATATATATATATATATATATATATATATATATATATATATATATATATATATATATATATATATTCTGCCCTCTCGTTGATCCAGTTTAAGATTAGAAATTATCCGTAATTATGGACACTACCGGCATCTATGGTCCTTTAAGTCTCAGGTATGAGGGATAACGTCCCTCGGCGATTATAGTATCCAAGGAAGTGGGGAAGAAAGGAAACCGACTGAGACTTTTATATTAGATACTCTCCCGGCATTTGCCTGGTAAGTGAAATGAGAAAACTCTAGGAAAATCTCACTTAGGATGGCTGGCCTGAAAATGCTTTTACATCTTTTCGATCAAATGTCCCCACCGGGAATCGAACGTAAGACCGTTCGTACCAAAGGCAAGAGGGTTAGCGAATACGCGGAGCTTCTGTTAACCAGTTTAGATTAGCTTTTGACCATCACTAATGTTCAAACACGAGACGAGATTCCATACGAGAAATTTCACAGGAATTTGTGGGCAACATTAATTCACCCAAGTCTTAGATTTCAAACAGTTCACCCAAGTCTTAGATCTCATACAGTTCACCCAAGTCTTAGATCTCACAGTTCACCCGAGCCTTAGATCTCAAACAATTCACACAGTCATAGATCTCACAGTTCACCCGAGTCTTAGATCTCATACAGTTCACCCGAGCCTTAGATCTCAAACAATTCACACAGTCTTAGATCTCACCGAGTCTTAGATCTCATACAGTTCACCCAAGTCTTAATCTCAAACAATTCACACAAGTCTTAGATCTCATACAGTTCCCCCAAGTCTTAATCTCAAACAATTCACACAAGTCTTAGATCTCACAGTTCACCCGAGTCTTAGATCTCAAACAATTCACACAAGTCTTAGATCTCAAACAGTTCACACAAGTCTTAGATCTCAAACAGTTCACACAAGTCTTAGATCTCATACAGTTCACCCAAGTCTTAATCTCAAACAATTCACACAAGTCTTAGATTCGAAACAGTTCACCCAAGTCTTAGATCTCAAATAGTTCACACAAGTCTTAGATCTCAAACTGACACCCAACTCAAACATTATTTTAATGTTACATGATTCACAGTATCAATCTTAGCAAAGAAAATTACTGAATAAAGATCAATCAAAAAGGAAAACTCGATCAGATGGCTGAACAAACCGATTTTGTACGCTAATTTATAATTTTAATTGAGTTTATCCAAAATTTGGTTCTTGTATGTTAACTTTTTTTTTTTTTTTTTTTTTGCCACACCCCTAAATTATTCGTCAGCCATGCCAATACTCTGTCATTACTAACTGTGACAGTCTGGCCTAACTCTGGTTGCTGTTTCCAGGGAGAGTCAACGACACACACAATGCATCACAGATCTGTAATGCTAATCATTTAACTCTTGCTTCCTTCCATCCTCTACACCAGGCATCTTCAAACTACAGCCCGCCACAGTTTATTTTAATTAAATTGTAAAATTGACTACGTGATTCACACAAATAATAAGATGTTTTTATACGACCAATTAAGAAATACAATAACTGACACGCATACTGAAATTGAATTGCAATTAAAAAAGATATGAAATTTATCCTAACACACAACCAGTGGCATACAAAGGTGATTCACATCATTAAATTAAACATTAAAATTATAATCAATGAGATTAGGTAGCTATAACTTTCCATTGATAATTATTTGAAGTGCATCAAGTTTACTAGTGGAAATAATCAGCAGCGACTTCAAATGCTCGTAAGTTAACTAGGGTATGTCAATATTATTTTTGTATATTTCATTTTGAAGAAAGATTTTTCAAACATATAAGTAGTTCCGAAAATGGAAAGAATGGCACAAGTAAATTTATGGAGCTAATCAAACTGTATGAGTGGAAGACTTATAGAATTCCAGCAATGATGAATTTAAATATTTGTTAACAACACTATCTATGGCCTTCGATTGAATATTGTAACAAAAGAAACACTGGCCAAAGTTTAAACATACACTATATTTTAAACTATAATGTGTAACGGTGTCGGATATCTACCATATCCTTCATCAGATAGTGTCTGAATAGAGATATGTTAGATATCCGAAACCGTTACACATTATAATTTAAAATACAGTGTGTGTTGAAGCTTTGGTCATTGTTTCTTTTGTTAAATATTCGTCTTTCAAAATGTTGGTGCATTGCAAATCAATAATTTTCATTTGAAGTTTTGAGGCAAGGGCTTCTATGTTGGAGTTAAAAGAATTTTGAAAAATCCTGATTTCGTTTGCAATTGCATGAAAATCTGAAAAACGAGACTCAAGATATATTTTTAAAACACCCAAAGTTTTCACTGCAGAATATACCGAAAATAAGAATCTCAGTTTGCTAACTTAATGTTTGCCATGTATTAAAATGTGTGAAACATTTTTCCTCACGAGAATTGAAAAAATAAAATGAAATCTTTGAGTTTTACGTCCTACGGTTATGCCAGTTAGGCTAAAGGAGACGGTGATGATGAGTAATGAATGAGATTGTGGAATGAAGAAAGTGGGAGGAAACGAGAGAACCCCGTGGAAACCCACGCACAAGGTGTTTGTCCACCACAAAGTTCACTTGGCGGGGACTGGGATCGAACCCGGTACCCCAAGCACCAGAGGTGAACGCTCTACCACTGAGCCACCGCGGCCCCTCACGAGAATTGAAACAAAACGACTTTTTGTCGAAAGGGCTTAATATGAGTGTATAAATAAGGCAGAAGATGGCTTTCTCCTTGCATTTCTTTGTACTACCATAAATAAATTGTATAAATTTGGGTCTGGGGAATCGGCGATCTGCACATGTTCAATAATTGGGTTCTGCTTTAGGCTTAACAGAAGGTTGCAATCCCATCTACTGTTTAATGAAAGATCAAAACTACGCTCCTTCATGGGAGTCGAACACATGACCATGCATCAAAGGCACGCGCGCTAGCCACTAGACCATAGATAAGGGAAGCATACTTGGGGCGATGGATAGCATTGTCAAATTCTGAACAGATAACTCTCGAAAATCATGATTAGGTTTTCACTTTCCACATGTAGACTTCAAATAAATGGTACTTCCAAGTGTGATATTTTTCGCTGACTCATTCATGGGCCGTCAGATGAAAGTTACTAAGACATTGCAACATGCATAAGGAAATTTTTGTTGTTAGAGTTCAGTGTACATTAAATGGAAAGGAGTATTTATTTACTTTCTGCAAATGTAAACATAGATCAACTGTCATCTTTTAATGTACACGAAGAATCAGTTTCCAAAAATATGGAAATTTATTTTTAAGCGAAGTAGTATCTCGACTTACGAGTGTTGTCTCTTGCGAAGGAATATTCGACTAACAAGCAGGGAACATAGGACGAAAAAAAAAAATAACTATGGTGCTGAATATATATATATATATAATTTTTTAAACTTTTACTCCATTGATTCATATAGTTGAGAATGAAATCTTTGAGTTTTACGTCCTACGCTTATGCCGGTTAGGCTAAAGGAGACGGTGATGATGAGTGATGAATGAAATGGTGGAATGAAGAAAGTGGGAGGAAACGGGAGAACCCCGAGAAAACCCACGCACACGGTGTTTGTTCACCACAAAGTTCACTTGGCGTGGGCTGGGATCTAACCCGCGACCCCAAGCACCAGAGGTGAACGCTCTACCACTGAGCCACCGCGGCCCCCGTTAGGCTAAGGGAGACAATGATTAAGGCAAACGAATGATGAAACGAAGAATTGGTCGGATGAGAAAGTGAGAGGAAACGATAGTACCTGAGAAAACCCACGAGTATGATGATGTCCACCACAAACTTACTTGGTCGGGATCGAACCAGGGTCCCCACGCACCAGAGATAACCGCTCTATCAGTGGGACACCGTTCCCCCACAGGAAGATAATGAGCAGGAAAGTTTTTTTTACTAAGTTCAGCAAGAAATCGATGTCAAATATCGCGAATAGGTAAATATTACGAATAGAGTGTTTGGACAGGCGGCGCTCTGTCAATAGAGTTCCGGTCATTACTAGAAGTAATCCATGTACTTTAGGTTTTTGTTGCCTACAATTTTCTTTTCAAACGTCATTTTTTATTTACATTCCTTGAACATAAGACCCTCTGACAAAGCTATAAAATGAACACTGTATTGATCCACTAGATAACACAAGAGCCTTTAGGTTACGCTATTAATTCTTCTTCTCTTTCAGTTGGTGAGAAGTGAACAGGTGTCTATGACAAGTCAATGCAACAATGGCAGACACAAGGCGTTAACCATGAAGACCGTTATTTATATTACTACACAAGAGGATTGGTTCCACGAAACTGTGAGAGTTCTGTGAAGGAAAAAGAACATACACCGATACTCCTACATACAAACGAAAATCCACTTTAAAAACGACAAAACGAAAAAAAAATAATAATAATAATAATCATGATAAGTAGTATTTATGTTCATATCCTGTAAAGAAATGTCTATGCGATGAATACAACAGAAGGTGACCACAATGTATGTTGCAAATTGCTCAAAGAAGAGAATTCCACCCTGATATGGATACTGATGGACGCCATTTTAATGATAGTGATTATCTCGGGGAATACACTGACAATTTGTGCTATAGTGTTTCACAGGAAACTGTCAACCGTTGCGAACCAATTTATTCTGAGTTTAGCTGCTGCTGATTTACTTGTTGGGATTACCATTCCATACCATACAGCATTTTACATCAATTCCACACTCGGACAAAATCAATATACTTGTTTACTACGTTTTACACTCATGATTTTTGCGTGTGTGGATTCAATCTACAATCTTATGGCGATTGCTGTTGACAGATACATCGCTATCATTCATTCCCTTCATTACTGCCGTTATATGACAAAAAGGTAAGTTGTCTTGCTTCATTACAATATCGCTTCTAGGTAATAATTTATATAGGGTTGTTAATAGTAACAGAACAGAAAATGCTTTGGGATCCCGAAACTTAAACGTTTCTAATTAAGTGTGCTTCGGAAAGAGAATCGGAATATATTTCTACTAATCGATTCTGTTCAAGGAACCGAACATCGTCATTCAACGTGCATCGATACGAACCGGAATACATTTCTACTTTTCCAGAACCCAAAATCGAAATTCGCGTTCGTCGGTAAGAGAACTGAAATATTTCTACAAATCTGTTCTATTTCACAGAACCCAAAAACGTAATACGGCGTGCGTAGGTGAGAGAACTGGAATATATTTCTAAAAATCGGTTCTTGAACTAGAACCGATTTATAAAACGTTGGGTCTCTCTCAGATGCACTCTGAACTGAAAATCATAATGCGGAGTGCATTAGTAAGAGACCCAACATATTACAAGTCGGCTCTATTTCACGGAACCGAAAATCGTAATTCAGCGTGCGTCACTGAGGGAACCGGAATATATTTCTATAAATCGGTCCTATTTCACGGAATCGAAAATGGAAATTCAGCGTGAGTCGGTGAGGGAGCCGGAACGTATTTCTACAAATCGGTTCTATTTCACGGAACTGAAAATCGTAATTCAGGGTGCGCTGATGAAAGAACCAGAATATATATCGACATCGTCATTTGCAAACATCATTAGGTGAAGATCGCTACAATCTGCAAACGATGTTGAACAACCGTGCGGTGTTGTTAAAAAACATATAGGCGTGTTAGAAAAACGAACTGATTTTCTGTTAACGATAAATTATATATTGTTTATTGAAAGGTTATTCATTTCAAAATAACACCATCGTGCAGCTACAAAACGATGGAGAAGATTTTTCTATTCTTCGTAGCAGTGCTGGAATACTTACCAGCTCGTCGGCTACATCTTAAGGATATTATCCAAAATACCAAAATGGCACCATTTCAAGTGGCTTTTGAGAAAGGGAAATAAAAAGTCACAGGGACTGACACCTGGCGAATAAGAGGGCTGAGAACAACAGGAATGCTTTATTGCTTAAAAAAAAAAATCATTGATGGAAACTGACGTGTTCTTATGATGCAGCTTCCACGTGCGTGCAATACCTGGTCGGACACGTGTCATTTTCCTGAGTCTTTTAGAGACTTCCCGATAGAAGTTTGGTCCACAGTTTGTCCTGGTGGCAGAAATTCATTCAAGATGACTCTAGACTGTGAGAAAAAAAAAATCAGTTCAATTTTGGATCTGCTCATTCTCACTGGTTCGTTTTCATTTGTTTTGAGCCTTCTAAAAAAGACTTGTGCCCTAGACGGGAAATCTTGTCCACAAGCCCTTTGTTACTTTTCGTTAAGTCGCAGTAGCGGTTTTGCCAAATTTTACACGAAATTTGATGGCACAGCGTTTGCTCAATCTTTTGCCGGCCCATTTCCGTAACGCATCTCACAAACACAACTTCACTGACGCTCTAAACAATCGTGCAATAACTGGAAGAAGTTCTACCTTGTAATGAGTGAACGCCAAAGGTAAACTTAACTGCCGTATGAAGGTGGCGCCAGCAGCGTTGCAGATTCATGTAGTGTTGCCAGTCTCTTACTTTTTAAACATATCTTGTACTTTTCTTTTCTCTGTAATTTCGCTTCTACTTCAATAACCTAGCAGTTTCGGTTTAGGAAAAGATTTTCTGGTACAAATTCCGAAAACTTTAAAAAAAAAATCAGAAAATTTAACCTCTTTTCATACCGCGCCCGGAATTGAGGTCACTGAGCAGAAACTCAGATGTCATTTATACTTGTGGGTTCCGTTACTATTAACAATCCTGATTGCAGAACACATTCATTTTCAGGTTTTAGTATAGAGCAAAAGCCTAAGAAAAGTTAACGGATTAAAATTAAAATAGCAATTTTCACTATTATACAATAAGTCTGATTTTCGGTTGTGGAAGTTAATGTAAAATTTGACGCACAGCATTAAGAACACGGGAAAATTAATGAAATCTTATTAAAAGCGGTTTTTAAATAACACTGATAATGATAAAAAAATAAAAGAAAAGTGTCATAAAATATAAAAAAATATGATATTAATCATTTCAAAATATAATCTTTATTTCTCTGTTAGTTCTACGAGGAACACAATTTTTAGATTATACATAGAACCTGCTGTTATTTGCATAAGATTTTATTAAATATTTAAGGCCTTATAAGAGACATATGTAGCATTTGATACGGATCACATATTAAGCTGAAGGTCCAACTTCTACTTCCAAAAATTAAAGCGGAGCTTTAATAAATAAATAAAAAAAAAAAATCACATATAAAGCAATACTAAAAGTATCAATTCTGTTTCTCGAAGAACTGCTACTTTCAGCATATACTACTTTTGGAGAATTCGCTGTTGGTTAGTACTGAATATAGTTATATACAGTGGGAAAAGGGCAAATTATAGTAATTACTACGATGAAACACGGAAAAAGAGAAAGAGAAAAGCAATGAAAACAGTAAACCTCTACATCAGACAGTCTACCACCATAGTAAAACGAGAATCAATGAGTTTATTTTTCTCTCGCTGTTTCTAATTTTACCGAAATTAAGATAGAGTATGGTTTTCACCGCGCCATTGTCTGTCAAATAAAGGCATGTGTCGATTCCTTCTCCACACAGATTTCTTTCCTTGCTCTCAAGAAAAGTCGACTTCTACCCTAGAACTAAATCATAACACGATATTACAAGGTCCATTCAATAAATAATCGGAAAAGTTGCATAAAATAAACAGAACTTCGACGATGTTTGTGCTTCTTAATTATTTTTTGGTGATGTCTTAGAACTATTATTAGATGGACCTGGCACGCCTGCCTCGCGAACGGGATGCTGAAGATCAGTGAAACAAGATGGTGGCATGTCATTACATTTCTGTTAGTCTGTCGATTGGTTCAAACCCTTCGGCTAACAGAAATCTAATGACACTCTGCTGCTGCACGTTGGTGCAAATCTGTAAAGATGATGCCGCCATCTTGTTTCACTGATTCCCAGCATCCTGTTCGCGAGGCATGCGTGCCAGACCCATCTGATAATGGTTCTAGGACACCACCAGAAAACAACAAAGAAGCACAAACTTTATTGAAATTTTGTATTTTTTAAACAAGTTTTCCGGTTATTTATTGACTAGACCTTGCATATTCTATCCACTTGTACAGTCACAAACATTAATAAATGAAGGTTGGAGCCATAAGAAATAATGGTTTCAGCCTCCATTTATTAATGTTCGTGACTGTATATTCGTATCTGATATAAACAAATGCAGGTGCGCTAAAATTCCGATTGTCTAATACTGTCGTATTAAACATCCTCAAGAAAAAGTAGTTCATTCTCAGTTTTTAAAATTTTGTACAGGTTATTACTGAAAGCTAAAATAATTATATTTAACGAAATTAACATTTTTTTAAAGTACCTATCCAGATTAGCATTTGAACGTCTCCTAGCGCCAGTTCTTAAATCAGCATGGGTGATCATGATGAACACATGAAACATAGACAACTTAAGTGTCCAATGACTTGGCGAAATGATGTAATCGTTAGTTTGTTTACAATCACGTGTGGTTCTTACAACGGACGCAGAATACAAAAAAGCTATAAATTAATCTTAAAACTTGGTTGGATGTACTCAACTAGCAAATTGTACTCATATCATGAGAGTGATGTTCAAAAGTTAATCTCCATCTATAGACATTTTAAGATTTATATTAGTGGTGGGAACAAAAACCGATTCGGTTTTCTATCAAAAACCGGTTTCAGTGAAAACCTGACCGTTTTGGAAAAACTGGAATGAAAGCCGGCTTTGTCCATCTCTCATTTATACTGCGAGAGAAAGCTAAAAAGTAAGTTTCCCTGGTGGTTAAGGACAGAAGTGTTTCTGCCAAGACAAATACTATATTGAGAAAATAAAGACCAAGACTTATTTTATTTTCCCACGTAAGAACCAAGGACGTGGAAGAGGAATTTATATCGCTTTTCAATGTTTAATCCTCCTAACCCTCTTTTTTTTTAAAAAAGTACATGTACTGTATAAGGAAAAGCGACTTCATGGCTGTCTTTACATCTTCATTAATTCTAAAGAATCTTCCTCAATGCGGAAAGAACTGGAAGTCATTGGGCGCGATGGCAAATGGGCAAGACTCTCCCAACGGATAGTGGTAAAATAGTTTTGCGTTCCCATCGCCGAGTGTTATCTCGCACTGTCGTCCAAACGCAGAATGCCAGACGTCAGAAATCTAGGCCGCTTAACTGCGAATAGTGCACCTCAAGTCTTGTCAGTGACAATAACGTTAAGCACTGATTGTTCCAATGTCCCAGAATGGCTCACTCATCCGAACTTTCTCCTAGAACTGCAATAGTGCCATCTGCAGAATTTCAGTTCACCAACTGAAATATGGTTGTCTCTCGCATTAAACCGAAATCTTGATTGTGCCATTGCTTTACAATTTCTCAAAAAAACCTCTGACTTCTCTTAGTATATCTAACATTTTTTATGGTACTACTTCTTCGTATCTCGATTTTTCACTCAATTTGGAGTAAATTCTCCACAATCCGGCCTGTCCAGTAATTCGGCATACTCTGTTGGGCTAATATTCAAGTCTCAGGAACACATTACTGCAGGTCCCTGCGCGCCGAGTAGAAAACGCTTAATATAGTTTTCTGCTCGCCCCGTCTAAATACAGTACGTTTTAGACAACCTTCATATGACTTTTTTTTTTAAAAAATGCAATCCACAGTTGTTTCTGTTTTTCTTATATATATATATATATAGACAATAATACTAAATGATTAAAAAAAACTAACACAAATAGGGATAATAGCAAATGTCCAATACTTTTACCCACGGCAAAAAAGGAAAATCCCCAAATGGGGAGCATGCTAGTTAACTGGTTAAGCAAGACGAACTAAAGCAATGACCCGTTTCCAACCTCTGCAGTTCAAAAAGGTATTTAGAAAACTACGAATCAGGAATAGAAGTGAAGGCATAGATTTGGGTAATAGGAATACGTATATGCAAGAACTGAGTAATTTTGACCGTACTCTACTGGTATCCATTTGCAAGCGTTTAGTATTTCTTCGATATAAGCCGCTATGTTAAATGTAATTACTGTTTCCTTTTCTTTCCAGGAGAGCGCGACTACTAATCGGCGCTGGTTGGCTACTCTCCCTGATACTTGCAACTATTCCTCTTTACTGGAATCACTGGGAAGAAAGTGCGGACGGTTGTGTGTGCTGTGAACTGACCATAGTGATGAAACAACTTTACATTGTGGGAATCCTTACCCCATTATTCCTTTTGCTATCTGTGGTGATGATTTTCATTTACTGGAAAATTCACAAAGAAGCTAAAAGACACGTACTGCGCCATCGCAATTCAAATGTGAACTATACCACTAACGAAGGGACCAAATCGATGCATGTCGTGACTCTAATAGTTGGGTGTTTTGTAGTCGCCTGGCTACCCTTTATGACGGTGATCTCAATTCAATCCATTATACAGAAAGATCGAATCGAAATGGAGCGATTGTATAGGATAATGTTTTACGTAGCCATGTCCAACTCTTGTTTAAACCCCATTATTTATGCTTGGAAAAACAGGGACTTTAAGTATGCGTTCTTGCAAATGTTACAATGTAGATCAATGAATTCATCTCCAGATTTTGAACTTCATTCCACGTTCAAACAGAGAGTGTCTGTTATTAGTGCATTAAGTTGCAGAACGCCCAAGCTTGAAGACAGCAGCAGTCTCTAATTTGTATCGCAAACCAAATAAATCTATACACAGCTTAATACGCATGTCTTATTTTGTAATTAACTGTATGGATGTTAACTAAATGGTTTAAAATAGAAGATCGTAGGATGGAAAATGAAATCTTTCAATTTAACGTCCCACGTTTGTGCCTTTTACGCTAAGGGAGAAGATGATTAACCTTCATCCGCTCGGGCACTGCCAATTCAAGTTTCCGCTCGCGCCGATGGCAATTTGGCCGTCATCGATTATTCACGTTTTTCAACATTGTGCATGATGCAGAGCTATGTTTTGAATTAGGTTTAGTAAATCAAACCAAATCACTGTTGACCAAGATTATATATTTAAATTAAATTATAACACTGCTAAATATGAATGAATACACAGTGAAGAAAACACGAAAGAACAGAATCTAACCTAATCAACACCCACGTCATTGTCCTCGTTGTGAGATTGCAGGCATATATTGCAAGCAGTGGCGTATTTACGATTTTCTTTCGGGGGGAGCTTTGCTAACTTTCGGGGAGGGCTTTGCCTGAAAATGTGAAAATTCTGCAAGATATTTCATATACTTTACTATAGTAAGTAAGATTTGGGGGGGGGCTTAAGCCCGGAAGCCCCCCCCCTAAATACGCCACTGATTGCAAGTAATAGTAATGGTTGAATGGTTTTTGCAGACATTTTTAGGCCAACCACAATCTTTACAATCAAGGCGAATTCTGTTGTTTTTTCTTGACTCGCAGATGTAGCAAATATCTCTTCGGATTGGTTGGAGTGGTTCATCATCGGTAGTTCGCTTTCTGTATTGTGTTACGAACACCAGCATTTTTTTTTTGGGGGGGGGGGGGGTGAGATTTTAGAACGAGCTTTCAGGTTTTCATTCATTAGCTCTAATGCTAACTCGTACAGATATGGTCGTCTTTTATTATTTTTGATGTTAGAGCAGTTAAAAATGAAGCAGCCAATGAAAAATAACGAAACTTTTACTTACATTTTTACGTAAATGCGCAATAAAAAATTCACGTTTTCGCTTGCACTCGCGGCAGATTGGCCGTCCACCCTCCACCATCAACTTTGGGATTGTGTTGAGCTGGAAATAGTCGCTGGTTAGACTGCAACCACACATAATTTAGAGAGCGGGAGTGTAAATAGAGAATACACACTCCCTCCAGTCATAATCTTAGAGCTCTGGGAAGAATGGCACACAAAAACTAAAAATGACGGTCAATTTGCCGCGGGCACTAGCGGATGAAAGTTAAAGTAAGTGAATGATGGAAGGATTGGTGAAATGAGAAAATGGGAGGAAACAGAAGTACCCCGAGAATACCCACAAACACGATGTTGTCCACCACAAAATTATTTGGCCGGGGATCGAAGCAAGGACCTCACGCACCAGAGGTAAATGCTCTCCACCGTGTCCCGCAAGATCGTAGATAAGCGGTGCTGATGTCTTTCAAGCGGACTCTAGGATGTACTAATGCAATTCAGTTATAATAGTTATTATTTACAAGTAGTAAGTGTTGCCATCGTTCGGAGTAATCAAACAGCAGGTATAGTCAGCGACAAAAGTTCTTTTCATTTCATGAAATTATTAGTTTCGTAAGCAACTTCAGAATGGAGTAAGAATTTCAGTAGTTTTCACTAAATTAAGAAGAATGTAATCTTCTGTACGTTCCCGTCATACCGCCATTATTTCCAAAATAAATTTTACCAAACGGAAAGAACTTTTGTCGCTGACTGTACAATCCGCAACTTAAAAGTGTACAGTTTTTCATACAAAGTAAATAAACAGACAGGCAATCTATTTCAGCAGAACACAAACTATTACCTATACCGAACTGGCAACGAACAACCTACTTTTTAGTGACAAAAAAATTGCTTCTCAAAAACTACGCATGAGAATTCAGTCTCAAGCATTTTTTTTGTTCTGCTCGATCTTAACTATCAATTTATCTATGTCTAATCTTTCACAGGGTGTCTACTAAAATTCCAAAATGATATTTCGTGACCTTTTCTTTACCAAACCATAAAATTTTGTAACATTTTAAGAGCGAATTAGACTGAATTTTCATGAATGCGATAGAAGCGTGCTTTGCTTGTGATTTAGTAGCGTTTAAAGCCGACCATCAACATTTTTGGTGGTGAATTTTGACGTTTTATACAGCAAATTTTTTTCAGTCTGTACTTATATTTGTACAGATTTAAAAAAATCCTGACCCAAAAGCTAAATTTCTTGACTTTCATGACCGTTTTCTGATTTCGTGACTTTTTCATGACTTTCGTGACCGATAGACACCCTGTTTCAACAATATTGATGTTAAAACAAAAGTGGAGAATACATATAACGTGTAAATATTAGGTGGAGAATACATAATGTGAAATTTCACGTTATGAAACTGCTAGAACTTTAGATTATATATATTACGATTCCCAAAAACGTTATTCCTGGGAATAGTCACTGTATTTTACTTCTGATTTCTCAGGAAATTGTCTCAGTGATGCTCCCGTAAGTCTTCAATTTCCTTCAATCAAGTTTCATTACATCAACTTTACTTTGTATAATTGGTTCATTTATACTCCCAATGAGAGAACGTTGAAGACCTTACACGAATGAAAGTTTCATCCAATTGCAGTATTTTACTTATTACTATCATTCAGAAGTTGCTGGGGAATTGATGCAAGAAACTTCCGAGAGGGACTGTAATTTCACGATGCAGTAGCATTTTACCTACTGCTATCATACAGAGATTTGCTGAAGAAAATTTCTGAGATAAAGTGTGTTATTCTGTACCTGCAAATCTATTTTATTCACTTTTGTCTTATTATTTCTACTTTCTTTAGTTTAGTAAAGTAAATTAGACTACCTCACCTTAACCTTAAAAAATGTAAATATTGGTGTGGTAGTTGTCGGTTACGTGCTTAAAATAAACTTTGATGTTTCATTTCTCTACTTTATTTATTTATTTTTATGTATCTGTTTTTGTAATTTTACATAGTCAAAAACTTAGATGATAGATAATACTCTGTTTCAATACAGAATTAAACTAATTAAACGATGTTGCAAATTACATCATTTTAATTAATTTATTTTTTAATGGAGAAAGGGTGTCATGGTCGAAATATCCCCAGGTTCTATATATACACACAGGGGTGTTTCAAAACAACACCGACAACGTTTGGGAGGTGATTCCTGACACCAAAATAAGACAAAAACTATCGACAAACCTGGATGCAGAAATCCGTTATTTCGGAATTATAGGCTGCCGAAAACATTAAAAAATGAATATCACAGTATTGCAAGCGATGATGATACTTAGAAAGAAATGTAAGCAAAAGGCTTGTATTTACACTACTCTTTCTTGTGATGAATACAAGGCTTTTGCTTACATGAATAAATGAACTTTAGAGGTTCATAGTTATCAAACTATGGGACGCACTGTAGTCGGATCAAGACTTCAGTTAGGAACCAGCATATGTCATATCCAAATATCCATGCTTCAGAATCCTGCGGGTACTACCACAATAATTTTTATAGAGGTTGGTTAGTACTTCAAATCATATGGCCGTAGCCAAACTTACTCTATCAAAATTGTTGCGTGAGTACCGCAGGATTTTGAAACATGTATTTTTGGATAGCGCACTTATTAGTTCCTCAGTAAAGTCTTGACCCGACTACGGTAGGTCCCACAGTATTGGAGCTATGGACCTTTAAAGTTCATTTTTGCATGTTTTCGCCAGCCTGTAACTCCGAAATGACGGATTTCTGCTCTCAGGTTCGTCTATACTTTTTGCCTTATCGTGGTGTTAACAATCACCTTCCGAACGTTGTCGGTGTTGTTTTAAAACAACATATATATATATATATATATATATATATATATATATATATATATATATATATATATATATATATATATATATAAAATCGGATAAGTTACTACTCTTTACTTCACATAACATGATAAGAAACAAAACCAAACTTTCTACTCATAGTCCCTCGCTTGGAATCTGCTAAACGTAAATACTGCTGTTCCTTATATCAAAATTAACCTCGTATACGAATTAAAAGTACACTTACGAAGGATTAATTGTATCTTTCATAATAGTACGTACACATTGCTTAAGACTTTAACATATTCAATTCTTTTCACATCCGACAATGTGTAAAATTCACTAACGAGTCTAGCACAAAAAAGCACAGTATATACAGAAAACATGCAAACATAGTGACAAAAGCACAACGGTAAAATTAATAACACACTGAGATATTAATCTTTTGCCGGGGCTACAACGTAAGGGCTAAAAAAAAAAAAGTCCAAGATAGTGTCAAAGATGGAGACATCGTAGTCTAGTGGTTACCAACGTCGCGAAAGATGGAGACACCGTCGCGGCGTTCACCCAACGTCGTGAGGCAAACTGGGGAGTCACGTGAATTAAACAAAAAACGTGTAACAGCCACTAGGTCTAGAAAGCTCCTGAGACGCCTGATAGAGACGCTGACCACGTGTTCGTCACTAAGCTAGACGTAGTTCAACTGGTCGTTAACAGATGGCGTTGGGGTGGCTCAGGCCCACAAAGGAGCTGTTACGGTAAGTGATTTGGTTTAGTGTAAAAGATAAAAGAAAAGTCAAATATATGTCGAAGCTGTCGCAGGAATTGGAAACGAAGTACCTATATAGTTACAATAGGAAGAGGACAAACACATAGGAGGAAGTGAGATAAACACTAGGACAATTACAATGCGAGTAGCACATGAGGTGGCAAAGAAACAAAAACTTGAGAGATCGTTCGGTGGTCATCTCGCAGCAGTGTTGGTTAAGTCTGCTGGTAGGTAGGACAAAATCAGTTCGAAACTGACCATGACGAGGACTATCCACAAGCAGACGTTGAATACTTTGTGTTGCTCTACAAGCCGTACACAATGAAGAGTCTGTGCCACGAAGTAGAAATCCATGTGCTAAGTGTAAATGTTCGATGTGAAGCCGAATTAGAATTCGTTCCTCTTGTCGCAAAGATACCGGGATTCGTAGTTCAGGTTTGAGTACTTGTAATTATAACAGTCACCAGGTTATAGAAGTATTTTTTGTGGACGCTCTGTATATTTTGGAAAGTGTAATTATTTTTTTCGATTTATACTTTATTCTGCGATGCAAATAAGTTCTTTCTTCGGTGGGAATTGCTTCTTTCCCACGCAATTGAACAAAGAAGTCTTTATCGTCTATTCATTTATATATTTAAAACGTTGCTTTGTGGTGAGAACATTTCAGTGAGCAACGAAGGTTTTCAGTGTTTCTCCCTTAGTAATACGCAAAAACTATGTTCCATGGTTATTTGCAACTGAATTATGTGTATTCTCCAATCATTCATGGAAATACTGCGACCCAGAGCGCACACCAGGTGTCTTGAGCACCAAGGAGACGTCAGCCATAACGCTTTAGCAGTTCGTTATCTAAATGTTCCCACAGTCAAGTTATCGCAATATCTTGTGCGTCGTGGCCAGTGAGCTAAAATTAACGTCAACTCTTTTTAATACTCTATTTGCATGTAGATACAGGTGATTTAACATGAGTGCTTGAGAATGAACTTCCAACATTGATCAGTGGATCAATGCAGCTCGTATCTCGAACTAAGTTCGAGGAGTGTTACTCCACGTTTCAAGGCAGCAACCACGCACGCTGCGTCAAGCATCAAGTATAATGTTGTGCTAAGGGGTATACGTTATTAGCCAGTGAAGGACTTAATCATGGCTAGCCCCAATCAGTGAAACCCAGGTTCACACACCTTGTGCGTATAAGTTATAAACGCGCCCTCAAACATTGTCATTCCACTTTGGAGACTACCTATTTTTACTGAAGATTAACGTCGACATTTCAGGATTGTTTGGAGCAGCAACTATATTACTTCGTGGGATTATCCCGGCGACATTTCCCCAATGCTAATCCCCCAAGTGCATTAGTGGTGTGAGAAAAGTATATCTAATGGAATCATTATCTTAATCTTCAATCCTAATATATAAAGTGACAAAGGGCTAAAGTATAGTGAGAAAGTAAAGTGTGATTTTATTAAAGGAAATAATTATGCATAAGCAGTGTTGAGTATTGTGATTATTTTTCTAATCCGTTATATTTTTTCTTTAAATAGTATTTTAATAAATAAGCATAGTGTCGTTTAATCCAGTGTGTTTTTGTTGTGTATATCAATAATGTTTGTGTGCGTTGTGGTCTGAGTGACCGTCTGATCGTCCCTGAGGTTTTCGAGACGAGACATTCGAATCTCTCGGTGCCTAATACCCATCTCATTATTGAGACCGGGAACGAAATTTAGAGATAATTTTGTTATCCCTTTTAGGAGATGTCCTTCAACGCCTTACCCAGGTAAGTCCAGGTATCCGGATAATACTCACTGACAGGACCCCGGAAAACAGTTATATAAATAAATGGTACCCGAACAGCGACCCGATACCAGGCGATTATATATTTATTACCGACAGTCTGATTCGACTCACGCTGCCAGCGCTGATGGACCTGAACAGTGAGCAGCGAACACAGAAACGTGCTGGGTATGGAGAGATGGAACTCTCTTCCTTCATCGACAGCAATTTTCGATGCACGATCTGTTACAATGCCGGCCATGACAAACTTAGAGTGAAGCAGAAATTCATTAGAGCTCAATTTATCCGTGATATGTGTAGTGAACATTGGTGCTGAGGAATGCAACGTAAGATCGACCTTAAATAACGACACGCTAATGTCTGAATGACTAATAGGCCGCAGTTAATTTTGTACAAAGATGATACTGTGAACGTAGAGAAAGTTTTGACAACGGATTCATGTTCGTTGCTGGTTTCTGTTATAACTGACAAATCATGTCGTCATAAATTCCATGGTAAATTCAAATTATTATAAGGCTAACACACTGACTCCAATTTATGGCCATGACATTATCTTGTCTGTACGAAAGAAAGTTAAATCAATATGGCTGCATCAAGACTAGGCACCCAGCTATACTTTTCATACAATGGAAACTTCGATAGCAGGCGACAGCCAGAATGTAGAGCTATCAAATAAATTATTTTCGATGGTGGCTTCCTAGAAGTTTCTCTCACTGAATCGTCACTATAAATCGCTCTGTACAATAGCTACAGTGGTTTTCGTCAGGCCTCTCTTGCAGGAAAGGAAACTTAAATGTATTTTAGAAACAACGTTGGTGTCAGTTAAATACAGCAATGTATAATTTTATATAGTAACTCACTTTACAAGACTGAAATAGAATTATGACTAACACGACTTTTTACTATTGCTTAAGATGAAAGAATTATAAATATGATTGACATTGCAGACTCCTGGCGGCTAAAAGAACAGGAAACATTCTCTGAATGACACCAAATATGTGTATTGTAGTGGAAGAAGTTTAAACGACATTGCATATTACATAAACGATTATTTCCCTGAACGAATTCATATCACATCATTTCTCCTCCTGCAATGACAAAATGGAAAGAGAACAGGGCAATTTGTTCTGGTTATATATCAACTTTGATGAGAATTAAGATATGAATTTCAACAAGGTAGAACAGCCTAAAAGTTCGTAAGCTTTTCAAAAACGAATTTCCAAACTAAGCTTACATAAGAAACTCATCCTCTTTCGAAAAATATTTCTTCACTATCCAAGAATATATATATCCAATATGTACAATACAAAAGTCCTTATTATCGTCAAGTATTCTCTTGATCTTTCCCTAATACTAGGCATCTATTCCTATACGTATCCAACCACCATTCCTTAATCCATCGTTAACAATCATCGCTCTACACACATCAACATATTCGCAAGGATTTCCCTTCTAACATCTTACATTGCAAAGGACACCCTATTTATTCTAACATTCTTTACCTTCAAAAATTCGCTTTCATTCTTTTTTAAACCTATATACGCATATCTTTTCCAAGACGGGCTTTTAAAAACAACTCGTGCTCATCAATGTGAGAACGCCTAAGTTTTGAATGAATAAAGTATCAAGCTACTTTTAGACTCAGTCCCCACTATGCAAGCATTTTGAGATACGAGAGGAATTTTGCATTCCTTCTCAAAGAAGGTTGTCCTGAAGTGGTGAATGAGAGGAAAACGGAATAACGGTGCAATAATCACAAGTCGTTTGACTACACGCTAACTTCCATTTGTTCAAACACACATACATATTGAAATGTAGCTGGGGGAGCATCGGTTTAAGAATGATGAACAGCTAAACTCCCCCCGAAAAAAAAGTTCTCTGAGAAGCCAGCCACCCTTATCATTATCTCGTATCACGTTCTTGGTTGCTAATTGGAGGTTTCGAATTTTATACAGCATCGATATCTAGTGCAGTTTTCTAAAATTACACTTAGTACCTTTCCTTAGCCGAAAATTCCTTTCCCCTCTTCCCTTATGGAAAGTTCAAATTTTCACCAATACTTCCGGCTAATAATTCCAGTGATTTCCACAGAAATGTGCTACATATGGAACTTCAATGATTTCGTTTTTGCAGATACAAACGTTAACATACAAGATCGAGAACAGTGATTTTATTTGTATTTTTGAAAGAGCAAACCACAAAGTATAAGTTAGTTAAACAAACATAAGAAAACGCACCTGCAAAGAAATGCATTGAAATATACACCAAACTGTGCTTTCTTTGCCTAGCAGACGTATTGTTTGAAACCGAACATGTAACTTTCGGAACTCTGCACTTTCTTTGACAACGGGCGAGGCAAAATTACTTCACTCATACATTATTTCAAGTGTATAATGACCTCCAAACGATATTTTAAACCAATGTCCTTACTTAAATTATTTTTCCTTAACCGGACCTTAACTATTGTTATACAGACAAATAAAATGCATTTCTCTACTGACAGTAAATAGCCAGATTAACGCTTAAAAATAGTAACGTAAGTCCAACGTATAAAATCACTTGATTTATTGGTAAGGAAACAAAACTGTTAGTTACACAATTCGTATACACTGAAAGTAGTTGATTTCACTACGGATGCTTTTTTATTAATTAGTTACTCGATGATATAACTGTCCGTATAAGACTCAAATCAGCCACCTTCTAAGTTTTTACCTGCTAACATACTGCGACACTTTACGCCTAATGTTAAATTTACACGATTCTTTACGGCCTGGTTCACTCCAGTTTTCCTTTGGGAAATTCATGTATAAAGAAAGATGAAAAACTATCCTATCCGCAATGCAAGAATCCTAAATAACTGTCACCAGTCTATTACGCCGCTATTCTTCATGTTAAGAGTATATTTCAAATATTTTCATTTACTAACGTTCTGTTGGCTATAGAAGACAGATGATAAAGGAAAATTATAGGAGAAATCTGAGAAGGGTTGGTGGAAACACTAAACCTAATGACGCGACCCTGTATCTGTCCACCATAAACACATATGATCTGGATTAAAACCAGGAACACTTCTTGTTGAAGACCAAATTACCGTATTCCTCATACTAAACAAAAAAATTACGAAGGAACTCAGTACGGTGATTTGATTACTCCAAGAATAAAGCTATTGGTAGATTTATTATGCAAATATTCTAGTACTACATAGTTACGGCCATGGGAAGAAATGTACAATCCGCGGCAAAAAACCTGCAACATGAGCATATAAGTTTATTGTGAAATGACGAAGTCTTTTGCTCCAAAATAAGTGTGCACGGGAGGAGGCCGAGGTTTATCCTGGCGTGATTCGTTCCACTTAGACGTTATGTTCATTCCCTGTGCTGTTAGGCGTAGTTTCACAATAAACTTATATCCTCATGTTGCAGGTTTTTTGCCGCGGATTGTACAAAGTTAAAAACACGGCAAGAAAATTTACCATGTAAATTCATTTTTTAGGTAAGCTTCTGGTTTCAAAAACAAATCACATTCTAGAATGTGGAAAATGCAAATATCTTTTGTAGTGATTTTCATGTGCTCACGCTCTTTTTGGCGCGAGGAACCCGGGTACGAATCCCGGCGGGACGTTCATGTAGTTCGGATCCCACGTTAAGCTGTAGGACTACGTTTCATGTAGCCTTCCTGGTTCAACTCAACCAACCATCATGTACTCACGCTAAATTCATTTCTTCTTATAATAATAGTAAGTTTTTATTACTTCCGTTAAAATCTTTCTGCGTAAATCTTCATATTAAACCGAAGCTAAATATAAACAAACCTATACACAAAGCCACAAGTCTGAAAAAAATAAAATTAAAAAGAAGCATGTTAGTTGGAGTCGTTAATACTAAAAAGAAAATATACGGTAGTCCTATGGTGAATGTTTGTAGACGTTATACTACGCAAAAAAGCGAATTCAGAAATTTGTACTGGGCTGACCTCGGATCAATTGCAACAGTCTGCTTTGATATGTATCTACACTGTTTAAGGATACCTTAATCTGCCACACAATCTGCAAGATATACAAACGGACGTCCTTGGATCCGCACAATTAACAGTCAATTTACATACCAGTCAGGCGACGAAGGATTATCAGCGAGGGAAGTTGCCTACTGTGCCATAATGAATTAAAACGACACGGTAAGTACTTGAAATAGTAATATGAATACAATTAATGTCATTTATTATTTGCTTTGCAGAATTTCATCGACGGGCTGCAACTGCAGTCATTTCTGTCACTTTTGATTCGGAGGAACTCCCTGCGCATTGGTTTCACACTGCATAGTGACTTCTTAGGATTTATAAAACGTCCTCTGTCTAACCAAACTGTATGAAACAGATTGCACAATGTCAATCATTGTTCTAGACATCAGCAGCGATGCCGACCTCTTACATCTTGAAATCATGAATAGCGTTACCAAAAACAGCACAGAACTTCTTTCAATCTATACTGGAACTACTCGGTCTATATTTCGAGCAGACTTCACTATTATGAACAATAAGTCGGGTTTCGTTGTGTACATATAGTCATTTATACCCTTCTCGATTTTGATATCATGCCCCTTCCCCCATAGCGTAGTCGCTAACGTTCTCGTCTTTGATGCGAGCGGTCCTGGGTTCGATTCCCGGTGGAGACAGTCGGTCGAAAAAAATGTAAAAGCTTCTTTTAGGTCAGCCATCCTGAGTGAGGTTTCCCTCATTCACACTAGGATGGTACCTAACATACAAGTCCCAGGTCGCTTCCTTCCTCCCCTTTCCTTGGATAGTGTGATCGCCGAGGGACGTCGTACGTGATGGGTTAACATAGCTATAGATGCCGAGAGCCCAGAAATCTAAATCCTAATCCAATCACGATTTTGATATCCTACTAGTGTAGCTTATCTATACTTCATATAGGAATCCCATTAAGCATTTCTGGGATCATTTTAAGACACAGAATGTTTAGAACCTGTTAACTGTCTTGTCAGCATCCTAACATGCATCGCAATTTACTGGGGCGTCAGTCAGAGCGAAATTTAAAAAAAAAAAGAAAAAAAGTACTATAATAAATAACTATAGGTGATAAGGTAAAGGTACGAGAAATAACATTAGATAAACAGAAAGAAATAAGACACTTCGAAAATATTGCCGAAGTTATTAGCATGAATAACGGCAAGAACTTTGTAACAACAAGAACGGTGTCGTTCTTCAAAACAAGTCTTAAATCACAAGGTAACAGTGCAAGATGCTCCACGTTATCCGAGTATTCGGGTCATCTCACGAGAATACGTCAAATGCTCGAGGTAACAACACAATCTGAACTGGCAATCCTATGCAATAAGCAAAAATAAACCAGTGTCCAAAGACACGCAGGAACCAAGATCAATTTAGCTCGCCGACATCTTCGCGACCTTTTTCCAAGCATTACATAACGGATTACGGTATACGCTCTAACTTCCCTGCAAGTAATAGCACAAGAAGTAATAATACAGGTAGTAGGTCAGGTAGAGAGCGCTCCTAAGCATTACCTACCAATGTAGCAGCTCATTACCCAACTTAAAACGACATAGCTCGTTGCAATGATAGCATGTCACGATGATGATCCGTACAAGGGCATGATGCACGAGGCCCAAAAGAACATTAGGGGACTTGGACCGAAATGTACAGCCCAACATATATCAGTTCAGTGCGGGACAGGACGTTTGGGCGCCACCATTTGGGCGCGGACGTTTCGGCGCTGCCGTTTGGGCGCGAAGCCGTTTAGGCGCCAGACGATTGGGCGCGAGGTACATAGTAAAACTCACAATTTACGAAATATAAAGTAAGCTAGGCACTGAAAACTAAGCGCGAATCAAGATATATACTTTTCCTACACTTCTATCTTTATCTCATCTCATTTATCTATCTATTTTCTATCCTATTTATTCATCTAAATTAAATGGTTTAATGCGTTTGTGGCATTTGTTGCCTAACCTCGTCATGGATTGATTTTTCGCTTGTTCACGATTCTTGTACTTCTGATCTAATGTTGATCTAATTTTTGTATTATATAAGAAAGCTAGGAAATGAAGGAATCAGACGAACTGTTAATAATTTTCTTAATGTTAATTAAAAAATATTGATTTAATTTTTGTATTTTTTTAAAAAAAGTTAATAATTACATATTTAGAATCTTAAAATTTGCTTTCTTTCGTATTACGTTTGCTAAACTCTTCTCTTCCTTATTACGTTTGCCAAACTCTTCTCTTCCTTAAGTCCAATAAAGAACCACCAATAAAAGATTTCCGCGCACTCGAGTTGAGAGAAGTGGCCCTGCGTAGCGTAGTCGCTAACGCTCTCGCCTTCTGTGCGAGCGGTCCCGGGTACGATTCCCGGTAGGGGCACTCGGTCAGAAATGTGTAACACGCTCTTTCAGGCCGGCCACCCTGAATGAGGTTTTCCTCATTCACACCAGGCAAATGCCGGGGTGGTACCTAATTTATAGGTCCAGGCCGCTTCCTTCCTTCCCCAATCCTTTCTTCCTTTTCTTTTCCCGGATAGTGTGCCCCCTCAAACGTGACGGGCTAAATGGCCTTACATGCCGACAGCCCAAAAATCTAAATCCTAATCGAGTTGAGCGAAAGCTATTAATACGGGGTGTCTAAGACATTGAGTTTAGGAACTGTAGTATGCTGTATTTCTTGTATCATTTTTTTTATTAACATTCCAATATAAAAATCAAAACTTAACACACTTTTTTTTCGTCCCATTGTAAGCATTTAATCTGCACTAAAGAAAGTGGCGAAAGGAAATAAAGAACGATTTCAAAGTGAAAAATAATAGTTAAGTGTACATATATTGGTCATTCAGCCACTAGAAATGTGTTTGACATTCACACTTATTGCATAACTACAGTAGAAGTCCTGCTTTAAGTTTTTTAATGGAATAGGCTCACTATGTACGCAATGCAGTCAATCATATCTAGTCTGGTCTACTTACCTTTGGCTTGAAAAGTTATCAAATAAAAAGCATACTTAACTTTGGTTGAAACTTAAATTTACAAAATTTAATTGTTAATTCAGTTTTTAGAATTTTCAGATTTCAATATCTCTAGTATGTAAAACAAAATCCAGTACAATTCAAGGACTTCCACTACAGTAGACACCTTGTGATATCTTGATTCGAACTTAGTACTCAGCGCCTAACACAATGACTTTTTAATTTAACTCGCGCCCAAACGTCTGGCGCCCAAATGGCTTCGCGCCCAAACGTCCAGTGCCCAAACGGCGGGGCCCAAACGTCCGCACCCAAACGTCACGTACTGGTTCAGTGGCACCAGACCAAGTTCCGTGTCGTATCAGGTGGCAACAAAAATATAACCAATATAATGTACATCACCGGAACTGTCCGCACAAAATTCAACAAAATCAGGGAATCGGCTCAGGAACGATCAGAACCCACCCCGTGATCTCAGGCACTCGCATTCCTCCCTCAGTGTGATCATACCCGAAGTTCGAGCCCTATCGACAGCATGTTTTAAACATCGACAGATTCAGACAACTCGACAGCGAGATTCTCATAAGCCTTCACGCACCAGAAATGAGAGATTTCACACAATACTATAGATTTAAAGAAGCAAATGTTCTGAAATAAAATTGTACAGTAAATATTACACCATAGTGAATACTTGAAGGTAACACTTACCTCTACGCCAGTCACACCCAGAGCCGCTTTGATATTCGGGGTCATACGGAATGGCACTTTCTCTGGAACCCGTAATGTTTTGCCTTTCTCGAAGCACACGTTGTAATCAATGTGGACAACCTGTGAATTGAACAGTGTGCAATTATTACATCGAATAATTTAATTACTGCTACTGATACTAAATCTAGAATTATTTTCTGAATTCTCTAAGCTAGCTATTCCCTAATTCAATTTTCATCTAAAAAATGAAATAAATTTTTAGCTCTGTATTTGAATTACTATATTGAATTTTTTATGATCAAAGGTCTATTTTAAGGCGAAATTACGAAATGAAATGAAAATGAAATCTTTCAGATTTACGTCCCACAGTCATGTCGGCTAAGCTAGAGGAGACAATGATGATTAGAAATAAATGCAATGGTGGAATGAATAAAGTGGGAGGAAACGGGAGAACCCCAAGTAAACCCACGAACACGGTGTTTGTCCAGCATAAAGTCCACTTGGCGTGAGCTGAAATCGATCTAGGGATCCCACGCATCAGAGGTGAACGCTCTACCACTGAATCTTTGATATTAGATATTCATTAAAATCTAGTGAAAGATATTTACATATACACAGGTAGAGGGGAAAAGAAACTGCTTTTACTTCAACAAATACTTATAAAATATTGTTGATGCATAAATATATTTTCATTAGTTTCTTTATATTGGATCCCACGGAATCCTTGGGATTAAGACGATTACATAATAAACATAATCGAATAAAAACAAACAGATTAAGCAGCAGGGTGAAGAACAATGCTTCTAGGAAAACAAATGAAAAATCAAATGTGCAAGAGGGAAATTAAGTACGCAAGTGAGAAATAACAGATGTTAACTCAATGTAAACCAAGGCCAAACTCAATAATACGGTGAAAAATCAATCAAAGGAATTATCTGGGAAAGAAAGATTGGATTATATAGTTTATCTCAGATGTATATGTTAATTTGTGTTAAGCGCATAGTAAAAGGAAAAAAAAATTAGTTTAATCCAAGGGTTGAACTATTCTTAAGGTGTCAGTCTAAAACAAAACACAGCACCTCCTCAAACTAAAGGTCAAGAAAAAAAGAAGGCATTTAAAGAGGGAAAGATATTGAAAAATAAGAGGGAGATATTCTGTGGAGCTTGTCTGGACAGCGACTGCCGTGAGTCGTTTAGGATCCTGCTTGGGATTGAAAACACATTTTTACAAAACAAGAATAAAACTAGTGTATGAAAAATATTTAGCATGAGGTTTCGCCAACTGACGAAAGTGATAGTGCTCATTAAGATTGTATTGGATCTTAATAAATCACGATGCTTTAGTAAGCTTGCATTTTTATTAATTTTACAAAATAATTTTGATAGAGCCGGTTGGTAAGTATCAACGATTTGAATTAGCAGCTACCTTACGTGTTAGTAAGTATTACAATTATGAGTATGCCAGAACATTTTAAGTTAGAATCTAATGCGTAGCGAGCGGACAGGGATTGGAAATCACTACTTTAGAAACTTGAAACACTTAACAAATATTAACACATCATATGCTCTAGAAACCCTAATCAGATTGTATTGTTCCTAGTATTCATACAAATTATGTAAAACGTATAAATGATAATATATTAGATTTTTGATAACATCGGTAGTTTGTGAGTCAGTGTATGTCGTGATTACCAACATTTTTTAAAAAACAGTTTTTGCTGATTTTATGTTCTCTGTTAAAAGAAGTGTTGAATAAAACGTAAAACATATGTATGAAATCGAAACTCTCCGTTAATATCTTTCGGTTTAACATCCCACGATTATGCCTTTTAAGCTAAAGGTGACGAATAATTAATGCAAGTGAATGGTGATTAATATGATGAATAATAATTAATGCAAGTGAATATTGATTAATGTGATGAATAATAATTAATGCAAGTGAATATTGATTAATGTGATGAATAATAATGCAAGTGAATATTGATTGTGATGAATAATAATTAATGCAAGTGAATATTGATTACTGTGATGAATAATAAATTAATGTAAGTGAATATTGATTAATGTGATGAATAATAAATTAATGCAAGTGAATGGTGATTAATATGATGAATAATAATTAATGCAAGTGAATGGTGATTAATATGATGAATAATAATTAATGCAAGTGAATAGTGATTAATATGATGAATAATAATTAATGCAAGTGAATTAGTGAAATGAGACTGGGAGGAAATGGAAGTACTCTGAGAAAATCCACGGACACGATGTTTTTGGATTTGGATTTTGAGTTTAACGTCCCGTTCAGCAGCGAGGCTATATGAGACGTGGACCTACTGATTAACGTGGACTCCGAACCACTTTCTCACAAACTTACTTGGTCGGATATCGAACCGCCGCCACCACCAGAAGTAAGCGCTCTACCACTGAGCAACCATGCTTCCCACTCTTTGTTAGAGTGTCGCTGTCAAAGACAACAAGATTGGTTGGCCGAATTATACTAGGTACTTCCAATTAGGATTCCAAGGCATATAATGGTTGAATGTTACTTTCTTAAACTGTGCCAGACTGTATTCGTGTTAAAATAAAACACTTACCTCACCAGTGGAAAGATCCACTAACATGTTGTCCAGATGTCGATCACCTAATCCAATTATATACCCTATTATTGACATCACGGCTACAGAACACGAATATGTCCGTGTCGCTTCCCACCAACTTGCTGCGTTTACACTTTGGCACCATAATTCTCTGCAAAATATAAAAATATTATGACAACACTCTCTAAGATGGAAATTGCTTAACAGTGCATTTATTTTAACACAAACATCAATTCATTAGTGTAACGGGAATAATAAAATTTCCAAATACTTAACACATACTATAGAATACCATTGAAATGCTGATCATTCGTCCGCCGACAGAGGGATAGGTAATAAAATTTTTACTAGTTCAGGAAGCAAACTTTGCTACACTGTTTCAATAAAAGCAATTTAATTTTAAAATCCCATATAAATTTACGTTACAATAATAAAAGTTGGTACTTTTCTCTATAGAATTACACAGCCTAGTCCAGTGGTTCTCAACCGGCGTGTCCCGTATCCTATAGAGTGCGTCGCGAAATTTTAGTATTTAAATTCATGAAGCATTTACTAATGAGTTAAAATCAATTCTGAAACACCTCCAGAGGTTGCAACAATGCTGAATATAACATAGAGGCACTACTTTATGGAAACTTATAATATTACACTTATATTATCAATAATACATTAATTACATTTTATATTATTAATAAAAAATCAAACAAATGTAGCCTAGTCAATCTTAACTATAAAGAAGTGAAATTCTATATATAAAACTGGAAGTTTTATTTATTTATTTTTGTTTTGTTTATATATCGAGGCTAAGGGAGACATGATGATGAATAAAATGGTGGAATGAAGAAAGAGGGAGGAACCGGAAAGTCTCTTATATAAACCACGAATACCTGTTTATCCACCACAAAGCCCACTTGGCGCGAGCTGGGATCGAACCAAGGATCCCACGCACAATACGTAAGGGCTTTATCGCTGAAATACTGCGGTCCCAGGAAGTAATCTTGTCTATGATGGCATCGCGGTGAAACGGCTGAACATTTGAAATGAATTTTTGTACATGATTATCACTAGCCTTGAACTACGTATAATTTAGCAATGCTTATCCTACTAGTATTCTGGACATTGTACAAATAATGTGCTGAATATTCAGTGGGATGATACCGTCTTCCCAATACAGATAGTTAGCGCCACACAGTAAACAGAAAAGAGTGAGACGAAGATGTCTGATACGCAAATGTGTCAGGATCACTTTACGCTGGCGACTAGAATGCGACGATATCTGCACATTGCAAGACACAAATATGCAGTAACTGGAACAAATTTGGATGATGAATTTGACAGAACAACACGTTGCTCGCTGTTGAGCTATTTCTAATAGAATTTGTTTAAAAAACTCTTGCTTAAAGTAATACTCTATAAACTTCTCTTTTAAAGCTTCTGACATTCTTGTTCACTACTCATATACAATAACATATATTTTTCTGGATCTCCTTATTTTTACTCTTCACTATAAACATATCTTATACTCTGAACATCTTCACATCTCGTCCTAATTACATCACTTTCTCGGTTCACTGAGTTTATTATCTTACAACATTATTCTGGTACAAACCCCTAACTCCACTAACAACTAACTTGCTATTCACCACACAACATAAACAACATCATAATATCTCCTTAACTACTGAGCGACCATTCTCCTTTCCTTTTCTATCTCTCTTTCTTTTCGGTACAGCTCAAACCCAACAATTACTTTCTGCCCTAAAGTATTACTCAAGCCTAGCCTCATTATATTTCATAATAATCAATATTTCAACCAAAAAGGAGAGTATCTCACGAGACTCTTAAGTTAGAAAGAAAAAAATCGGAATAAACTCTTAATAAATAATAAGCAGACACACATTCCAACGTTTTCGATTATTCTGGTTTTAACGGGGTGGAATAAAAAAGCAATTTCTACATTTTAATTTCCCACTTTGTATATATATATATTTTAAATGGTGAAATTGAGGAAACGGCTGACCGTTTAAAATAAATTTTTGAACTCACTTAACAGTTGAACTGACCAGGTTTCTGCTATACGTGACTGAAACACGTATTCTAAGTAAAAGAGGTTTAAATGTACCATTCAGGCATTTTTTCATAAATCTATTCTTCTCATGCAAAGCACAGGCATTTCAGTTAGTGTATAAATAAAATAACACGTATACATACTTGGCAACTAAATCTTTCGGCGTTTCTTCCATAAGTTCAGTTAACACCTGTCGAAGAACTGATAATGGCCATTCTTTCCTGTTGTCGAGGTTAGTCACTCCTTTCTCTTTTAGAAGTGGCGTCAGTTTACTGTAGAACAGCTCTGAAGGTCGCAACACCTGCACTGCAGCTGAAATATTAAACGCCACAACATTAATACAGTGAACGATAAAGTTGAGTTGAATTTAGTTTAGCGTCCCTTTCAGCAGCGAGGCTATATGAGACGTGGACCTACTGATTAACGTGGAATCCGAACCACATGAGCTCCCGCCGGGAATCGAACCCGGGTCTCCCACGCCATAGGCGCGTACGCTAACCGCTTAGCCACGGAGGAGCTCAACGATAAAGTAAACCACAAAATTACGCAAATATTTTTTTTTTCTCCAGCCATGCAAAGGGAAAACAATCTGGCTTGTGCTTAGTTACGAGGGATGATATTATATTATATATATATATATATATATATATATATATATATATATATATAAAACGGTACAAAGCCTATTATGGATTATGGATGAGACATAGCTGAAGATCAACACACCTGATGATAGAGGGCACTCAACCTAGTCCTCGAGGTAATCATTTTTTGTTCAACAGCTTATCAAAATGGCAGATAAAGTTATTTATACCATTTGCATAGAAATCCACGTCGAGTTCTCGTAGCCACCGTGAAGCAGTGGTTTTGACCTAACCACATGCCAGATAATGGTGGGCAGCTTTAGAACAAGGAAATGTGAAAGTCACTGGGGTTAGGTCAAGACCGTAGAACGGGTGCTCTAATCGTTCCAAGCTAACGTCAGTGGTCAGGGTGTCTACTAAAATTCCAAAATGAAATTTCGTGACTTTTTCGTGACCTTTTCTTTACCAAACCATAAAATTTCGTAATATTCTCAAGAGTGAATTGGGGTGCGAATTAGGCCGAATTTCCATGCATGCGATAGAAGTGTGCTTTGCTTGCGATTTGGTAGCGTCTAAAACTGATCATAAGACACTTTTGGCAGTGAATTTTGATGTTTTATAGAACAAAATTTTCCAGTCTGTACTTATATTTGTACATATAAAAAAAAAAAAAAATCGTGACCCAAAAGCTAAATTTCGTAACTTTTTCTAGACTTTCGTGACCATTTTCTGATTACATAACTTTCGTGACCGATAGACACCCTGGTGGTTGAAGTACCGGGTCTACCGATGTGCCCAGGGCTGTCATTAACAATAGTGATTCGTCTTTCTTTAAAGACACGACACCACTTTCCTACACGTTGCTTTGAAATTCAGCCTCCCATACACCTCTACAATCTGCCTATGAGCGTCAGCAGATGTAGTGCTTTTTGGTACACAGGAAACGCACCATTGACTTTACTTCTACACTTGACCAATTTTCCAGACGAGTCTTCATTTTTGATGTCAAATTTTCGGGTATACATGGTCAGAATCCGAAGACTTCAAACCTTCATCAAGGCAGACATGTTATTAATCTACAAATACATTTTCGCTAAGTTACAGAGAATAACATATAAGTTTTATGCTTTGTAATCTTTTTTTTTTTTTTTAATCATCTCTCATACTAGTACTATTATTATTATTTGTAACGTCATTTTAGGCTTATAGATCTACTAACACAGAGCTCCTCCATGGTAAACCTAACTTAAACTTTCGAATTATGGTACAGAAAGAACACAACATAATATAACCTCTCTTAACTGTGTTTTGTTTCAATGTTTGTTGCTAATAATTTCAACGACTCGTTTACTCTGCAGTATTTAAAAGAATGGAGAAACCAAGATGAAAGTAGCTAAGTTCAGAACTTGCCAACAAAAATCGAAACACAAACAATGCGAGTTGATAATGTCTTGTACTTTAAGGGTCTTCACTACAGCGAAATTAAACTACCGCTAATTTTAGAGTTTTTTAGTAATATCTTCAAAACAAATAAAAGTATTCGAAAAGTAGAAACGTAGTGAACTAGACAATACGATTTTGCATGTGATACCGGTATCATAACTCATCTATCTGCTTTCAATTTGTAACTGTAGATAGATTTAGCATTTTTTGCGGGTTCTGTAAATAGCGGCATACCAAAAGCAGATAGGTGAAATGTGGTAAAGGTATCACTTGCAACATCGTATTGTCTAGTTCACTACGTTTCTGCTTTTCGAATATTTTTATTTGTTTTGAAGATACTACAGAAAAACTCTAAAATTAGCGGTAGTTTAATTTCGCTGTAGTGAAGACACTTAACGTTCTGACTGAAATTTTGAGATGAAAACTCTTTTGTCTATTAGAATACGAATGTGCACAACGCTCAACTCATGTATACATGAAACATTTTGTTAGACTGCTGTCAGGTTCAGACACATTTTATATCAAACTACTACATTACAAGCAGAGGAATCATAATCTAATACTTACTGTTGCTTGGCTGAGGGTTTGACGACGACTGGGCCTTCTGTGATTGTACGTAAGACGAAATAAAGGCTTCCCTCTGTTGCCATCGCTTGTACAAAGCGAACAATGGCGTGACACCATCCACCCAACTGATAAGGCCACTGCGTGGGCCAAGAGGAATAACGGAATAATGTCGAGCCCTGTACACCCTCTGCGTATTCTTCTGAGCACGCTGCATCATTGTGTTAGCAATGGAAAGAAACTGCATAATGCGCTCATCTAAATGCAAATCTTCTAATCCTTTGAAAAGATAGGTATATCTGAAGAAGGAAAGAGAAAAAAGTTAATCTTTCTGTTCACAGCCACCTAATAATACATTGATCCGCTGTTCCAAATGTATCGTATTGTAATGATGAACTAAGTTAGTCTTTTTTTGTACGATAAATTGGAAACGCTCCTTAAGTATATTAGGGAGCATTCCATGTGAAATCAACCAATAAAATGGCAAACTCTGATCTGACCATCTTATATTTTTGTAAAAATTGATGCACAGCTTTATTACAGTGGAAGATGAAAAAATACAAATATTACTCCTCTCCTGAAAGTGACTCCATACAGCGTGTTTAAAAATTTCAAAAAAGGGCATTTTTTCCGTTACAATGATTATCAAAAATTGTCATAAAATGGTTAACATGTGCACTAGAGACATGGAACAAACACCACTGAAAACCTTAAAGATTGCTCTACAAGTTGTACCATACAGAGAAAACCTTTACAATAAAAAATAATACTTCAAAAATTCAAAATCAAATTTGAATTTTGAATTTCGCACCGAAATGTCCCTGTGATTTTTTTTTTTTCAAAATTGTCAAGATTGTAGTCTCATATGTGTACTAAAACACCACAAAGTGCATTTTGGGCACTCAATGGGACCCGATTCAAAATTCAATATAACCAAGCATTGCACGATATTGACCATGTGAATATATGGGTTCAGATCGATAACCATTTGCCTGTAGCTATTTACCTGCAGCATTAAAGGAATTTAGATTCAATTTCATTTGTTTCTTGATCTATTCATTTGAATTTACACAATTATTCATCTTTCGAGCTACTTAGACAGGTATTACGTTTCCGAACAGTACTCAATACAGGTCATTATTCTTGCTAGTCAGTATGGATGTTTCTAAATTTATATTGGCAACATTGATACATGTTATTTTCATTTCTTTATTTCAGGATTGCTGTTAGAAACATGTGGAAGTGCATCACTGAAACAAGAAAAAGAACTTATTATGAAAGAGAGGGATATGTTTCCCTCCCTTTCACAATATTTAAATCAAATGTATTATGAAACACTGTGGCACTGTTCACAACCCCTTCACACACACTTTCACCACAAACAATTATAAATTCTTCTTTTTCTAACAAGAATAATGATTTGTATTGAGTACTTGTTCGGAAACGTAATATCTGTCTAAATAACTCGAAAGATGGATAATTGTGTAAATTCAAATGAATACATCAACAAACAAATGAAGTTGAATATAAGTTCTTTTGATGCTGCAGGTAAATAGCTACAGGCAAATGGTTATCGATCTGAACTCAGAATTCGCATGGTCAATATCTTGCAATGTTTGGTTTATGTTGAATTTTGAATCGGATTCCATTGAGTGTCCAAAATGTAACTTTGTGGTATTTTAGTACACATATGAGACTACAATCTGGATAATTTTGAAAAAAATCACAGGGACATTTCGGTGCGAAATTCAAAATTCAAATTTGATTTTGAATTTTTGAAATATTATTTTTTATTGTAAAGGCTTTCTCAATATAGTACAACTTGCAAAGCAATCTTTAAGCTTTTCAATGGTGTTTGTTTCATGTCTCTAGTGCACATATTAACCATTTTATGACGATTTTTGATAATCACTGTAACGGAAAAAATACCCTTTTTTGAAATTTTTGAACATCCTGTACGGGGACACTTTCAGGAGGAGAGGGGTATTTTTTTTTTTTTTAAATCTCCTAATGTAATAAAGCTGTGCATCAATTTTTACAAACATCTGAGATGGTCAAGTCTGATGACTTGTTGATTTGACATGGAATGTCTCTTAGGCATACACTAAAGTGAGCGATCATGGAGAAATTACTAGCATTAATATTTCGAAAAAGTTCTGTTTTCCTCTTCTGATTATACAAACAGAAAAGTCAGATTAAGTCTTAAACCATATCTTTGTTAACTCCAATTAGTCTAACTAAAACTATTTAGAAAAATATGCTTAAATCTTCATTAATAAAGTCCAATAATTGAACACTATACATATTCACTGTTGTTTCTTGCCATTTAAACACAGCAATTGTCTACTTGCAAACACATACATACACATTAATATACGCTATAAAAGGAAAACCTACTATACCAAATACTTAAAAATTCATCCATCTTGAAATACTTAATATAGTTGGTTTTCTGTTTCTAGCGTCAACGTACGCGTAATTCAGATAATCCTATAGGCAGATGCTAGAAGTCGACATATTCTACTCTCAGTGCAACGTGGAAATCCTAAGAAGTGTAATCCAACATTGTGAACTCCTAATAGGATTTTTATGGGTGTGTATTTCATGAATTTAAACTAAGGAGGAATGCAAATGCAGCAATACCAAAGGTATGCCAGGTCCTTGGCACTAACGTTTTAAGTGAGAGAATTCAAAGTTAGTACAGAAAATTAGAAAAAGAGATGGACATTACCGACAGACATGAATAACGAGGCTCTGCAACGGGAATTAAAGTGTACAACAATCGAGCATTCTGTTGGAAATACATTCCTATTAGCATTTCCAATTTAATTCAATATTACTTTTAAATATTTTTTTCTGTATAGTAAATGATGGAACAAGTAATCCATCGATTAATTTTATTAGTTTGAACTGATAATATGTGACAATAAAGTTAGTTAAAATTTGTATGAAGTATGAGAAAACAACGTTCTCACTCTGTTGTTCACAAGATTGCATACCCTTAATATAAAAAGGAAAACGTCGCAGTCTGTGTATAACGCTGCCTGCTTGATGCCAATAGAAGGTGCTCGCGTGCAGGCAATTTTACAGATTTACAACTACTGTGATAGTTTAATCGTAACTTAAAAATCGCATTGTTTCAATTTGGTTATTCCAAATTAGGACAAGGGCTATAAGCAGATTTACATTTGAGAATTAACGTTTGTTGAGTTGTTGATTTTGAGTTTAACGTTCCGAGGCTATATGAGATATGGGCCTACTGATTAACGTGGAATTCGAACCACATGAGCTCCCACCGGAAATAGAGTCCGGGTCTCCCACACCAAAGTCGCGTACGCTAAGAATTAATATTTGTGTAAATGCAAGTTAATTGATAGGGAAACATACCAACAAAATTAAACAAGTTAAACGTAAACAATTAGGATTTCCAATTAAGCACGACCACCGGCGAACCCACGCCGGAGGGGAGGGGGTCCAACAGGTACAGACCCCCCCCTCCAAAAAAAATCCTATCTCAACGTACATTTGCACACTTTGTCAATAAAACTATACATGTTTGACAGGGAAAAAATTGTAGCATGAGAATTTGATCTCACACTTCATCTGTACTTTTTCTCTTATAAAAACGATCTAATTATATATATATATATATATATATATATATATATATATATATATATATTGAAAATGTTAGTGGAAGTATTTTAAAATTATTTATAGTCTTTTCGGGTGCAGAATAATATTGGCTCAATACTACACAGACCTAGTGGCTTGCAGTATTGGGCCCTCCCACAAAGTTGGGACCTCTCCCAAGAAAAATTTCCGGCTGCGCGCCTCAGTACGACTTTAACCTATAATATACAGTGAGCCAAAGACTTGGAAAAACAACAGAAACTATACCGTTGATGAAGATTTGGTTGTGTAACAAGGACATGAAACTTAATATGTCCCTGATAATTCATTGGTCATGTCCTTAATAATATGATTACACATTCCCAATTCTAAACAATATAAGTTTATTGATAGCACAGTTAGTGCTGATGCAAATAATGAGGACACTTTTGTACTTACTTTTGTCCATCACAGCCATGAAATACTAGTTTCTTTGGTTTAGTTTTGGTAGGAAGAATGGCAACATTGTTGTCCACAGCACTTATGGTGATAATCTTCCCAGGAGATGACGTAACTCCAGGCATAGCTATCACAGTATTCTTTAACCCAGCCAACGCAGGGCTAATATCACACATCTTCAAGGTGTACGCGGTTCTCTTCTGAGCTCGCTGTTGGAGTGTAACTTGAAGCTGCTTAAATGGTTGCCATGATTCTTGAGGTTTATGGGGATTAGCGGGGTTCTTTAGTTTTTGCAATGCGTCTTTGATGTATTCCCCTGAAAAAATAAATAAAATAAAAAATTAATACTTTCACATTATTTTTCTCATGTTACATTCAAGTCCTTCAATAAATAAATCTGAACCGCATTCAAGTAGAACGTTAACACAGACACAGTAATTTGTGTAGTTTCAACGGCTGCAGAAAGTAAATGTTCGAGGGTTGTATAAACATTTCTACTAAAATTTCTTTACTGTACAGACTAGTTATTAAATAATACGAATAACAGTACAATTTAAGCACCTCTGTAATTTGCTGACGTATGAACTTGAGCAAGACACACAAGGCAAGAAAACAAGTATCATATTTACCGAAAGTCTCATATAGAAGGTATGAACATTTCAAGAGAGAAGCTACAGATGGTTTTAATTTATAACATTATTTATATGTAAAAATATAAATAAAATAAAATAAATTAACATTATAATAGAGACGTTACTTTAAATGATAGCATTTATAGTTAGAAATATTTAGATCTGTATTTACGTAACTTACTCTTAATTTTGGAATTTGTGAATATTTAATCAGGGATGTAATTAGTTGGTAAGGTAAGGTTTAATACTATATAAAGTACAGTACAGTACTAAACAGTTTATTTTAACATTTGATGTCATCACGATTTTAAATTGATCTTTCATTAGGTGGGAATGTTTAAATTATTTTTTCTTTCAAATTAAAAGTCTCGTGGATATAAATTTGGCTAAAAACGTTAATTCAAACTTCGAGCCCACAAAGATGGTGTTTACCGTGATGATTTATCTATGAGCTTTGACTATTTGCTTTTTCTTATAAAACTTATTGTTTCTCTCAGTCTACTTTAATTTATGTCCCATTTTTTAATCTCTAAGGAACAAAGCATGTTCTTGTCTTTTTAGAGTTTAACGTAACGCATCTACAATTGCACAAAATAAATAAATAAAATAAAATAGCATTTGTGCGACCCACTAAAGTAACACAAAAGCTATCTTGGCTTATATTTTATAAATTGTGCTAGCGTAACAAAAGGTTCTATACTTATAGATTCTAACGTTGTAGAATTTTAAATATCTTACATCTTAACTATAAATGATCGTGTTTTGTCTTTGACATAACTCAAAATTTTAAAGAAAATTACTCTGCTAAAATTTATAAAATCAATCTGAATTTTTAGTATTTCTTCAAAATCAGACACAAGATATTGTTATAGAACCAGCTATACGTACCAAACTTCTCCTGGAACCATTTTTCATGGGGTGTTTCAGGTGTTACTGATGTGATTGCATGTAACTGCTCCAATACAAACACCAGCTGCAAGACATTAATGCACAACAAAATATTAACAAATACTTTCCAGATACATGAACAACAGAAAATTATATTATTATTATTATTATTATTATTATTATTATTATTATTATTATTATTAAGTGAAAATTATTCCATAGTATACAAAGTGACCCTTTACTCCACATGCTTTTTCATTTAATACAGGACGCCTTACCAGCATAGAGTCCTTACTAACATGAAATATACGTAGCTTGTATGCTACGAGCTTACTGTGAGTGTATGAAGCAAAATGCCACCAAGAATAGAACTCTTCTAGGAGAGCTATATTACTACCCTTTCCATTGCAAAATACTTGTATGTTAGGATCAACCAACACTGCAAGATGAGGAGATCCACTATTTGCAAAAAAGGCTTCTCGTGTGTGCCGTAAAAAAGGTAACTGACAAAAGCCGGCGGGCCCGATTTTTTTTTCTATTTTCTTTATTCAATTTTGATTTTTTGGAGGCTGAAATTCCCGTTGGAAATTGGAGGCTTATGAAAGATAGGTACGCCAAGAATGAGCCAAATTTCTGAGGAAACAACACTTCGACGACCTATCACTATTAAACGGTTTATGAATCTAGTAAGGCGGTATAAAAGCAGAATCCGTATGTTGCTACCTCGTCATATTGCTGAACGTCTAAAACAAGAGTATGAACCGTTACCTGGTTAGTTACAGCGGGTTAGTTAGGTGAGTTTAGCGTCCAATTCAGCAGTGAGTCTATATAAGACATGGACTTACAACTTAACGTGGGATTTGAACCACATGAGCTAACTACAATGGTAAAGTAACAATACTTCGGGGCTGGCAAATATCCTACGCCAACTTTACCAAACAGAAATCTAGGCTCTATGTGGTGCTCCTGCAAATCAGATACTAGTGGATCAGGATAAGATTTCAAGCGATACACTAGCTTCAACAATCCATTTTTGGCGAACATGGAGAAAGAAACTGAACAAGTGCTATACTATAAGAGTAACATCCCCATAAAATCACCAATGAATTTCAGTGCATACACACTTAAGTACTGTGATACAATTAACCTTACAGTACTAACGTATTTATTACAGCGAAGATATTTCCGAAAGCCGCTGCCACTATATTTTGTATTAAATATCCGGCAACTTATAAAACGAAGGAATACATGTTCATATAAATATAGTATCTTATCTCAAGCACCCAAAAGAACGTAATTCCGGAAATAGCTATACTGCCAACCACATAATTCTTTACAATGTAGTTTGTTGAGCAGGGTGCGTCACACCGACGATGAAGTTAGTTTATCATCGAAACTGTCTAAGAAAATACATTCTTTTGAGTGCTTCAGATAACGTGAATATTTTATATATCAACTTGTAATTTACTCACCGGTTTTAAGATAATGCGATGCTTCTCGGCGATCAGTTTCTCCTTCTCCGTTATAGTCAATGAAGTATTTTCTTCAACGCGCAGTACCTCTAAATCTAACTGTGTCAATCTTCTAGATATTTCTGCATGATGTTGAGCCAAAGTGCCTAACCATAACTCATCCCACAATAAAGTAATTCGGCGAAGTTCTTGAACCAGCAATTGGACCTGAGATATAGTTTCTGGTGCCTGAAAGTGTTAAGTAAAAAATGACTGCATAATAAAGTTTATACAGAAATATTTTCTGACTATAAACAATAACAAATGCATAGAATAAACCAAAAGCACGTATATGATTCAATACTATTTGGTTTGAGAAACATGAAACAGAAAATTAATAGTATGGCTGATACATGGTATAATAAGTTACAATGTTATTTTTTTTCCAAATACACCTCTCAATAGCGGATATTTTCAATTAACAAGCACTTTGAAATTAGCCAGATCCGGTTTTAGCGCTTTTATGGAAAAATGACTCGAATAACGGACACTGTTAATAATGGATGCAGATAATGGAAACATCAGTGGCAATACAACTTACGAATAACGGCCAACCGAAAAAAAAAAAAATAAAAAAAGTGTAATTTCTTGAAGTCTAAGCAACAACGAGCATAATTTCTAACCATATAGCTGTTCAATAATGTTACATCTAGTGAATCAATCTAGTTCAATAATATTGCGTCTAGTAATATCAATTGATGAAACAGATCATAGTGTTCGAAAACAGGATTAGGACTAAGATTAGAAAATAGATTTCTGGACTTTCGTCATCTATGGCCATGTTAGCCCGTCACCTATGAGGGATAACATCCCTCGGCGATCACACTATCCGAGGAAACGGAAGAAAGAATTGGAGAAGGAGGGAAGCCGCCTGGGACCTATGTGTTAGCTACCGTCCCGGCATTTGCCTGGTATGAATGAGAAAAACTCAGGAAAACCTCATTCAAGATGGCTGGCCTAAAAAAGCTTTTACACTTTCGGCCGAGTGTCCTCACCGGGAATCGAACTCCACCACTTGCACTAAAGACTAGAGCGTTAGCGACTATGCTACGGGGTCAGGTGTTCGAAAACATGAGTCCGTAGTTTGTTGTTGGATAAACTCAGATCAGCGACATTTTAAGAAGCAACTTAATTCTATCTAAAGTTGACGATTTTCAATCGAAATATTGAAAACATTACATTTACTCACATACAGAGAGTATATGACGTAAGAATGTTTTATTGTTTTCGTACTTCCAGTGCGTAAAATTAAACAGTTCAAAAGAAATGCTGACGTGCGTGTGCGCAAATATTCCAGCCCATACAAATCAATACACATCTACACTTAAATTTAGATAATTTGGGCTTAAAATGTATCAGATACAACAGTAATAAATATAGAATACTGATACAATTCATTAACAATTCATGTAGTACGAACCTGTTTTGAAAGAGTTTCAACCATAGCAAGAAAACAATTTTTCAGCACTGACACTTGGTTTTCTTCCCCACTTGCAGTATCTTCATCATCGTCTTCATCCTCCTCTTCATCTTCTAATTCTTCATCGCCAGAGTGTTGGGACAGATAATTACAGAACAACCCTGAAAACAAAGTATAACATGTCACTTCACATATGAAAAGATTTAACTAAACTCTCTTACTCTATGGCCTATGGAACCCGGAGGTTCCATGTCACTTTCACAAAAGCTTTCAATTGATTTCTGTCTTTAAGCAACTGGGTCCAGTTTTTACTTTGTATTCCCAATTTTACGAATCCATCGTAACATTGTCCTTCCATTTGCACCTAGGTTTGCTGCATCTGCATCTGTCTCCTAGATTTGATGAAACTAATGAAGTTTGGTAAACGATATATTTTATGTAGTTCCTCGTTATGAAGTTTCCGCGTATACGTACTTTTTACGCATGCTTAAGCTAGCCGACTTGGATAACAAATTAAATGAAGGCTTAAATTTAATGCCCCACGTTTATCCTGTTGAAGGAAACAGATAATTAACGAGAGTGAATGATTATGAAAGAATAGGTGGAATGAGAATTGAGAGGAAGAGGAAAACTCCGAGAGAACCCACAGTAGAAATTATTACCTATCTGACAAGTTTTCTCCTTAACAATCTTTACACTTTGGAAGTATATTAAATAGTAATTTCTATGAAGGTGTTTATCAGCGTATACATATATTGAGTTGGCCCGTAAGTCCTGGTGTTATCTTTTAAGTGAAAATTTTGCGTGAAAAGCAAAATGTTTAGCAATGCGTTTTATGGTATTCGTCAGAGAACTGTGTACTCTACAAAAATGTGCGCTTCGTTTTTTTTTTTTTTTTTTTTTTTTTTTTTTTTTAATGCTGATATACGTTTTGTTCTTTTCAGGTCATTAAAATGAAATGTCAAGTTGGCAAAAAACATTTTCGACATCATCTGCTTTTTGTGTTTACTCAACGTGCCAAAGCTGCAGAAGCTGCTTGAGAGAGATTTGTGACATGTATAGCGAATAAGTGATGCCTCTTAGGACGCCTCAAAATTGATTTAAACAATTCAATTTCGCCCTGCATCACACCGGACGCTCCGTTCAATTTGATGAGGAGCGACCGATTCAACTTATTACGACGAACCACGCCAAACAACAAGGGAATTGACAAAGATAATGGAGTGCTCCTACAGTACTATAGAGTGTCACTTCACTCTATGGGAAACTTAAGAAACCGAACTTATGGGCCAACCAATATATTCTCAACTTAATATGTTTAATACATTGTTCCAATTTCAAGCAGCCTGTGGCACGTATTTTATTATTGGTGCCGATATTGGCAGTTGGAATACATCATTCTCATTAATATTCAATCATTCCTTAAAAATATAAATATAAAAATATATGATTAACTTACTAGACGACGTAGGATCTTTAGACCTCTCTAGAACAGCCGATGAACCTACAACAGCTGGAAACATAATTAAATGTGGCGCATCTTCCGCTACTCGGCACAAAAGCTCAGAGATCCTCCGACGAACATAAGGTTCCGGATGATTTAATCTTGAAAACAACTGAGGAATAATGCCCTTCCATGGAGCAGTTGGTGTGGAAGTCAGACCTTCTTCAAGAACATCTTGCAGCTCCAATGCATGTTTCACTATAAGGCGAAGTAATCTTAGTGTAGCCGTTATGTTGTTATCTGCCATAGCTGCACAGTTTTCGCCCTGGAATTGAAAATAAATAATATCTACTTTGTATATTAAAATAAATAAATAATAACGGTTTTTGGATTATACCACATTCTTGTAAAACTGTATTTGAAGTTTATTACGTTCTTATAAAATCATATTAAATTTGAACCAGGAAACTTCAAGAAATTGACACACTATTATAGTCACATACACACTATAGTGTACTATAACACAGAACTCTTCGAACTAAAATTTAAAAAGCAATTAATATCACTCTAGACCCAAAACTGATGACTACAGAGAAAAATTGGTCATTTAAAAAACACCTTACTTGGCGAGAAACCAGAATAAGACAACGCAGAAAAAGTATTGTTCTTTCAAAAACTGTCTATTCAGATTATTAGAGGAGTTCAATTATCTTTTCTAAAAGTTATGTTAGAATGTTACTGTGTATTGGGTGGTGTAAGATTTCCTTCCCTAAAGTAAATATTAAAAACAAACAAACAAACAAAAAAGAAGGCTGAAACTAACCAGTCGGTATCAAATATAACAAGATAATCAAAAAACGTTCTTGCTGGTTTTGACGTCCAATTTGATGAAACGCTCAGAGAAACGAAGTGACTTACGCTCCGGAAAAGTGATTGGGAGGGGGAGCGAAGACTATTGGCCGGCGACAATTCAGGCAGGTTACAAAGACACAGCTCGTCCAATGTCCAAGACAAATTGAGGTACAGAAGCGCCTCGTTTATGGTTGTTTGCGGTGGGTCTGTCAGCACCCACATCAAGTCACCAAATACATCAGGCATTTGAGGATGATGCAGTGGTCCAGGTCGGAAGATCAGAGAGTTTGTGATGAACCCCGCAATCGGCGAACACAGGTGGCTGACGAAGCCCGGAAAGCAGCCATAGACGGAGATAGCAGCCAAACGTACGTTGAATATGCCGAACACTTATGGGTTTCCGGAGGAACAATCAGACTTTATCAGCACCGCATAAGGAAGGCGTACAAGTTGAACAAGTGGTAGCCTGTTTGTCGTTGCTGTCTGGATACAACACACCCACATTTGGTCGACAGCGACAGTGACGAAAATTAAGTCCAGTGTAAATCCCACGCATACTTAACCTTGGTTACCACCAACTGATCTGTGCCTCACACTTTAAGACCACCTCTGCACCCACCCAAGATCATGTTCTACGTTTGATGAGCTAGTCGCCAAGTGGTGCATTATGAGCACTTATCACCGAGCCACACCATAACTGCGGACTTGTACTCATAGCAGCTGTAACGGGTGCAACATGGCAGGGATATACTGCCATCCACCATACTCGTCGGACCAAACGCCATCAGATTAGCACCTGTTTCATTCTCTGGACACAAACGTCCGTGGGAAAACCTTCGACACTGGGGCAGATCTGTAGGATTCACTTATGTACTTTGTTACATCCAAGACTTCCGAGTTATATCGCCAGGGCACTGCGCAGCTGCAGGAACGTTCGCAAAGAGTGATGAACGCTGCTGGAGATTACTTCGACACTTAACGCTGAGTACCCTGCGCTGTATGTCTGTTTCTGATGATCACGAACGGCAAAGACATTTTTAGCTACCTTATAGGATAGGTAATTAACTATCTTTCGACACCGGTTGACATAAATAAGGCTAGGATTCGAAGTATTAAAAAGAGGAAGAGAAACATTGGTTGAGAAGGAAGAAACTGTATTATGAGGGATATGATAGAAGGTACGAAGGCAGGAAGGAGAGGGGGCGAAAGCCTGTGACAAACCACCTGCCAATAATGGCGATAAGAACCCATTCTCCCTAACCTTCACCTGATTGAAGAAAATACTCCTGAGTACTGAAAGCTTTTGGCGAATTGAACAAACAGGAAACCATTGTTTTTGATACCTATTGTTTTGTTACTGTTTCACATAAGAAAATTTGGAATGATGATTAAAGTGCGGAACAGCAAAAATATTGTAAGGTATAAAGACAATTTTTTCAATAATAATAATTATTCTGAAATACGGATAGAAGGGAAAGCAGTTCTCAACTTTTGAATTACCAACCAAGAATAATACGAGAACTAATCAAGTATAACGGAAATTGCTTTTCTTCGGGGAAAAAATGAAATGAAATGAAATTCCTAGTTTTATGTCCAACGCTTATGCTCTTTAGGTTAACGGAGACATACGCTTATTGAAAGGGAATGATTATGAAAGAACTGGTAGAATGGGAACGTGGGAGAACCTTGAGAAAACCCACGTACACGATACTGTCCACCACAAACTTGCGTCCGTGGATCTACCAGACATATTTCACACCATCGATGAGAGCTCTACCACTGAGTCATTTTGCCCCACACTTTTCTTCTGGAGTGGAGAGGTGAATTTTTTAAAACCATACATGTTATTGACAACGTACGTATTTCAAAGGAAGGGACAAATAAAACTTGGAACCAATCTGAAAATGATTTTTTCGATAGATTACTGAGAATTGATTTCGCTCTTTCCCTCCTATCGAATTATTGCTGAAATTCTTGCCGCCAAATAATTCAAAGAGAGAGAGGTCTCTTTTCTGGTGTCTACAGTGCATTACAATTTAAGCACTCCTTTTAAGTAGTTGTAAAACCAAATCTTACTATAATATGTTTTAAAATTATGGGGGACCGCAGATACATTAACGCAAAAAGTTTACATCCAGTTCCTGCCATCGCCAGACGGCTGTTGTATTTGCTAGAACATCAGCGTTGTGACTGGAGCATGCTTTATAATGCAAATTTAATTTGGATCAGTCTGCAAATAAGCCTATTTGAAGGATGTATCTGTTGTAAGAGAAAGGGACACTTTAACAGACTACCAATCTAGGAACAACTGGTTTATCGCGATGGAGAAGCCTTTCTATTTACAGTATTGCTTAAAAAAAAAAAAAAAAAAAAAAAAAAAAACTGATTACCCATCTCTCTTTGAGAAATCATGTACTCTCAATATCTCTAAATAATTAAATCAAATAAATATGATATTTTTAACCAACTGAGGTCTTTAATTAGAGTAAATTATCACAATTCCCTACGTAGCTAGGCGGGCAGCTAAGATATTTTATTTATTTATTGAATAAATTCCTAGATACTGCACAACTTTGCCATTTTACAAGGAAATGTTAACAAACAAACAAACAAACAAACAAACAAACAAACACACACACACACACACACACACACACACACACACACACACACACACACACACACACACACACACACACACACACACACACACACACACACACACACACACACACACACACACACACACACACACACACACACACACACACACACACAAAAATAGTACAAAAGCAATATTATTTTGCCAAAACTCGTTTAATTGCTCTTCAAACACTGGGTAACTCGAGAAAAAAAAAACTGTCCACATCAGTTGTTAAATAATTATAACAGTTCGGTATTCTAAAAACACTGTATAATCGCCAACCTAGGGTGAACACGATGGAATAGGTAGGTATTTCGGGTTATGCGGGGAGGGATACGTAAGGATAGTTTCTGAAGTAGTATTTCCGATCTTAAGTTTCCATTAACTATTTTATGAATATTTCAGGTCAGAGTTATTTCTGCGTACTCTCGGAGTTTGGATATTAATATATCGCAAGAGTTCCTCCTTAGGTAATATTCGAAGTGCCGGAACACGAAAATGTACTATAGAAATAAAGAAGTTGAGAATGGAATAAAGTCTAGAGACATCTGTAGGTGCTGCCATGGCCCATATGGGAGAGCAGCATTCGATGTTGGGCGCTATTAGAGTTTTATAAAAATTTGATAATGATGACACAATACGTAGTTCAGTAAATCGATAAAGAAGCCACAAGATTCGCATTGAAATCTTAAATAGTGAGGAAATGTGGTCAGAGAATGTAAGTTTCGAATCAAAAATGACACCAAGATCATTATTAGCAGAATGTATAATAGGGGAATATCGTTGACATGATATGTGGAGGGAACGGGAATGTTTTTCAGAGTGATGGTAATACTGTCAGGCAAGGCTGTACCTCCAAAAAGTCAACACCAAGAGATGGATGGGAGCTACACGTCAAGCAAAGCACGATAAGCAAGACTGCAAACTATTAGTTTCAATAGTTGCACCCGCAAAAGCGACTTGAATTTTGCAGGACTCTCCAGGCGTTAATTGTAGAATTAACCCGAGAAGAATTATGATAACCTGCTGTCGAAGATCATTTTCAGTGATAAGTGACCTTCCACTAAGTGATAAGATCAACAGGTACAATGTGAGAATACAGGGACTTCAATTACCCGCAAATTTCGATCATCTGCAGAAACGCATCACTGAGGCTACAAATTTGATCACATTGAATATTACGCAGAAAGTCCGATCAGAACTAGATTATCGCACCGATGTTTGCCTAGTAACAGGATGCGCGCACATGTATGTGACCTCATTGATACCACATTAAATTTTATAATTGATACAATTGTAACCACCAACGTGTAAGAATATTTCATTAAATTTACATTCAGTATTAGCTGAAATCAAAGTACTGCTTTTGTGTTTAGCCTACATAACAACACACTGATTTTATGTACTTACTCCTTTCGCACCACTCAGATCCAAGTATTTAAAATATGCTAATGCTGCGAATACGTAGTAGCTATATACACGTTTCTGAGCCTGACGCCATATGTCAACTAATTGCGACAATCGCTCCATGTTGACTGTCTGAAGAGCTCTTACACTCTGCAGCTGTTTATGGATCATTTCGCTGGTCTTGATGTTTTCATCCTGTAATTAGAGAATAATGAATTGTTAGTTCGATAAGTAACTTGAAATATTACAAATAAGAGTTTTACTAAATCTATATTTACTGATATACCAAGGTAACTTGGAGATTTTTGTTTCACAGAACAGCAATATGTAGATCACTTTCATGTAATATTATAGTACATCAAAATTATAATCCCGAAAATACTGTTATCTGTAAATAACCAAATTTTACATGCATATACGAGAGTCATTTCATAAATATGAACGGGTGGCAACACTGCAGATTGGCTGAAGCAATCACAGTAAAACTTATGTCAGTTGAAGCTGGGTTCTTGAAGCAACAGAATATGGCTTGTGACCCTGTATCTCTGTAGTATTTCGCAGTAACAAGTGTTGGAAACGAAGGCTTTAAGTATCTCGGGTACTGTGGCTGTTGAAGAGCAAAGATTGAACATTACGTCTTTGCGTGGCAACGCAACAGTCCGACCCAACTGTCGCTATTTACGAAACATGGGTCAGATACTTTAAATCTGAGTTGAAAGAATGAAATGAAATTTCGGAGTTTAACGTCCCACGATTATACCTTTTGGGCTAAGGCAAGTAAATGATATAACTGATGGAATGAAAATGTGGGAGGAAACGAGAGTACTCCGAGAAAACCCACGGACACAATATTGTCCGCCACAATTTTACTTGGCCAAGGACAGAAAAAGGATCCCTAAGCATCAGAGGCAAGAGCTTCAGTACTGGGTTACCGTGCCCTCAGAACCTTAGTTGAAATCAAAGTCGAAAGAGTGGCCAGGTGCATCTCCCCACGATCAGGAAATTTTTACCGAGATCTGTCTAAGGTCAAACAAATGATGATCTTTGCTTACGATCACCAAGGAATCATCACAAAAGACAAAGTTCCATGTGGAAGAAGTGTCACAGCAGTGTAGTATCGTGGTTTCTTGCAAAAACTGCACAAAACCCGATCTCAGTTGCTCGAGGCTGGTCCACTCATCCTCCATAACAACGCTATCTCGCACTTCGAGAACGTTGTAAGTGAAAAATTACGCGAATATGGTTGGGAGATGTTACCTCATGCTCCACAAAGTTCATCAGACTTCGATCTATTCTCCAGGTTGAAACAATCTATGTGTGAATGTAGTTTTCCATCTCCAGAAGAGCTTTCTACCGCCAGTACCTAAACCATTCGACAGGCGAACAAAAATGGCGTTTTAGATGGAACATTGATTTCCTGGAAATTGGGACTCGGTCACTGAGTAGCAGAGAGAGATTACATTGAAGACACGTAAAGAGATACTATAAAAAAATTAAACGTGGAAGTACACAAAAATTAGTTTGCATTATTTATGAATGATCCTCGTATCCTGTCCATTCCTTTCACTTTTCTGATGTTTTAATTATTCTTTCTCCTGTTCCTTACCCCATTGATCACGACTCCAGGAATAACCCAAAAACTAAGAAATTCGAGGTGTTTCCAGGAATTACAGTTAGCTGCAAGTAAAATAATTTCAAAGTACTTAAAATTCTGTTATACTGGTATTTGATTTAGATGTTTGGATGGTTGGCAGTTTCACGTACTTTTTCAGTACCCAGACTATATGACATGGGATACTATTTAAAGTAGACTTCAAACCTTTACTCAGGTCTCTACCCAAGGAAAGCACCCCACATTGAAAGCAGGGCCACTGCATTAGCCACCTGGGCACGAAAAGACTTTTTTCATAAATAGTGCTGCCACTGTATCATTTCCATGAAGATGTACTCCCAATGCTTAGTAAAAATAACGAAAAGCACGGAGAAACATCAGGACAAGATGCGCGAGTCGTACTCGGAATCTCAAGACACCGAAAAAAAGAACACAAATTGTTAATAAGATATACAAAATACTCTGTGGAATATAGCTTTACTAGAGATAATATAAAAAAGAATGGGGACTTACTAGCTTAAATTAAATAATATTTAACGGATGATTAATGCGAGTTGAACACTAAAAATATCTGATGGCTTTAATGTATGTTAAATATTATAAAAATATCTGATGGTTTCAAGATTATTGTTTAATGACTGTTAAATGGCACCTATACAATAATAACTAACTAACTAACTAATTCTATGTTCTATGGAACCTAGAGATTCAATACCGCGTTCACGAAAGATCTCCATTGACTTCTATCCTGAGCAAACTGGATCCAGTTTCTACTTTGTATTCATATTTCTGCGAGATCCATCCTAATATTGTCCTCCCATCTGCGCCTAGGTCTTCTTAATGGCCGTTTTCCGATTGAATTTCCAGTTAAAACTTTTCAAGCGTTCCTATTTTCTTCCATTCTGGCTACATGACCTGCTTACCAGAGCCTCTTAGACTTGATGACCCTAACAATGTTTGGTAAACGGTATAAGTTATGTAGCTCCTCGTTATGAAGTTTCCGTCGTTCCTCATTCCCTTTGCTTTTGGGTCCGAATATTTGTCTTAGGATCTTGTTCTCAAATACTTTTAGTCTACGTTCTTCCCTCTGAGTAAGCGACCATGTTTTGCAACCATACAGAGCAATAAAAATGATTATCGTTTTATATATTTTAAGCTTCAAATTCCTCGATAGAATTCGTAACGACAAAAGATTTTAAACTGAATAATCACATATCCCAATATGCTGAATAAATAAACATGTACAAAAGTCATGTAACAAGTTCGTTATCAATAATTAAAAACGATCAGATATTTTTGCCGCCCCCTGTATTTAAAGAATTATTAATTTACTTACTTCAATATCCTCTTCATCCGCTACAGCTCTTGTCTGACTCAAAATACTGTACACTTTATCAAGATCATCGCATGTAGTTCCATCTGGCATCAACTTCTGAATGGCTGCTTTATCTAAATCAGATAATTGACCTCCACTTTCACTTGCAGAATCAACCATTTTTCTTCCCCATTTATAACACCACGAAGCAAACTGACTCCAACACTTCGCTAACTGCGGACAATGAGCGACGCTTAGCTGTAGAAGTCGGCCGACCACCATATCGACTACTGGAATTGTACCATTTTGAATGAAGCTGCATCCTATGAAAAGAAAAACTTTCTATTGAATACACTCCATTCTTGATTACTAATTTCGATGACTTGCTCAGAATCTTTGAAACGAGAAAACTTCATTTCATTTGTGAACAGAAACACCAAAAACATACGAATGGAGTTAGGTACTTCTTTCAATGCGATAACGATACACAACGTGAAATACACGACCTTGTAACACTGTCAGGCTAGACTTAGCAGGTGAAATTGTGATGCTAAGTGTGGTTATCCTTAGCATAACAATGCCATCTGCTATATCTAGCCTCATAACACGTATCAGAACGTCGTATATTTCACCTTGTATATAGCCCTCGTACTGGAAGAAGTACCTAACTCCATTCGTGTTTTTGGAGTTAGTGACTTCTGCCTGAACGCCGACGATATATATATATTGAAAACTAATAAACTTAATTATCTTATCAGGATATTTTAACCATCATGATACATCATTAATCGGAATTAAACAGGATCTCCAATAAAACAACTTCTGGCAACAGTTAGCACAAGTTTAACTGTTCTACTGGCTACACCATTTTCGCAGCTTCACTTTCAATCACAAATTTCCATCTTTACATCAAGCAAATACTGATTTTTCTTATTTTTCATTAAAAACTTAATTATTCTTCTATCCCCAGATTCTTGTAGGTGAATATTCAATACTAGAAGTTAAGTTTGCATGTTAAGGCACTTTTTAAGTATAACTCAAATGGTTAAGTTTAATTCGAGTATTGTAAGGTGGTTGTGACTAACCAGATTTATATAGGGATGACAAGAAGGAATATAAGCATTAGGATAAAAGAACATATCAGCCTCCAAAGATACAGCTCTAGCAGTTTCAGGATCGTCTAAACATGAAGATGAATTTAAGCATCCCATTGAAGAAGTCTACATATTACACCAGACCTCAAAATTAAATCTGGATAAAGCCAACTTGGATAAACAATTGGATTATATAATTTCCCTGTTGTAGAGCTCTAGAGCCATCGCTGGTTAATCATTGATAAGTTCCAACACCAATTCTAGATATAATTACATTGAAAATTTTCAAGAAATGGTTGATTTTTTAGTATTTTCAAGTTTAGTTTCTCAACTTTTCGATTTCTTACAACTTTACTGTTTACATTTTTGTGCTAATTGGAAGCTTTTGTTTCCCGGAAATCAAGAAGCAGATGTAAACAAGGAAAGATCGGTGCTATGCTGACAAAACCTGGCTGAAGGTCTCGGTAAAAGACAGAATGAAACATTGCAGCTTATCACTAAACACGAAAACAGTTTTCTTTTTAAAGACAAGTTGTTTATGAAAATATGTTCCATGCGTTACACAACTAGTTCTTAATAAAAACAAACAATATAATAAATTCCGAACCTACACCAATCATTACTTACAACAGGGCACAAAATTTCAAAGTCAGACGCACTCGCCGATCCAAAAATGATGGTCGCCAGTATCTCTCACGTACAAATTATGAAATCCCCCTCCCCTCCCCTCCCCTCAAGGCCTTTGGTTTGACAAAGAAAGAGATTCCACGGCTAGGGCCAGATGAAAGTCGTTCCTCCTTACATCTTCATTTATTTATTGAAATGAAATTAAATCTTTAAGTTTTGGTGATGATGAGAAATGAATGAAATGGTGGAATGCAGAAAGTGGGAGGAAACGGGAGAACCCCGAGAAAGTCCACCACAAAGTCCACACGGCGCGCACTGGAATCGAACCAGAGACCCCAAGCACCGGAGGTGAACGCTCTACCACTGAGCCACCGCCCCCCCCCATTTATTTATTGACTGATTAACTGAAAAAAGAAAGCAGTTAGATGACCAGTGATAACAGTATCTCATGCAAATGTCTTATTTTCTTAAATTTTATGTATTTACTTATTTTGTTATTTAATTATCACTGACATCGTGACGTGATTAGGTTGATCTATTCTTAGGCACTGGGCTGTTCCCGAGCTGTTCTAGCTTCAAACAGCAGGGAAAACTATCTCGCCATGAGGCAAACCATTTCGACTAATGGTGGGAAAGGAGGAGCGAATTACAATGTTGTGAAGATCTCACTTCCCATGTCTGTTGTGAAGACTTCACATTCCGTGTTTTCTCTCACTCAATGACAATTATTTTCGTGCAAAACAGATACTGCGCAGCCCTGTGTGTTTAAGCAGAAACAATTCCTACTGAACACTGGTCGCCAGTTCTAAATTTCTAGACGCCAATGGTGACCGGAAATTTTGCGTCCTACATTACAATGTGAACAAGGATTTTGAAGGTTTCCTTTCTACCAAAACTAATACTTTTCTTCTTGTTGTGTATCTAAAAAGCACTTACTTGGAATAGGTAAGGTGACATCGTACGATCTTTCCCAAGCCAGTAACTGTCCTAAAGCACTTCTCACTGTTGCAGTTTCATCGTCAACTGATGGCTCCATCAATCGCACTTCTTGCTGCAACCACTTAGCTAATGTTAACAACAACCTGGCGCCGTGTTCTCTCATAGGATCATGAGGGCTTAAATCGGAAAGGTTTACCAATTTGGATACACTCAAAGCAGACATCGCCATGATGTGAAGAGCTTTCTCATGATTTTCCATACTGAAATTAAAGATAATAATTTAGAAACAACCGATCATAATTCATGAAGAGCAGCAAAATTAGAACTCAATTGTATCTACACAGCGGCATATGCAAAACTTTATCATGGGGGAGGAGTTGAGTTGATTTTGAGTTTAACGTCCCGTTCAGTAGTGAGGCTATATGAGACGTGAACCTATTGATTAACGTGGAATCCGAACCACATGAGCTCTCGCCGGGAATCGAATCCGGGTCTCCTCATGGGAAAGGAGTTCAAGCACTGAATTTCATATCCTTTAAGGGTAAGTGTGATTTTTGTATATATAAATATATATTAACATAATAATACATATTTATTTTTCCAAAATAGCTTAACTCCCTCCTCCCTGCGTACGACAATGTATCTACATATAGAAAACAAATAATGTTAAAAGGGATTAAACGATATTTCATCACTAATAATAATAATTACAAAAATTGTAGATTTAGCGTACGTATGTTTAGCAATATCTAAAAAATCAATATTTCTGAGTTGATTATCGTATTAGCTGGAAACGCCAGTCGATGCCAAGTCTTAGTCCAGAACCTGGATGAAAAAAGTAAGCACCTATTGCTCCCCGGTCTTAACTCAAAATCTAGATAAAAAGAGAGAAAGAAGAAAGTTTCTACAATAATTTCATTACCCGGGTCTTTATCCTCTGTTGTTACATAAGCCCGCAACCCAAAACGTAATGCTGCCTGTGTACAGTCAGAAACAATATTAGGTATAGGTAGGAGCTATCATTTCTTATACCTACGGGCACGACTCTTTCGCACTTGAAAAATTTTGCGTTTTGTCATATTTTCCAAATAAAGTTTCGCATTTTGTAGCTCTTGTGGAAAAGATATTTTCTGACATTTTTAAAACTGTTCCTTTCATTTATAGACCACAACAGAAATAACCATTAATTACCTGAAAACAAAATACACTGAATATTTCACATGACATTGTAAATTTCACTTATAGACAATTATATTATTTTTAACCAAACTGAAGGAAAATCAGTAACTAAACTTACTATGAGTAGGAAAGTTTTGCTGTCTTTTGAAAACACATAACACAAGTTCCATTTAAGTATTAAATATACGCATGTTACATGTTTCCACATTTCCTCCTTCATTGTTGTACGTATATCACTTTTCACCAGTCCATGTCATTCACTAGCTAATTGAAATGGTTCCTCTCCATTCAGCTGCGATGGTGATAACTCACACGCAACATATTCTCTATAGCCATGTTTAAACCACCCAAAATGCACCGTTCATCCCACGTTCTACCGTTCTGTTAGCGGGAAACTGGCGTTTTTAAATGAATGAAAACATATTTTTAAAATTTTGCGTATTGTTAGAAATTTCGCGCAAAACTGCCGATTTCGAGTTCTATCGCTCAACGGAAACCAATGACAACACACATATCATAAAACATCAAGAAACTGAAAATTACTTATTTCTGACGCATTTAGTTTTATCGCGCACTGCGAAAAACTCTTGTCTCTACTTATACACCCAATCTATATTTAATATTGTTTTCGATTGTACAAGCCAGGCGTTCTTACAAAACCACAAAAAATTACGGATCCGCCCCCTCGGAGAAGATATTCGAAGAAACGGCTTCGTAGGCGATTAGATTTGATGCAGACCTGTGTGTACAAAATTTGGTGGTTACTCTTTTCTATGTGGAAAGCTTGTAACAGAACACACACATTCTTCTTCTTCTTCTTCTATTATTATTATTATTATTATTATTATTATTATTATTATTATTATTATTATTATTATTATTATTATTATTATTATTAAAGATTGCTTTAAATATTATATACTTCAAAATATTCCAATATGAATTTGCCAGGTTGAAGTGAAAGAATGCTGCTTATTTTGTGTATGTTATTTATAAAAATCTCTGAACAAAGCTAATTTTAATTAGAAATAATAAATGTGTAGCAGTTTTACCAATTAACTAAACATCTTGACTTATCAGGAATAGTACAATACAATAAAGAGAGTTGACTCTTAATATAACAAATCCTCTAAGACTGATTCTGAACGCTGATTGGCTTATTAGAATGATATCAGCCAATCAGAATTACATTTGAAAAAGGAGGAACTAAAAACCATAAATCTATTTTCTCTCCTGGCTCGGTAGACACTACGGCATCTAAACAAGTTATAAGGTTTACGGCTGTACCCTGTTGGATAGACAAAAATTCATACAGAAGAATCTTCCTATATCTGCTGTAAAATATGAATTGTAAATAACCTTTATTACGTAAAACTCGACAGTTTCGGTACCTCGTCAACCGCTCAATCCACATTCGGTCAAGTTTGTGAGACTACTGTAATAATAATAATAATGATAATAATAATAATGATGATAATAATGATGATAATAATAATGATGGTGATAATAATGATGATGATAATAATGATAATAATAATGATGATAATGATGATGATGATGATGATAATGATGATGATGATGAAGAAGAAGAAGAAGAAGACGAACAACAACAACGAACAGTAAGAAAAGTAAAAAGAAAAATGTGCATACTCTGAAATTACCTATAAAGAAGTTTGGACACTTCAGTTAGTGCCTTGGCCTTTTCTGGGTACATTGCAGTTGACGATGTTAAATCAAGATTTTGAACCACTTCTTCTAACTTGTTTTCTTTCTCAATGGAGACCATTTTCTCCGTTGACAGATATTTGATTAAAAGCTTCTGAGCAAGATTCAAATTTCCTTCTTTGCGTGATACTCGAGCCACCTCTAACCGCAGTCTATTTAGATTGCATTGGTACACCAAGTCATCCTTATTGAGTTCGCCGAAGAATTTGCCCCACCACAACACTTGTGATAGCAAAGGAGATGTCATGGATTCCACATTGCCTCCTTCCATCTAAAACAATTTTTAGAAAATGAAAAAAAGATACACATATGCATAAAATATACATATAAAACTTTTCGTAAAACTGAGCTATACCAATTATCCTAGCTTTGCACTTAATCTATGGCTAGCTAAAAATCCAAAATCTGACCGAAGCACAAATGTAACTTCTGTTACATCCACTCCAACAGGTTCAGCTAACTTCATTACACATTCAGACAGACACATTTTTGCTTTGGTCAGAGTTTGGATTTTTCTATAAAAAGAACTATTTTCTCCTGGTAATTTCAATAGTTAAAGATGCTGTCATAATACTAGGTCAAAAAACTAAAAGCTACAGACGCTGCAATTATACTATGACAAATATATGAAGCGAATTTGACAATTCCATTGAATTGCAATGTACAGCAAGCAGGTTTTGTAATGAATAACATTCCACTCAGCTTCTGAACTTCATATCTTATTAATTCTTTACATGCATTAACATTTTATTAAATTATTTTTAAACGATTTTTCTTGTTCTTTCACACTTTACAACAGCTGGAGAATTTCACTGTTGAAACACTAGCAAAAATCAGTTTCTTCTTTACGTAACTGATAAATTACAAATTTGTACTTGAAATTGCCAATCATAAATAAATAAATAAATAAATAAAACTCGATTGGCTGGTTGAAGTTTAGCGTCCCTTCTAACATTGAGGCTATATGAAATGTAGACTTATAATTTAAGGCAGAATCCAAACTATCGTAGTATGTTCAAATTCCAAGGATGTCCAACCAAAAATCGAACCCCGGACCCTGAAGTTTATGCGCTCCAGCCACTACACAACCGGGTGGGCTAATAAAAACATCGAATACAACCTACATTAGCTATTTACGAACGAAAATCTGACGTCTTTAAAAATTTAAATTCTGCACTTTTTAAAAAAATTTTATTTTACAAATTCTATTATTACTAAATAATAATACTTAAAACATGGTCAATTAAGGTATACAACTCTTCTATACTATACAGTATCAAAGTAAAAAAAAAAAAAAATAAAATAAAAAAATAAAAAATAAAAAATAAAAAAAAAATAAAATAAAATAAAAAAAAAAGTCATTAGCGGCTATCTGCAATTATGTTACTCATTTCTGTCTTGCTTTATATTTGGCTCTGCTTGAAGACACATCTTCCTAGATGTATGATCTCGAGCATACTTCATATTTTCTCTCTATACGAGTTCTTTCGTCAATAACCACGCAACGAATGGCTATAAGATTATAAAGTTAAGTTTTAACTTGATATAGTTTATGGCAGTAGTTCTCAAAGTGGGTTGAGTTGATTTCAGTTTAGCGTCCCGTTCAGCAGTAAGGCTATATGAGACGTGGACCTACTGATTAACGTGGAATCCGAACCACATGAACTCCCGCCGAGAATTGAACCCAGGTCTCCCACGCCAAGGGTCCGCGGAACATATCCAGGGGGTCCGCGACGCCTAAAAATTGAAATAAGTTGTAATAAAATGGAACTCACAGCTGTTATGCAAGAAGTATTTTTTCAGTTACTAAAAAGAAAATAATTAGAAATTATACCTACGTTAGTAAATTTAAATGTTTTCCTACTTTACTAAATTTCTGCCCTGAAACCGTCAACAGTTATATAGGACTATTTCAAGTGAGAGAAATTCCTTCTTTGTTAGGGCACTTTTTCAAAAGCAGTTGTACATTAACTGCACGACGCCTCAAGATTTCATGGATTTCATCTTCAAGTGGTGGAAAGCTCCCACCACTACCATAAATTTCCATTTTTTTTTTTAATAAGTAAATGTCAGTCATTCCTATGCTTATGAACATCAAGCCTCCCCAAAATTCTGGCATTTCTATAATTAAAAAAAAAAAAAAAAAAAAAAAAAGAAGCCCTCCCAAAATATATTCCTAGATCCCTCACTGCGAGTAACTCTTGACTCAAATTACGTGAGGTTAATGTAAAAATGTCTTGAAAGATAGATAGCAACAGGGAAATAAGAACGTTGAACGTTGCTTTGATTCAATCTATTTGTGAAAAGATAAATTGACATACACACACAACATTAGTTTTTAACTGATTCCTTTCCAGCAAAGGTAAGAACAACTCTGAAACAATAGTATTTTTTTTAAAATTCTACTTATTATATTTTTTTAATACCATGTAAAATTTCAGATAGCATTGCAAGGGGGTCCGCAGATCACTTTCTGAATGAACAAGGGATTTGTGTTATCGGAAGGTTTGGGAACCACTGGTTTATGGTGTTTTTGTTTAATTTGATTTTAAAGTAATTATTCTTACGTTTCGAGAATTTGTAACTAATTTCTCGTTAAAGTCGTTAAATACTTTTTCATTAATATTTTTACGAAACATCACATCTCTGAACTTTAGTAAAAACTTACCAAACTGAAATGTTTCATAGGTTTTCCTTGTATAACGTTCTGTAGGCCAGTAGCTGCATACTGAAGCACCAGAACTTCTTGAGCAAATTCAGCAGGTGTATTTCTCATTCCTTCCTGTAGGTGGGACTGAATTACCTGTAGACAACTGTCAATGTTATCCACGGCAAGGCTGAAACGTAATAAAAAGATACATAAGTTTAAACAGATACGCCAAAAATAAAGCACATACGCGTATAATATGAAATAATAATAATACTAATAATAATAATAATACTAATAATAATAATAATAATAATAATAATAATAATAATAATAACAACATTAAGAATTACGCAATAAAATTAACTGGTAGGGACCGAAGTTCGTATTAAAAGTTGACATGCTCTTTTTGTTTGATTGTTTTTGTTTTGTTTTCTTGAAAAGTTGGAGGAATTTCAATCTAAGATCGCTCCAGCCCGCATAATTTTTGTCTACGTTCCCCTGCTGAAATTTCTCATCTTTCCCCTTTCTTAGTCTTCGTCAATTGGTATAAGAAAATTTTCCATTTCGTATACCATTAAAACACAGAAGCTTTGAAAATTGGTCAGAAACGAATACAAGTGTTGGATTTTTTTAAAAGTTATAAATGCCTCTTCTTTCTACACTATGCCTTTCTAGATAAACTTTGAAAGTTATCTGTTGAGCATGAGAAATTAAAATGTACGATATCGATAAACTTAAAAGCCTGTCATAACCGTTTTCAAATGTATGTCTCTACTAATGACAATGCGTGTATATCGCTTTATAAAAAGTTCCTGTTCTTCATGTACATTTATACGAGGGTAGTCAAAAAGTAGAGAGACAATCTCTCGCACTAGGGTTTGGTAACACTGCTAGTATCCAGCACTGAATAAGTGTCGTGTGCAACACTTCTATGCAACATGTTACTCTTATTACCGCGTTAGTCGGAAATTATTCGTCGAATGCAAGCGCAGTATGGTGACAGATGTTTATCGCGACGCAAGATCTACGAATGAATAGAGCGTTTCAAACAGGGAAGAACTTCTTTATGTGACGAGGAAAGATCGGGCAGGGCAGCGACGTTAACGACTGAGAAAAATTTGAAAGTCTTTAGGGTATGGTGATACACAACAGACGAATCACAGTGGACGAAATCGCCAATACTTTACATATCAGTCATTGTTCAGCTTATTCCATCGTACACGATAGGCTAAATCTTCGGAGAGTGCGCAAGGTGGGTTCCGAAAGAACTGTCAGTGCAACATAAGGCTCGAACACATTGTGCCAAACGGACGACCGAAACAATAAAAGAGTTGCGATTCGAATTGCTGGAACACCGCCATACAGTCCAGACCAGGCTCCAAGCGATTTTCATATGTTTGGACCATCAGCAAGCGCTCTGGGCAAGAATATTTGCAACCGATGCAGAAGTCATTGATGCGGTGTAAAATTGGTTACAGGTGCAATCGAAAAACTTTTTCCGACGGAATCAAAAAAACTTGTGAAACGCTGGGAAAAGTGCATTGAAGTGCAGGGAGATTATGTAGAAAAATAATGTTCTACTAGAATAAATGTACCTTTTTCAAAAGTACTTTTAGTTTTTGACTTCTTCTCGTAACACTGTATTTTCTGCATACTAGAAGAAAATTATTCCACATCTTAAAACACTAAAGTAATTTTCCTTTATACTTTCTATCTGTGGAAAAGTAAATAAGCGACGAGACCCTTAACTTATCCACTGAAGTTTTTAAGTTCTACGATAAGTGACTAATTTTTTTGTCCAGCGTTCTTGTAATAATTTAACTTACAAGCACACTGGACAAAGAAATTAGTCACTTATCGTAGAACTTAAGAACTTTAGTAGATAGCCCTCGTATTATTTCACTAAAATGTAAAGAGAATATAAAAGTAATCTTACTTCGAATCTGTTAATTTTCCTCCTTCCGCAGCCAAGGAGACCGCTACGTTCACTAACACAGAATCAGTTTGTCCTAATAGACGGTAAATGCTCCAGTTCTTATCCTGATCAGAGCACCCAATCCATTTTAGGTGGTCTTTGGCTGTTACGTAGTTTTCTTCTTCGAACTGACAAAGAGCTTTCACGAAATTCAGACTGACGTTGTTCTGAAACTAAAATAAAATAAAACTTAAGGACCCAATCGTGTGGAAGACATTAGAAAACAGTATCTAAATTTTATCTTTATCAATTCTCGTAGTTGAAAATGATATGGAAAGAAATTTAATAGATTTTTAAAAAAATATTCAGGAAACTAAAATATCAAATATATACTAATGAAAGGAAGAAACAACCTTTTTATTTATTTATTTTTTTTACACGCCAGATCTTCTACAAGTGCGAATTCTATAACACACAAAGAGTGAAAAAGTCACGAGACTGGGACTCGAGCCCGGGACCTCCGGCATACCGTGTCCATGTATTAACCATTACGCCACCCAGGCCGATTCTCAGAACAGCCACTCACTCTTGAGGTCGGTGCTCTCATTTCGGACCACGTGAGTTATACCACAGACCCCTGCTATGATTGGACAATCCTGTGCCCATATACCGAGTATCTTATGACCGTTGTGGCTTCATATATATATATATATATATATATCAGGGTTGGCTGGTTTAAACCAAAAAACGAAAATGTTCGTAAAAGTGTATCTATTTGTAAAATCTTGATGAACACACATTTGTGGGTTATCGCGTTTCACTTCCATATATTATTCGTACTATATTCAGACCTAAATTCCCCATTCATTACTCAAAGAGATTATATTACAAAAGCAACCTTTTTTTATGTAACTTTATGGATGTTTCTTTTGTGATTTTTTAATAGTTTGTTATTACTGTTATGCAACCAAAGGAAAATTCTAAACATTATTTAGTTTTAATAATGTTTACTATTGATAAAATACATCGAAATGCCGTACTTTTTTGGGAGGGGGGGGGTCATACAAACCCCACGAGAGGCAATTATTGAAATCACAAGAATCTTTGGTAACTATTTATGTATAAATGGGTCAGAGCCAAAGTGAACTCAAATAATTCGTATCTTTATTCATTTTTCTTACTGATATGTAAAGTAAGTCGTTATATTTCTTTAACTTGGACTAATAAAAGTCGTAGTGAACTGACTTGGACTAAATTAGTTCTTCTGAACTCTGTAGTACTTCGAAATTGTCCATATGCAGTTCTGTATAATGGTTCCACTGGTGCAATTGTTTATCTTTTTGTCCTTCCGAAATGACTGTTGACGATTATATTAACAAATATGTAAAGATCAGTCCAACGTATTTTTATCAGGAATCCTTTGTGAGAGAGTCGGCAGACGTATCGCATTTGTGGCCAATTAGTCCCGGTTTCGAGTTCAAATGGAGGACAATTTCTCTTGGATGTAAGCCAAGAAGCGGTTTGGATTCCCCTTTAAGCTTATGTGACTCCTTCCAGCATAACCCGTTTTTTGCGTACTAACACCAAGGCGAAACAAGCTTATTTCTGTCCATATGTGATATAAATACATAGAGCAAATTATTTAAAAAAAAAACTGGTTTAAACCAAAAAACCCACATATATATATATATATATATAGAACACCAGATCCTCTACAGGTGCGAACTGTAGACCATACTGCCCTGGTCCAGTCAGTCACCGGGATACCATTTCATTTATTTATATCATTAAATGGAAACTTTTATTTTCATTATTTATGAATAAGTTTTGTCCATCCAATATTTCGGTTTGAATTTCTGTTACAGTTATGTTATTACTAATCATATTGTTTTTGATAAAAAACAGAGGATACAAGAAAGACAAGCACTTGTTAATGTTCTTAAAGAAGTTACAAATTAAAGATAAATCGTAGTTTTAAGAACACAGGAATATGATACATGAAACAACAAGCGATCATCTAATACAGTTTTCCGTAAAATAGCTTCAGCGGTAATTTAAATCGAAATATTGGAAGGATTAAAAATTATAATGCACAAATAAGGTAAATATAGATTAATAAGAGGAAACAAGAAATTCAAACTTATTTTTACACACCAGGTCCTCTGTAGGTACGAATTCAATCACACACAAAGAATTAAAAGTGAATGGCTGGACCGGGACTCGAATCCGGAATCTCCAGTATACCGTGTCGATGCGTTAACCACTACACCATCCAGTCTCTCACTCCTGAAGCAGATGTTCTCCATTCAGACCACATGGATTGTGTCTCAGCCATGTGAGAGAGCAATAAGAAATAAAATAGGAATTACGCTATTAAGGTAAAACCCTCATGAACACCAGATGTATTTTCTGTGCGAGTTACTTCCCACGTTTATTTCAACACATTTCGATCTTATTATCCGTATGATATTGACGAAAACCTGTATTTGTATTTGGAATTGTTAAAAAAAAAAAAAAACCTGCAATAACGCCTTTACATAGAATATTCTAGAAAAAATTTAAGAATATTTTACAAAAGGTTTTGAAACAAATTACTTACATATTTCTGGGACATCCCACCATTTTGATTACTCCAAAGCTCAGATTCTTTTTCCTTCCATTGTTGCAGATCTTCCCAACTGTTCAGTGCTTTATAGCATTCAGTCACCTGCAGCAATAATAATAATAAAAATCCTATGAGTGACAAATAATATTTGTCCGTCAGAGATTAAATGTACGATTCTTTCCTCTAACAAAAAAACATTTATGTATGAATACTTGTTCTAAGGCTAATAACCAGGTGAACACTATCCACCAATCTCCACGCTAACCCAGAGCTCCCTTTTGACTACGTGGATACCATACGTATCTTTAACGCCGTAGATCCGTGTTTGATTCCCGGCGAAAGTTCACGTAATTCGGACCCCACGTAAGTTGTAGGTCCACGACTCATATAGCCTCGGTCCTGAAAAAGGGACGCTAAATTCAAAATCCAATTCAATTCAATCCACGCTTATCCTGGTTTTTAGACCGAAAATAACTGTATTCATCAAGACAAAAGGAAGGAAGCTTCAAAACTGAAATGAAATGAAATCTTTGAGTTTAACGTCCCACGATTATGCCTTTAGGGTGAGAAAGACGATTTGATTAAAACAAGTGAATGATGATGGAAGAATTGGTGGAATAAGAAAATGGAAGAAAACTGGGTACCCCGAGAAAACCGACGATGCACGATGTTGTCCACCACAAACTTACTTGGCCGGGGATCGAACCAAGGACTCACGCACCAGAGGTAAGCGCTTCACCACTGGGCCACTGTTCCCCCCCCAAAAAAAAGGAAACTTCATATATATATATATATATATATATATATATATATATATATATATATATATATATATATACAGTGAAACCTCTCTAAAGCGGACAGCCGTGGGGAATCAAAAATTGTCCGCTATAGAGAGGTGTCAGTCTTAAAGAGGTTTCAATATTTTCTTATGTAAATTAATAAACAAGCTAATATGCAATTAGAAAAATATATTTTTGCATGGATCACGTATTTATGAATATTATCAAAATGTTACTGTACCTGCATTATCTTGCGCCATCCAATTCGAGGCACAATATGGGAATAAGATGTTATAGATCTCTGCACTTTCCACTTATCGCTACTTACTACGTTTTCGGTGTTGCTTTAATTTATGAGTTAATTGCAGTCCAGCAATGACTTTTTTTTTTTTTTTTTTTTTATTAAAGACAATATGCGTACCCGTGGTCAAAAATACCAAACTTGTCTTCTGTTTGGTTAGAGATTCCAGCGGGAAAGTAGAATGATGTGTCATTCCAAACAGCGGGCAACTGTCAATCACTTTTGTTTCTGAAGCAGATTGGGTGGAAGTGGAATGCAAGCAAAGGATATAAGGGTGTTGTGAAACAGAGACCCCCTCCTCTGGGTTGCTGAACAGACAGTTGAGGAGGCAAAATGTTGTCATACCCACATGTTCTTCCTTGGTGATAAACGTATGAATTAGTAAAAGTGTATTTTTACTGCACTTTCCAACTTGTTTCTAGAGAAAGTGTCCGTAATACGGAGGTAAATAATACCTATAAAAGACAAGAAAGACTGTCCGTGTCCGTACTAGAGTGTCCGCTTGAGAGAGGTTTGCCAATATGTTTTTTCCTATTACAGTGTTTGGGGATTACAAAATATGTCCGTTATGGGAGGTGTCCGCTTTATAGAGGTGTCCGTTAGTAGAGGTTTCACTGTATATATATATATATATATATATATATATATTGCATGTATTTAGCTACTTACGAACATGAAAAAAAAAAAGTTTATCTTCTAATGTGCACATTCGAAAAATAACATAGATCACTCCTTCGAAAATTCCCTGTACTATTTCCGAGAGTTAATAAGTAATACTTTGTATATGATGCTTGAAATACCAAACAGACCTTAACTGAAAAGCCATCTCTACTTTCTTGTCTTCAAAATGGACAGATTTTTTTCCCGATACAAATTGACTTATCGTACGGAACTCTTTTATTTTTTTTTTTTTTATGTGAAGTTGAAGAATAAGATTTTCTTCTTTTTTGTTTATTAACTTTCCTGCACTAAACATTGCACAATAATTTTAAAAGAAGAACATGTACTGACGAAGGTTACATCCGTAACTGACATTATATACTGATATATAGAAGATTGCAAGAGAGACAAAAGTGAATCTGAACATTGACAGTAACATTAGAAATGGTTTCTTCTCAAATTTTAGTTTTCCTCCGAATATAATGGTCAATCAATTTTCTGAAAAGTATTTTATATATATATATATATATATATATAAAACTTATCGTGCATTCTGGAAATAATAATATCATAAAATGATATACAGTAAAGAAGTGTTTCTTCTTTGTATATTTAATATGCATCCTATAGTTTTTATAAGTGCATTTTTTTTTCAAAAGTAATTCATTAAAAGAAGGAAAGAAGAGAAAAAGATAAATAGTATGTGCAAATGCATGTATAATTGTGTCTAAATTAAAACTCTGATTATAGAATTCGGACTCTTCTTACTGTTTCATACCTTAAACTCGAAGTCAAAACGAAGTCGTAATTAGGGATTATGATAGATGACATAACAAGAATTTCAGGAATGATCCAGAAAATGCATCAAAAGATTGCGTGTGATCTTGGCCAATAATTAGTTTCTGGATCAGGGCACAAAATTTTTGAACGGATCCTAAATCGAGTTTTCATATTTTTTTAAGGAATAAGAACATCATACTGAGTTAATTGATAGTTTTGGTTTGGCTATACTATATGTAGTTCTCCAAATATAAAGCGTACAAGAACATCTTGGATTGAATGAAATGCATTGAATCTTGGATCAGGGGCCACAAAATTTTTGAACGACCCCTAAATCAAGTTTTCGTATTTTCTACGGAATAAGTACATACTGAGTTAAGCGATAGTCTGGGTTTGGCTACATTATATGTAGTTCTCCAGACATAAAGCGTACAAGAAAATTTTTGATTGAAATATATTGGATCTTTTGATCCAAAAATGAATACCAACAGTGCAATAAATGAAAAAGGAGCAAAGGATACGACTTCAACATACTAATGGTTTATTTCTCCCTAAATAAATCTTATATATAAAAGAGAACGCACAAATCCTTTGTTCCCTCATCACGCTAATACGGCTGAACCAATTTCTTTCATTTTTGGGGGGTTATTAGGATTTGGACCCTAGATGGTTTTTATCATATCACTTTAATTTTTAATTACCAGTGTCTTGAGATAATTGACCATTCAAGTGTCCATAACGTACAAATCCTTTGTTAGTTCATCATAGGTAAAAATAAACGTATTTATATGCAACCCGCATGACCGTGTCACTCGGCGGGTTAACATAAATGACAGGCGATATAATGTTAACATTAGTGCAATCTACTATGGTTTTTATCATATCACTTGAAAGCGAAAAAGTAAAAATTATCTAAGTAACAAAGTTTATTGCGTTCCGGGGTGACCGCAGCGAAGCGGGGCGGGTTAACATAAATGACAGGCGATATAATGTTAACATTTACTGCAATCTTCTATGGTTTTTATCATATCACTTGAAAGCGAAAAAGTAAAAATTATCTAAGTAACAAAGTTTATTGCGTTCCGGGGTGACCGCAGCGAAGCGGGGTGACCGCTGCTAGTTAGTAATAAATAATTTGATATATCTTTAGTATAAATAAAATAATGATCATATTTTACATAGAAAGGAATCAATCATTTATAGTCACCAAATTTTATACACCAGATCTTCAGATCTAAGAGCGTACGAATACTTTTTTTTTTTTTTTTTTTTCATTTTCGGCTCGGGAGTGGAAATATATCTGGTTCCTCGCGGGTTTCTAAGAACACCTTGTATGTATGCAACTCGCAGTACACTATGGGCGTGCAGGGTTACATAACAGCAGAGGATAAATAAACAAGCAATAATTTCCCTCTTTTTACTCAGGTTCTAAATTAAGGTATGGGAACAACGGGTGCTTACAGTTAGTGAAATATAAACGAAGCGTATTGATTCACTGAACATTCAGAATACTATGGACAATACAGGTCTATATTGTTTACATGTCATTGGTACGCAAATATTCATACCATATTGTCGTAACGGCTGTGAAGAATTAAATAAGGTAGTAAATTTCGTTTTCCGTGAATTTCTCCTTTAATTTGGCAATTGCATATAAAATCAGAACACATTTGAAAGCTAAAATATTTACCTGATCTTCCATGAATCCCAAAACATAATTGTCAACTTCTGGCTTCATTTTCACATCAGACTCACTTTTGACGAGTCTTACAGGACTAGAGACTGAACCCTCATTATCTCCATTCACAGGAGAGTGTCTCGGCGATGAACATTCTTGAGTTAGAATCTTCTTGTAATCCTCTGCAGCATATTCGTACCTAAAGATTCAAGCAAGTTAATAAAATAGTTGATCTACTTAACTTTTCTAAAACATAGGAATATATATATAGCGTATAACGTATATCAAAAATACAAATACTTTGTGCACAGTAGCGCAGTAAGTACACTCTAAAAATCGATCGAATATAACCTGAACCGGAACACTTTTCTATATAACATCCAGGCATTAATCACTGATCATGATAGTCAGAATTCTTTACAGGGTTATCAAAAGATATAGCAAAAATTTACTATATAAAAGTGTGAATTGCACTGTAGCCCTTGAAGGCCTCTGCTGGTGCAATGTCATCATTTATGACTGTTTTCAACCATAGTCTGCCATTTCATTATTCAAAGGCACTCACATATCCACATGACGCTGAGTTAACGCCGAAAACTTTTAAGCTTCGATTATGAACCATGAATTTTAAGCTTCGAATTAAATTATGAACATAAAGCTCGCGGGGACATTTCCGGTAGATCGCGTTAACGCTCCAGTTGGTTTACCTTGATTCCTCCTCTGAACCGCGCTGACGCTAACGACAAGATGCGCTGACGATAACAAATGATTGTTTCTCCCGTGAAACTGCCATTGTCAGCCTCATCTCACAGTTGATTGTATACGCGTGGGGTTGTGCACGTTACGTTTTTCGTGTGTACATTAGACATTTGTTAAACGTTATGTTTTTCGTGTGTATATTAGACATTTGCTAAACGTTATGTTTTTCGTGTGTATATTAGACATTTGCTAAACGTTATGTTTTCGTGTGTATATTAGACATTTGCTAAACGTTATGTTTTCGTGTGTATATTAGACATTTGCTAAACGTTATGTTTTTCGTGTGTATATTAGACATTTGCTAAACGTTATGTTTTTCGTGTGTATATTAGACATTTGCTAAACGTTATGTTTTTCGTGTGTATATTAGACATTTGCTAAACGTTATGTTTTCGTGTGTATATTAGACATTTGCTAAACGTTATGTTTTTCGTGTGTATATTAGACATTTGCTAAACGTTATGTTTTTCGTGTGTATATTAGACATTTGCTAAACGTTATGTTTTCGTGTGTATATTAGACATTTGCTAAACGTTATGTTTTTCGTGTGTATATTAGACATTTGCTAAACGTTATGTTTTTCGTGTGTATATTAGACATTTGCTAAACGTTATGTTTTTCGTGTGTGTATTAGACATTTGCTAAATTGGATAGTTTGATTTCATATTTACTAGAAATGTAACAGGATGTCCACACAATTTGGTCAAAAAAATCCCTGACTTTCCATGACCAATGCTCCAGATTTCCCTGACCATTCAATAATTTAAAAATAAGACAAAAGAAAGAAACCCCAGTCTCCATCTTCCCCATAGCTGGACTTGTGCTGTCTCCACTTCTGTTTCTGTTTTTACAATTTTCTTTAATCCAAAAGAATGTAAATTTACAAAACATATGCATAAGGCCGATATTACATTTATTATCTCATAAATTTAATAACTGAACAATGGACCTAAATCGATTTTTCCCTGACCAATTCTCTATTTCCCTGATACATTTTTACTTCCTTGACTTTCCAGAATGTGGACACCCTGTGTAATTTTATAGGCAATAAACAAATGTAAGATTTTTTTTAAAAAAAAGCTCTCAGTAGGATTTAAAAACGGTACGGTAGATCAGAAGCTTCATAAGTTTGGCGACCACTGCCTTTATGAACTGTATCAAGGAATTTCAAGATATGATTCCTCACATTAAAATAAGAAAAGAACGTGTGGGGAGAAGTGTGTAGTTCCAGAGCTAGGGCAGTCCAAAAGTGTGGAAAATACAAATTGCAACACTTGTTACTTCAAACACGAGGAACCATAGAACGGCGATTTCCATCGACGCCAAAGAAATTATATCTACGCTATACAAAAATGCATATTTTAGCACAAACTAAATACAACTTTCTTACACCCGGCGGGAGCTCATGTGGTTCGGATTCCACGTTAATCAGTAGGTCCACGTCTCATATAGCCTCGCTGCTGAACGGGACGATAAACTCAAAATCAACTCAACTCAACTTTCTTACAAGGCTGTCTATAATGTTTATTATAAATTATTTTGAATTGTTACAGTTTCGGAAGTATATCACTTCCTTCTTCAGACTACTAATCCAACTGAAATCTTAAATAATATTACATCAATTGTTATCTCTACCAATCAGGAATCACTTTTCTTTAAAATTCAATATATATGTCCATTGTCGTAACATTTAAATTCTTAACATACATAATACATTGTTAACAATTCTTTACATTTCTTTTAAAATATATTAGCTAATATAAACACTAATTAACTACCTAAATATTGAAATTTTCTACCTGAATATTGAAAACTAATTTATCACCTGAATATTGTAAAAACTCATAAATAAATTTAACCCTATATTGTCCTTATATTCTACCTTTCTTCTTTCTTCTCTTTTTAATATGTCTTCCCACTCTTCATTAATATTCAGAGTAACAATTCAAAATAATTTATAATAAACGTTATAGACAGCCTTGTAAGAAAGTTGTATTTAGTTTGTGTTTAAGATGGACACAAGGCCTTTTTATCATAATATCCATATTTTAGCAATGTGGAATGGATGCGAAGGGACTTCAACCGGGCATAACTCCAAGACATGTTTCCAACACAATTCCCAGACATGCTTGGAATTAAAGGTGGGTCTAAAGTACTCAAATGGTAAACCTTGACAGCAGTGAACCCATGTTTTTTCGGCGAGAAGTATTAGGGACAGTTAGCTCCAAGATTACTCGTGTTCGGAGAAACGTGTACTGTGATGTATTTCTTCATGCCTAACTATTACATTAAAAACACATCGCAACACGCTTAACGCGAGCAACGATGAAACTGGCGATTCCTAACCCTTCCGCCAACGCATTACGTATTCGTTGCTATCAAGGCTTACCTTTTGTCTACTTAAACCCACCTATAAGTTAAGCATATCTGAAATGAAAATGAAATGAAATCTCTAAGTTTTACGTCCCACGGTTATGCCGGTTAGGCTAAAGGAGACGGTGATGATGAAAGATGAGTGAAATGGTGGAATGAAGAAAGTGGGAGGAAACCGGAGAACCCCGAGAAAACCCACGAGCACAGTGTTTGTTCACCACAAAGTCCACACGGCGCGAGCTAGGATCTAACCAGGGACCCCAAGACCGGAGGTGAACGCTCTACCACTGAGCCACCGCGCCCCCATTAAGCATATTTGAGAAATGCCCTGTGGGAATCTCTTCACACACATTGTTGAAATATGCATTTTTGTATAATGTATGTGTGACTTCCTATACGCTCGATATGAACTGCCACATGGCGGTTTCCTGAATTTGAAATAACGCGTGTTGCTATTTACGTTTTACACACATTTGGACGGCCCTAGCTCTGAAGCTATCCATTTTTGTCATAGGTCCGTATTAACTTCTTTCTTCTTATTTTCATGTGAAATTACCTCTTACAGTTTGTCGATATAGTTCATTAACATCCTATATTATATATACATATACATACATACATTTGAGATTAGCACTTTCTCAGTTCTCAACTGACTACAGTAGCAGTAGCTGATTGACGTAGATACATCGATACATCATGGTGTAGTTCGTGATAATACGTGATTCATGAATGTACGTAAACCTTGTAATTAAGCAAATTTACAATAAATATGATAAACGTGTGTGTTTATTTTAAAAATGGTAGTTGTTACATGACCACTCATGTTACCCGTTACCATGATGCGATTGACTTATCTGTGCAGCGTTTACCGTACACTGTACCTCCATCTCAACAAGCAATTCGTAACTTGAATAAAAGGTTTAAACTAAATTGAGTCTGTAGTATATCTTCCTAGAGGCCTACATAAAATTATTATCCAACAACATTAATCATGTAATGTGTTATGTATTCTGTGCTTAAAAGATGCAAACTGTTCATTGAAAGTAATGGAAGATACTACGTATTCTGAACACTTTTTTTAGGTGGCGCAACTTAATGTTACGATAAAACTTCTAAGAATTTCATAATTTCGTAGTTGAAAATAATTAATTTAAAAGCAATTTTTCAAGTAGCTTACGGCCTCTTATATATGCATATATTTATTAAACACAAGTCACTATCTTAATACCTTTAGTACTTAATAAATTAACATACCTCCCTGCAGCTTGGTCTGCCGCCGTTCTAATCCAAGTGAACTTGCGACCTGCTACCTCTTTACACCATGCATATAAACCATAAACTGCTTCTGGTTCTCGCAGTTTGCATAAAGCCCACACTACGTACATCACAGCTCTCTCAAATTCAGAACCCTAGAAACACAAGAAACAATACAATGCACAAACTATGAATACAGTACTACATAATGAAATACTTTAATTATCTTCGATATATGCAGCTTGTTGTCATTATAACATTGCTGCTTGTGCTACGGACATCAATAGTATAATGTTTACGAAAAATTCTACAGAAACTAAATAATTTCTTAACACACCAAAAGCAACATAATTCAAGAGAAAAAATTGAACTCATTTTGTTGATATGTTATAACCTATTCAATTTTTTTACACATGGAAAACATGAACTGTTCCGTCCGTCTCTTCTGCCCGCTGTACATTACACTAGTTAACAAATTTAAACTTTTTGTTTGTTACATGAGAGAAATCACCTGATCTCAAAGGAACTTTTTGCGCTGAATTCGAATATGCACTCGGTTTCTCTCCATCACGTACAGTTTTCCCGTAACAGAGGGATTTTCGGGAAATTCCCTCAAAAATTTCCCTTTTTCAGATATTTTATTCCCCTAGCTCCTGTCCCCTTACATATAGTAACATAGAAATTATACCTAAGTATACCTTGATTTATATTTAATAAACCCTAAAAGTTTCGTAAAAATCGCTTTGTTCTTTCTAGAGAAATAAATATATTTGTATGTATACTGTGTGCACTGTTTATTGCACCTGATAGTAATGCTTTCAGATCTCCTGAGTTGGGGTAAAAACGATTTGCTTTATTACTACAAACACAGACATAAAAATGAATATTTACAATAGTCAACAACACACTTGTATTGCTCTCTGTAAATTAGAAACGTGTATAAAAATAGAATGTACTTCCAACGTATATTTTTTTTAAACGTACAGTATATGTATATCTTAATACATATATATACAATTCTCCAAGGTAGTTGGTATTTTATTAGGACTGCAGTGCGGTTACACGAAGTACCAATGTTTTTTATGTTTATGGGATAGCCGAGCTGATGACAAACATTATGAAGTGAAGGAATGGGAACCTAGAGTGAATTACGTACCTGGAGAATGCAACGTCAAATACGCTCCTTTGGTAGATCCTAATAAGATATTACTACCGCCACTTCATATCAAGTTAGGACTTATGAAAAACTTTGTCAAAGCCATGGACACATCTGGTGAAGGTTTCAAGTATTTGCGACATAAGTTCCCTAACCTGAGTGATGCTAAGATTTCAGCGGGAGTGTTTATTGGTCCCCAAATTAGGAAATTAATGCTTGATGATAGCTTTGACAGCAAGTTAAACAGTGCTGAGCTAGCTGCCTGGACAGCATTTAAGTGTGTTGTGCGCAACTTTCTGGGCAATAACAAAGCTGAGAGTTACACAGAAATCGTACAGGACATGATACAGAAATACAAAGAGTTGGGTTGTAGGATGTCTTTAAAAATCCACTTTTTTCACTCCCACCTCAGCTTCTTTCCTGCTAACCTAGGTGCTCTCAGCGACGAACAGGGGGAAAGATTCCACCAATATATAATGGCAATGGAGAAAAGGTACCAGGGACGATGGGATCCTTCAATGATGGGGGACTATTGTTGGGGTCTTGTTAGAGAATGCAACATTTCTTACAAAAGAAGGAAGTAGTGTACGTTTTTGTAACCCAATGGAAGTTTCATATATTGTGATAGTTTTGATTGTCTTTTCATGACCTTTTGGTACATTTGTATTATTGTTTATTGTAAATTGTCACACTTGTAAATTATATTGTATTATATTTCATATATGTGTTTGTGGTAATAAAGCAAAACGTTTTACCTCAACTTAAGAGATCTGAAAGCATTACTATAAGGTGCAATAAACAGTACACACAGTATACATACAAACATATTTATTTCTCTAAAAAGAATAAAGCGATTATTACGAAACTTGGAGGGTTTGTTAAATATGAATCAAAGTATACTTAGGTATAATTTCTATGTTAGTATATGCAAGGGGACAAGATCTTGGGGTGTAAAATAAACGAAAAGGGAAATTTTTGAGGGATTTTCCCGAAAATCCCTCTGTTACGGGAAAATCGTACGTGATAGAGAAAAACCGAGTGCATATTCGAATTCAGCACAAAAAGTTCCTTTAAGAACAGGTATTTCCTTTTATGTAACAAAACCTTTGTTAACTAGTGTTATAGATTAAAATCGTGTTTAATTAAAAGCTGTAATTAGTTACATTAACAAATTATTAATTAATTTATTTAAATACGCCCATCAACAACCCTAAACTCCACACTATATTCACGCAATTACTCAAAAACTTCCTCATTGTAATATCCCGCACATAGCTCTGTTGATAATCAACTTACACGTGCTTATGTTTACACGCATTGACCATGTGCGTCCTACTACGACTTATTACAGTGGCAGACGACAGGAACAGCAGCAACACCATTGGTCATGTGACGACAAATGACCACCAGCGCCACAGCTACACTGGAACACCCATATAACCAGAAAGATTACAGCGATCACTATCAATCTACAGCTGGTCACCTTCACTCTCTCAGCTTGTCTAGAGTTTTGAGAGGAACCAACTCAAAGCTTTTAGTTTGCTCGGAACTGTGTGGAACTCCCAATCTCAGGCACCCAGCTTATGTAGAGCTGAGTTGATTTTGAGTTTAACGTCCCGTTCATCAGCGAGGCTATATGAGACGTGGACCTACTGATTAACGTGGAATCCGAACCACATGCGCTCCCGCCGGGAATCGAAACCGGATCTCTCACGCCCAGCTTGTGTAGACCATTGGGGATCATAAATCAACTTCACCTAGCTTGCTTGGAGCTCTGTAGAGATCCATCCTTAGGCTGCTCGGGCCTTGGGATACCATATTTTTATCCAAGTATTAGAGGACGTTACATTATAGTGCATTTTGTAACATACTGTCTATAGAAGAGAGCATTTGGCAATAAAACTTGATAGCGGGAGAAAACGATTTCGGACTATAATTTGCTCTACCTATACCTGCATAAGCAGAACTTGACATGGTGGAGGCGCTGGGTGCAATATCGGTCACCCGGCGGTCACTATGACAACACGCTGTTCCGACATAAAGCGCTCCATTCCTACTGGTACAGAAAACAGATATAATCATGCGCTATTCGGCGCTCCATAACTATTAACCACAAAGATAGCAGATGACAAGCGTGTAACGTTCCGTGCTGCCAACTTACTAGAACAGAAATGGCGGGCATTTTAAAAGCTGCGTTCTTTATGGAACACCCTTTATTAGCACGATTGTTTGGCGTGACACACAGACAGACGCTTGTCGGGTGTCCGCAGAAGAACGACAAAAATATCAGTGATAATTAAATGCCATTATGTCGAAGATTATAGAGATAGTCATTATAATGCAAGTAGTATGTGCATCACATTGTTAAAAATACGTGTATTACTGTTAGAAGACAAATAACCAGAGACATAATCTGCTAATTAACAGCTTTTTTATTATTATTTTTACATATACAGTACATAAATAATAAAACAAAATATTCCAACAGAATAAGAACTATAAATTATTAATGGGAAGCAATGAACTTAATGTATTGATACAGGATATCCACTTAGTAAGGAGGAAACCAGAGTTCGACTTTTCGCCACACCAATGATTTTCTTTCGTTCTTTCTTTTACCAATCTAACATAAAATTGATATAAATTCACACGAAAGAGAAAAAATGACGGGAACTTAGGATTACTTTACATCAGAGTAAATTATATACTTTCTTTCTACAAGGTAACCAAAAAAAGTTCTTGCCGTTCTAGAGCAGCGATAAACAACGAGCAATATACCAGTGGACGGCACGTACCTTTTAAGTTTCGAAATAATCTCCATCAGACTCGAACACGTTTTGCTGACATTCCTACAGTTGCACAATGTCCTGGTGATAAAACTCGGCGGTCGTGGATGCAAAATAGTTCGTGGGTGCGTTCCGCAGGTCTCTCCCTCATTTGCGAAAGATCACCTACGGAGGTGGTTGTAGAGGGAATGAAACAGGCGGTAATCTATTGGTGCAATGGCCGGTGAGTATGATGCATGACAATCTCTCCCAGCCAAGTTGCTGAAGAGTCTCCCAGGTCCTCTTTGTCACATGTGGCCTGACAAAGTCGTGCAGGAACAGCACACCCTTGCAATTCACCAATGCCGGCTCCTATTGCCAATGCACGGTACACCCTTGGCAATTGTTGAGAACAGATCAGCAATGATGGTCTGATCAGGTGGAAGAAGCTCATAATGCATCTCTTGCCGACAATTCCACCATACAGAAAGCATAACTTTTCGTGGGTAAGAGGTGGTCTTGAGGTGTGAAGAAAGAGTCACGTGGCAACAATCAATGTCTGGTATTCCTAAGTATGTCATAGAGAACTCATTTTTCGTCACAAGTGAGTAAAGATGTGTTTAGGTGCCGAGTAGGCAAAGAAAAACATGTCGTCACTTATTGTTCCTTGTTAGCTGAAAACAATGAGTGGAGTACCCACTTGCTTAACTTGTATGACTTCCCTATCCCATGAAGATGCAGTCTGTTTCAGTGGAAACATGGAATCTTTCTGCAAGTTCATCGCACGCTAGATCACTCTCTTCTTCGATGGTTGCTTTCACGACCTCGTCATCCAACACATGCGTGGTCATCCACTGCGAGGATCGAGACACATTTCCCGAATGGAATTTCTGGAAATAATGCCTGGCGATGTGTTCGCTCACGGCACTCTTCCAAAATGTCTGGCATATGTGGCGACTTGATGTGCCAGCTGACAAACCCGCTTTAAGGTCATACAACAAACGTACGCGAACAGCTGCTTCGATTCCTCAGTTTCTCTTCGACACTGGACGAGCTATGACTACTGTATGCGCGCAACATGCCAGTATTACTGAACGTCGATGCTCAGACTAACTTCCGATCGCTTGGCAGGCACGTGCGTCATTTCGTTTTCTATCTCTAAGCGCATGATTAACGGGACGTCAAAAATGGCAAAAACTTGTTTGGTTACCTTGTACTATCTTCTGAATAGAAACAAGCACTAACCTGTGTGTTTCCAGCATCAGCAAGGTCCTGAAGAAGATGATAGCCATGCCTAACAGCAGTAGTGGCTTGACCTGCATGTATGGCAACAACCACAACAGCTGTTCGGATACGAGTAAACCACTCAGCGCAAGTACTTTTGTTCGTGTGGAAGAAACTGCGAATATGCTGTAAGAGAAAATGTTATTCAAATACTGATTTAATTATAGTTGTAAGAAGACATTCTACATCAAAAAAGTTACATTAACACCCTTCTGTCGCACGGTAAATATTTTAAAACATTTAATGTTATGTATCTGTGTATTATCAACTATAGTCTATATTTACAAGTCTTTACATTTACGATGTAATACCCCAAAACCCAGCATTCACCAACGATAGCAATTATTGGTATAACGATCTGGCAAGTAACTGCTAAGATATTTCACTCATTATACATGTAGTATCTTTCACCGAAAAATTCTCTTAATTTTTAGAAACTGATTGTTGAAGGCACACTACATTTTAAAAATCACAACATATTTTGTGCCTAACTCTTGTCTTTTACAAACAACTACTATACATAGTAGTATTTGTTATATAGCCGCAACTTTCTCAGCTACAAGGGCAGAGGCTGAAAGGGAAGGGGGAAATAAAGGTTTTGTTAATACGAAAATAAGAGAACATTTAAAAGAATAGTTGACATGAGAGCAATTTTTTAAACTGTAAAGAAAGGAAGAGAGAGAGAGAAAAAAAAAACAATATACCGTAATTGCGGGCTACTTGGACCCTTAAGGGGCTACTTGGACCCATACCAAAAACCCGTTTAAAGTCCCATATGCAATGCAATAATGAGCGAGTTCAGAGTTAGATCCGTTAGATGGGATCATAATGCAGGCGTACACACATTGAAACTAGTTCTGTGGTAGGCTACGATTGAGCAGCATTGGTGAGAAAGGTCGTTGACGGAAAGAGTGTATTTATTGAGCGCTAAACTTTTATGTGTGGACACTATTTGCAAGGAAGTGGAACCAATGCTAAGTAAACACATAAGTAGTTACATATAGGTTAATGAAACTGACATGGTAAACTTTCTCATATACAATAAGATGTGTGCGTAATTGCATTATACAGTATATGAAGTGTGTACATATGACCTGGAAAACATGTTTATTTTGCCCCACATCTTTTGTTATCTTTATCCCACCCCATCCTTTGTTATCTTTATTAATGAAAAATAAAGGTCTGTTGTCACGTGTCACACAAGTAAGGACTTTTCATTGTTTCCTTAAGGATACCGGTACAAAATGGTACATCAATATAAAAGATTGCCTGCAGGTCGAAAATATGCTGATTTTTCATAACAGCTTGAAGAATGTTTACCAGCAATTCAGTCGGGGAAAATGTTGCGAAAAGAAACAGAAGCTCACTTCAAGATAAGTCGTTCCACCATAGAAAGAAGATCAAAGAATAGGTCAAGGCAAAATCCGGGCCATCTGAAAGTGTTCACTGAAGAAGAAGAATTAGCCTTCGCTAGTCATCTTGATAAAGTTTGTGATTTCGGATTCCTCGTTAATTAACTTGATTTCAGATTTATTGTGAAGTCCTATTTAGCCATGCATGGGAGAACTGTCATTGCTTTCTAAGACAATCTTCCCAGTCGAGATTGAGTGAAGTTATTTTAGAAACTCCACCTCCAGTCTACGACTAGATTCGCTGCTAATATAGATAGGGCTCGTGCAGCTGCAGAAGAAAACGTAATCAGCTATTACAATCATTATACAGTGAAACCTGTCTTTAGCGGAATCGAGCGGGACTTGCAAAAATTTCCGTTAAAGTCAGGTTTCCGCTTAGAAGAGGTAGACCTTTCCTTTCTTTCTTTCTTTTTCTTTTTTATTTTTTAAATACATGCTTATAAAGGGACATACTGAAAAAATATATTGCTGTACGTACATTGTTCGATTACAGTACTTCTTTCTTCTACGAATAAATACACAAAAAAAAACTAAAATGAATACAAAATATACTATGCACACGTTATCTTTTTTTTTCTAATAGCCAAGCAGGGTTTTCTGTGTACATTGCTGCTTGACTTTCCGCATACACTTTAGCGTGAGAAATTATACTAAGTGAATCAGAATCATTTTTCCGTAAGGTAAATTTTTGCAGTTCCTTTAAACTTCTGAGAGCATTTTGATATGTAATTATTCTACTCGGTATCGTATTCCTCTTCTTCCTCTATCTCGTTTTCTTCTTTCCGACATTCCATATGATTCTTGATTAAGTTGCGGGGATTAAGGACAATTTGTGGGGGTGAATATGAGTAGTGGTTGGAGAAGGTCAACACTGTCCAGAAATATTTAACAAAAGAACGAACATTTTATCGCAAACAGTGTAAAGTATGTCTCACAGAATGTCTAAACATCTAAACGCTGTAGTCCGGAACTCAGAATTTTCCGTTAAATCTTTATTTTTCTTTCCGTTGTCCGCGTAACACAGTTTCCGCTTAATGAAGAGACTTTTACACATTTTGTTCTCCAAAATTCATGGGACCGTGAAATATTTCCGTTTAAGACAGTTTTCCGTTTAATAAGGGGTCCGTTGAAGACAGGTTTTACTGTATTTGATAGTACCTCTTAACATGTTCTCTTTGTGGTTTGCAGTAAATAAAAAGTGTTGTTCTTTGAACACCTACGTCCTACTTAGTCTCAGAGCAGATTTCAATGGTTTTCTGTAGGAAAATATGGGGGTGGGTTCAAGTAGCCCGAACGCGAGTCTTACTTGGACCCATTTTTTTTTACAATAATCGCCTGTGCTTTGTTTTCAATATATGTAACTAAAACTGTCCTCGATATGTGCAATAAAGCCTGTAGTTCCACTTAATATGGGTTATGACAATAACTTTCGAGTTTTCGTGGATGAAAATAGGCCGAAAGAACGAATTTATTGCAAAATTGGGTCCAAGTAGCCCGCATCTACGGTACGAATAATCACAAATCGTGTACACATATGTTTCTTATGTACTGTACCTATTTTTTTCGTTATATTCTGATATCACTGCCACCATTGTCAGATCATGTTTCCGGAGAAAATACTTATCATGCTCTTTAATATTTGCTCGATTTATATATTAGCTACGTGTCCCTTCTTCGCACTGGGAAAGTAGCTTCTGGAAAATATTTGAACCCTCCTGTGGATACCAATCTAAATGAAATTGTAATCATAAAAACAGACATTTTTTTAAAGGATAAATTTTGTACTTCTCTATTCCCTTAGGCGATCCCTTTAATCAAAGCGACATGAAAAAAAAAATCCAGCTTGAGATATGTATTAACTACATATGTTTCAAAATTCATTTCAAATTGTTCAGTCATTTTCCTTGTTACGATTGCAAACAATAGACGATGTCTATATCATGTAATACAATGAAACTGTTCCCTTTCACCCTCCCCACCATTCTTAAAAGCGTAATTTTTGAATACTCCAGAACATATCTTCACTTATAGTTCTATTTGATTAAAACTTGTGCTTAAATATCATCAATCAGCGTAGTGATCCCAAAAACAATAGATTCAATCATCCTGGTCATTTTTGATTGTTTTTATACGTCATTTCCTTCCCACTCCCTATCTGATATGAGCTGACCTTGGACTTTCGAGTTTGCCCATCGACCCCGAAAACTATGGAGTTATCGACTGTTTTCGATAACTTTTACATGTTATCTCCTTCCCACTCCCCATCTCTAGCGGTATCTTATTCCCAGAGCGTTTTAGCCTGTAGCGTATATTATATATATATATATATATATATATATATCCACATTTTTACATATATAGATGCAGAGCATATGTTTCATGAAATCAATATTTAACATAATGCATTTGGTGTAGATGTAAACAATTTTAAAAAATCAAAATTTTCTCCAGCCTGCAAGTTTTATTTTAACTAGTTGAAAATAGTGGCGCCAACACTCCAGCCGCACTGGAATACCGTAAGATCTCGAAGATCTCGTAAGATCAGTGAAATCAAGCTGTGCCGGGTCTGGTCTGAGAAAACATGGGTTGGAGTTCATACCCACTAGACACCGTTCGCATTCGGGCGTCCACTCAGCATTTTAAGAACAATTTGGAAACTACTTGAAAGAAAGAAGTAGTGATTTCCGGTAGAGAAAGCCAGCACTAGCGATTAGGGGAGCCAATGTGCTGACAACACATCTCCCCAAAGACGAATGTTACAAGTGTTACTCGTCAGGAGTTTAGTTTAGTTTTAGTTAAAAGCAGCACATAAAAATAAAAAGCTCAATACTAATAAAAATGACATTTATACCGTCTTCTACAAGGTTACGAACGCCCTGTCAACATTTTTTATAATATACACAGAAAATATTGTAATATCGTATACGTGGTTGTATTTGTAAACATCAACATGTGCTATTCATTTATAAGCAAAACCACGTGCTCTTCTACTATACGTTACTACATAAAGTAGACAGGAATCACCACTTAGTCATGTGATGGAATAGGAACACCAGTGACATCGCTGCTCAGAGGAAGATATAAAACTCCATGCATTGCATTAATCAACACCAGTTTCAGTTTGTCACTCGTGCTCTCTTAGCTTGCCTGGAGCTCTGCGACCTCCTGCCTACTCTGCTTGCCTGGAGCATTGTGTAAACTTAATCGCTCTCCTAGCCTGCGTGGGCTTCTGAGAGATTCCTAACCGCAACCACTTAGCTTCCGTGGATGGTCGTGGTTTTTCTTCTCGCTCAGCCTGCGGGACTCCAAACTCTTTTTGCTTGATTGGAACACTGAGATTCCTATCCCTCTTTCACTCAGCTTGCACGGAGCTTTATGGAAATCCTTCCCTAGGCTGCCTGGGACAACTATTTTTACTCTAATATCCAGTCTACCACAAAATCTACTTGGCGCGAGCTGGGATGAAATCAGCAACTCCGTGCACTCCGTCCAGTGGGCGCTCTACCACTGAGCCACTGTGACTCCTCTTTAACAATGGAGAATGTTGGATGCTGAACTGGAGTTTAACATCCCTTTCAGTACTAAGGCTATATAAGACGTGGACTCACAGTTTAAGGTAGAATCCGAACCATCGTGATGCGTTGAAAACTCCCTAATGCACTCCCACCGGGAGCAGAACCAAGAGGGCTGATGGATAATAAGAACGGATACTAATAATACTTTCATGATGACCTACACAGAAGTATTCGAGGAGAGAATTTATTTTAGAAAGTCAAGAAACAAGGTGTCTACTAAAATTCCAAAATGAAATTTCGTGACCTTTTCTTTACCAAATCACACAATTTCCTAACATTCTCAAGAGCGAATTTGGGTGCAAATTAGGCCGAATTTTCATCCATGCGATAGAAACGTACTTTACTAGCGATTTGGTAGCGTCTAAAGACGACCATAGACATTTTTGGTGGTGAATTTTGACGTTTTATAAAACAAAATTTTCTAATATGTATTTACCTTTGTACAGTTAAAAAAAAATCGTGACCCAAAAGCTAAATTTCGTGACTTTTTCGTGACCGTTTTCTGATTTCGTGACATTCGTGACCAATAGACACCCTGAGAAAAGAAAAATGAGATCGGAAAACGAAACGATTACCAAAATAACGGAACATTTAATGCTACTGACAGATATTGAGTGAAATGAACAGTACCTTTGGTGGTGAAACCATGGCAGTAGCACATCCATCTGCGGCATTGAATGTAGCTTTCTCTAGCTGTTCCAAAAATTCCAACAGCACTCTTACTCGCTGTTGATCCCACATAGCACTGCTTGGAATGAAAGATTTTGCACTTGCAGGTACAACGTCACGCACAGATCCAACAGATCTACTTCGAGCAATTTCATCAACATTAGCACTATGCATGTGCTGACAAAGGGCACGAGCTAGATTCTTAATGGCTCCTGAAAATAAATGTTAATAAATTTCATTACCAGAAGGACATTTTACCAGCTAAGTTATTTCACAATAAGTACATACGGTTTGTCTCAAAACTTATGAGAATGGCTGAAAAACATTTTATTAAGTTCTTTTAAAGTAGGCTCCTTGTAAGTCAAAACACCGACTTTAGCTATGCTGCTACTCTTCATTAGAGCGAAATATTGGATCTGAGATACTATCAACATGTAATAGTTACTAAGAGGTTTCCAATCGTCCCAAAACAGTGTCCTTTTAGAATCTTCCTGACCTTCAGAAATAAGTCACAGGAAGGCAAACTGTATGCTCGGTGGGATTTTTTTTTTTTTTTTTTTTTTGTTCTTTCTTCCTTCAGGAATTCCCTCTTGTCAATGCTGAGTAATTTGACCTGTCATCCTGGTGAAGGGTTCATATCTATGACATGTCAAAGCGGATGCACTGAACTCTACCTCAAACGGTCGAATACTTGTCGGTAAAGTATTGCGTTCACTGTCTTCCCGGATGATACAGATTTCTTGCGGACGATTTCCTTAGAGTTAGAAAAGTAAGCAATCATGTATTTCACTTGTAATCTACTCGTTCGGGTCCTCTTTAGATTATATATGTTCAATGTTAAATGAAAATGCAACGTTGCCATTTACCTGGACCCACCAAATTATAAGTTCAATCACTTACGTTGTGGGTCTAAAGTTCATTCAACGAAACTTCTGATCCTGATGTAAACATTGCAGAATGGTATTACTCCGCCAGTCATCGGATGATTGGCTATCGGTCAGTGCTTCTTTCGAGAAGCACATGCTTGTATCCTGTCCGTGTTTTACATACTTCCCTCACGCGGCCATATTGTAAACTGTGATTCGCGCGTAAGATGGGTCAAAGCCACCTTCCACGCATGCGTATTCTCTTTCATTGCATTAATTCAATTTAGTTCTTAGATACAATGTTGTTTCTGTTATTTAACTGTAAGGAAATTGCATTTGTGATAATGAGCCTTATAAGCAACAAAAACATTGAAAAACAGCTTACTTGAGAATGGACTATTTTCTTCTATCATGGATGTTCCAAGGCTCTTTAACCAATAAAATGAAACAATCACCACGTGTATTTGTTTACATGAGGTACTGAACGTTCCTTGAATAAACTTTAGGTAAATGGCAACCATTTTCATTTAACATTGGGCGCATAAAGAGTGTACAGCCCAAACGGCTAGTCCGATTTAAAAAATTCCTTCACTTTAGATTGAAAACATCATATCTGGAGATGACTTTTCCTCTTTTTTTTTGTTGTAACTCTGATAATAACAGTTACCCTATGTCAAGGGACTTTTGTATTAGTATATAAATATTAGTTTAGTGTCCCACGATTATGCTCTTTAGGCTAAATTTTATGAGCTCTCCCACCGGGAATCGAACCCGGGACCACGTACACCAAAGGCACACGCGCTAGCCACTAGATCACCAGGGAAGGTTCCCTCTTTACTCAACGTGATTGTGACGTATACCACTCTGAACTTTGAGTTTTGGTTCCGGGATCGTACTCGAAAATATAAGTTTCATTCCCGATTATCACTCGCTGCAAATAATTGGACTCACTTGTCATATGATCCAACAGATCATGAGGAATCGTCGAACAACTGTTCTTCGTCATCCAACAAAATCTTAACGACCAATTTTGCACAAATTCTCCAGCTATTCAACCCTCGGAAAGGATTCTGTAGAATCTGATTTCGGCAGTTTCACCTGGTCTGCAATTGATCTCTCACTCAACCATCGGTCTTTGTCCAGAATAGCCTTCACTGACATCAGTTTGCAAGTTGATAGCAATGTAGGCCGTCCCTCCTTTCTGTACATACCTTCTGCCACCTTAACTCTTGCGCAGATGACAAAGCTTTATTGTTACAGGCTTTCCGACACAATAACATTGTCAGTTTTTAGGTATCAGATTTGCCCAGACTGATGCAAAATTTTATGGCGTACCGTACCCCAAATTACGCTGCACTTCGTCTATAACACGTCACTTACATTACTTCACATTTGCTAACGATTAGCACTCTGCAACGACTCGGAGGTGATTGAATTAAGTCTGACTTTATAAATAAAGACCCGTCCCATAACTTCCCCTTTCCTAACTTTTCCGACTTGCGTGCCGAGTCATTTCTCATTACTTCTTAGACAAACCATGTACACATATACAGGGTGAGTTTTTTTAACTTGAGACTCCTATCTACAAAAATAAGCATAATTAGGACAAAAAGTGTTCGAAATAAAAGTTATTTTGGAGGGAAAATTCACCTGTGATAAAATTACCCTTTCGTCCCCCTAGAGGCGAGGGAGAAACTTTGAAAACTAAAATGGGATCCCCATTTTATATTGCAGATAAGGATTCTAGGGGGGGAAAATGATAATTTTATTCGATTTTTTTTCAAATCGTGAAAGATGACGCTTTAAGAAGTGAAAACCAGTTTCACTAAGTTCTCTTCGATTGGGAGATCCTATGTTTCATTTCAGAATAAGTCTGCGATAAACAGTACAAATCGTTTGTATTAAACGTTTTCTCGACTAGTAGAGGATGACGTGAAAGGTAGCTCTTCATTCGGCGTAAATTTAGGTAATTCAAATGTGACAGTTCAATTAGGTGCAGCGTGTGGTAGTAATCGCAGTTGACTACCAAACATTTTATCTGCTGCATCTCTCCGTGTGCCAAGGTTACGGTACCTTAGAGACTTCTCGATATTTTTTTATATTTGATACTCACTTCTACTTTTGTTGGATTCCAGACATGTTGGCATTCCTGGCGCGCCGATTCTGTGGCAAAAGATGCACTTCATGGTGTTGCACTCGTGATGCTCCTCCCTTTACCCAGTGTTCACATCTCGTCGTCTTCAACAATGGTAGTCGGAACGGAATACTGCACATGCCAACAAATTACATGCCATTAAACCAAGCTTAAGAGTCTGGACCTCTAGTTTCTGACAGTCTCGTAGCGAAGAAATAGTTTCAACTCGACTGCGTATTGGACACAGTCACCTGATCCATGCGTGGGGACCTTTTATCTATTCATCATCTTATCGATTGCCCCGCTCTGGCTCGGCATCGACAACGTTACAAGCTTCCTGAAGACCTGAACTTGCTCCTTGGTGACGACATTCGTTTTCTCGCTGGCCTGCTGCTATTTTTTAAAAGAGCTAGAGATTTTGCATGCAATCTAATTTTAGCTCGTGTGTGGATGTTTTTCTTGTATTTTAAATAACTTATTCCTCGTTTTATTATTGCTGATTTTGACTTTGATATGCTTTTATGATTAAGTTATGTCTTTGTATGGGTGAAAAAAGACCAAGTTGTTGACACACCCAGAAAATACCCTACTCTACTCTTCTTTGAGAAAGATATTAATCTAATTGTTAATCAAGAAGTTTGTTTATTAATCGCTCCATTCTTTTATTTTGTATTATTTTATTTCACATTTTGGGTATTATTATCATTATATTCAATTGGATATTATTTACTACATTCATATAGTTTAAAATTTACTTTTTTTTTTTCGTAGAATCCGAATCTGCAATAAAAAATATGGATTCTCATTTAAGTTTCCAAAGTCCCCCCCACCCCCCACTCCGGAAGGACAGGCTAACTTTATTACAGATGAATTCAGTTCTCCAAAGTTTTTATTATTATTATTATTTTGAGCTTCTCTTTTGTGTGATGCTTTTTTTTTCGATATACTTTGGAGTCTCGAGTGAAAAATTTCATCCTGTGTAATGAAATTACCAGAAAGTAGTAAAAACTATATATATATATATATATATATATAAAATAAAATTACTAGAAAATAGTAAAAACAATCACAGCTTTTCGAAGATACTATCAGTACTTCGCTAAAACGCTGATCAGATAAATACAAAAGAAAATGTTAAAAAATAGATAAAAAGTTCTTTTACTTTTCTAATTATGTTTGAAGTAATTTTTTATAGGTAAAAAAGATTACACAGACCCAGTTTGGCTTCTTCATATATCTTTGTAATATCTCTTATGTGAGAAGTAGATAACTAATCAAAAAATATTAGTTTGCTGAATTTAATTTTATTCATCCCAATATTATTTCTATTTTCTTTGATCATTATTTAACTTTCGTAACATTGCAATGCAAAAATGTACATTACAAAATTACTTAAATGTACAGAGTTTCTCATCTAACGATGCGACTGCAAATAATTTCAGAACGAAACAAAATATTGAAAACCTACTTGCACAGAAATTAATTTACGGCATTATGCTATCATTCTATGTGAAGTTCTGACTTGAGTGCATTCCTGTGCAAGTAGGTTTTTCATATTTTGTTTCATTCTGAAAATATTTAAGGTAGCAAAGTGGAATGAAACTTTTTATATGATAGAGTGTTACATTCCACAGTTGTGACCTATAGTATAGACTCAAGACGACAAGAAATAAAATACGAAGCACGTCCACAAAATAAGTGTACTAGGGCCCTCGCGGGCAGAGGGAATTTGTTATTGCTATGTTGGTCACACTGCCATGTAACTTAGTTCCTACCCTTTCCAGCGAGCCCAATCACACGTCAGTGCGACCAAAATTGTAGCCATAGTAACGTCTCCCGTGAAAGATGTCGATAAGATCTGATGTTAAGTGCGAGATTCGCAGCGATATCCGTTATCTCGTCGTGAAGGGAAAATCTTTGTCTGAAGTTTTTAACGAGATCAAATCAGATTATGGCGAAAAATAATATGAATCGTACAAGTGTGTTTAAGTGGTGTCCTGAATTTAAAAACGGTCGTAGTTATGTGCACGATAAGCAAAGAAGTGGAAAACCGTCGATTTTGACTGATATGCACATTCTCTTGACCTGGCGCCTTCAGACTATCACCTGTTCACCTCCCTGAAGATGTACATGGGTGGGAAAAATTTTCAACTGACGAGGAAGTGAAGATGGAGATGAAAAATTGGGCAAAAGAGGTGGCGGCAGGCTTCTTTGACCAAAGCATACAAAAATTAATCCCTCGTCTCACTAAGTACATCAAGAGGGATGGTGACTACGTGGAAAAATAGTTTACATATGTACTGATGTAAGAATATAATTTTTTTTAAAATATTTTTTGTGAAACCTACAAAAATCTAGTACATTTATTTCCTGGACGTGCCTCGTATAATAATGAACTAAGGTATGAAACAATGATTACTTCTATATTAGGCGAACTCGAGAGCTTGCAATTGGCATATTTCTTGCTTACTAACCTAGTCCTGTAGACTTCATTATTTCAGCTGGCTCGAGTATTAAAATATTAGATTAGAGAGGATCATAAAACACGAAACTGAAGCAAACCTATTGGTTCTTTCTTACCTTCGATGCTCGTAAATGTCTCCTGTGGTTTTCCTAAAGGCGTTCGTAATTTGTACATTACACACAACTGCGCTGCTTCCCATGTGGCCCAAAAAAGCAGCACAGAATTGTTGTTTCTTGCGAGATCATAAAAGGTAGAGCAGCTTTCATCTTGGATTGTCCTTGGCAGAGGCCAACACATGCAAAACATTTCTTGTAACCAATCGGCATCACTACAGGAAACAAAAAGGAAGGAAAGGTAACGTCAACAATTAAATTAATTCACTCAAGGACTTGCTAAGAGGAAGACAATTGTTTTATAAAGAAAAATTACTGTACGTTTTCCATCTTCCTTTATTTTACTCAAGGTAATAATACAATGACAAACTGACGCTTCAAATCACTGTGTGGGAAAGAAGATCTATAGTAATCAGGTCTGTAGCCGGGTAGGACAGTTGCATACGCACGATGAAACGGTTAAAATACAAGTAAAGGTCCTAATTATTGGTCTATCACGACTTGAGAACTAGATGATTTGAGAAAACCATAACTAACCGTTCCGGAGGTTCGATGGAACCCGGAAGTTCAATACCGCGTTCACAAAAGCTCTCTACTGACTTTTGTTCCTAGCCAATTGGATCCAGTTTCTACTTTGCATTCCTATTTCTGCGAAATCCATCTAAATACTCCTCCCATTTGTGCCTAGATCTTAATGGTCGTTTTCCGATTGGATTTCCAGTTAAAACTTTGAAAGCATTTCTATTTTCTTCCATTCTGGTTATATGACCTGCCCACCTGAGTTTCCTAGACTTGATGACTCTAACAATGTTTAGTAAACGGTATAAGTTATGTAGTTTCCCGTTATGTTTGAGAAGCCCATATGTGATTATAATTTGTTATCGGCGACACAATGTCAACTTCCTTATCCTCACTGTTGAGAATTTCAATAACCAACCCTGCTTTTAAATTCACGGTAAGCAACCAACAGGTCATGGACATTTTCACCTCAAAACACAGTCAAGTATTTAAACAACAGTTCAATTTTCTTGATGCCTACATCTTTATGTGAAATAGTTTCTGGATCAAATAACTCGTAGAGCTTTTTCGTAAATGCAACTTTTTTTAAGTTAAATAATTTAAAGCATTGGAAATGCGCTTTTTAGTAATTATTAGCAATAATTAACAAGAATTCCACCTTTTCGTTTTTATTAGCGTTTATTGGAAGTAATGCCGAATTTCGCAAAAATTCGCGATAATATAAACGTGATTTCTGGCTTTGAAACGAAAAGTCTGAGGTTTGTTGAAACATTTCCTACGCTTTTTTTTTTTTTTTTTAACATTTCGCACATATCACAATAACGAATAAGTTTCGTCTCTAGTTATCGCGTATAAGCTGCAATTATGACTAACGAGGGAAGGGCGTGATGTCACTCAGAGATAATTGCACCAAATTTGGTGAAGGAGTGTGGAAGAATTCGTTTCGCCGGCGTTCGGAATCAGAAAATATGGGTCCTACAGTTATGAAGAAGTACGGCCTGTCAATTAGATATTGACAGCACGGGCCCTTTGTTCCCTGTTGCGGTCAATGCAAAAGTTGAATAAACTAAAATAAAAACAGAAAAAACGATCTGAACAGAAATTGCGCCAATGTCTGCCCTTAGTCCCACCAGCCGAATGCCGGGATACCAAATCTATCAACTGCTCTTGCCATGGGTAACGGAAATGGCAGTGGATAGAGTTAGTATCCCAGCATTCGCTTGGTGGGACTGAGGGCCACTCTGAATGAGATCACACTCTTCCCTCGTAAGACTTATACGAATATCTTTACCTTGAAGAATAACTGACGAATAACATTAACTTATGAACCTTTTTCTCTTAAAACTGCTACAAACATATGCACATGGGATACGCTTAATCAGCAAACAAAAACTAGTATATAATTTTACATTACGGGATCCAATATATATACCATCAGATTTATTGTCCTAATGAACATATCCAAGGTGTTACTTGAAAGCGTGCGCTAAGTCTTTAGGATGATTCCTTGCAATGAAAGAACTGAAATGGTTAAGACCAGATATTCCCCAAAGCACAGTCTTGAGGATACGAATGTAACGAAAATGATTCTGTTGACACATAAATTATTAATTCTCTATGACTGAAAGATGAACAAACCGGCTATATAACAACAACATGTAATCTTGACCCAAGAAATCAAACTACAGATTATGTGCATGCACAAAATGACTATCTATATCGAGTATTTGCTTACTTGTGATGGATTCCTTGCAAGAGAAAACCCATAAATTTCCGGAACTGTTGCGGTTGTATCTCTCCGTAAGTATGCCTCATCATGTGTTGACGCTGAGTTTCCCAAACTGACTCCAAACTATACACAACTTCATCCGGCTTCTGCTTTTTCTATAAATAAAATAATCTCATATATAGTTTCTCTTAGTGAATCCATACAAGACAGAAGTACACTAATGAAATGTTAACTTTTATTTCATGTTATAACAATAATAAAATAAAGTTCATTGGCCTAATAGTGCAATGTTAGTTTGTTTATTCCGATACTTTGACCTCTATTTGTCCTGGTGGCACCTTCTGGACATGCTTTTTACAAAGAGCAGCTTGAAGTGCTGATGGTCATATCCTTATTTTCAATTCTTAGCACTGATAGGAGAGAAGAATGCTAATTTGTTTTGCATGTAAAGTAATTAAAACGATTGTAATGTAAATCATTTAAAGAGCAATGTTATCAATACACTCGAAAGAGCTCACTTGGACTACTAAATTCTTACAAATCATCACTCCCCCCCCCCCCCTACACACACACACACAAAACAAATTCTTACCTTGGTATTGCAATTGCCAACAGTTGTCAGCGAAAACCCGTAGTTTTTGAACAACTTATAAGAATTTCGAAGAGCAAAAGTGGGTACCTTTATTAATTAAAACTATTTGCTGAACAAATTGATGAGTGTATTACGAGGAAGGATTAGAAACTAAGGTTACAGGACTGATATTTTTGGAGTTTCATCTGTTATAAAAGAATGAGGAGTGTGTGGTAATTTTAATACATGGAGTTGGTAAATGTGCAGAGTTTCAGCCACCGGCTACCTATGGCGCTAGTTATAAGTAAACACAAATGGCGACTTGTTTGGAAAACTAATCTCGCGAAGAAGTCCAGCCAGTTATTCTATTTCTGTGGGCGAAACATGTAACCGCGGCTGAAACTCACCGACAGCTGGGACACGTTTAAGGAGTGACTGTAATGTCTCGCCAGCATGTCGTAGAATGGTGTCGGATAAGTTTGCGGATAATAGAGAAAACATCACCGACAAGGAGTGCAGTGGTTGATCCAGGACAACCATGCTATTGAAGCTGTTCGCTGAGAGATCGACTACCCTCCATAAAACCCGGACCTCGCTCCAAGAGACTTTTACCTGTTCCCGCACTTGAAGGAGCATTTAGGAGGCCGCCGTTCGTTTCAAACAAGGAGACAACGTGGCTGAATACCAAAAACAAGGTTTATATCAGGAGCGAATCTTCAAACTCATCCCACGATTAGATATGTGCTTCAACCGATACGGAGACTATATCGAAATCTACTGACTGTATTGGTTGTATGAAATAATATAAATACGTTTCACTGCAGGCGTTGTAACCTTACTTTCTGATCACCTCCTTGTAATTTGTTTTTTTTTACTTTATCAGTTTTAATTTCTATACACAGCACGAGGTAACCTTCTTCTGACCTACCAGTACTGAGAAGAGAAAATAAGATAATATGTAACCGTCAGCATTTAACTTTTTTCGCACTATTAGGTAAATAAGTTTTATTTTATTTATCAGGGTGTCTACTAAAATTCCAAAATGGAATTTCGTGACTTTTTCGTGACCTTTTCTTCACCAAATCATAAAATTTCCTAACATTTTCAAGAGCAAATTTGGGTGCGAATTAGGCCGAATTTTCATCCATGCGATAGAAACGTACTTTGCTTGCGATTTGGTAGCGTCTAAAGCCGACCATAGACATTTTTGGTGGTGAATTTTGACGTTTTATAGAACGAAACTTTCCAATCTGTACTTCATTTGTACAGTTAAAAAAAAAAAAAAAAAAAAAAAAAAATCGTGGCCCAAAAGCTAAATTTCGTGACTTTCATGACCGTTTTCTGATTTCGTGACTTTCGTGACCGATAGACACCCTGTTTATTGTAACATATTAATAGTACGAAACCGAAAACTAACTTATTGTATTATTCTATGTATTTTTTATATGCATTTATTTATTAACAACATGTGTTGTATAACGATAAGAACACAAATTTGGACGCAAAATTACCGTGTACTTGAACCTCCTCTTGTTAAGTAGAAGACTGGGTACAAGTGCCTGCCAATCTAGTGTTTCAAATTCAACACAAACAGTGTACTTTAAATCCATGGAAGAAGCTTGCGTACTGAACTACGATCACCCAATGTTATAACTTATTTAATATAAAATTAAATGCATTTTAAAACATTAGTACGACAATACATTATATGGCTTTTTTCATTTATTTATTTATTTATTCTATTTCTGCTGCAAACTTTCCACTTTCTGAATTTTATGTTGTTTTTTTTCACTATACCTTTCAATTGTTACAATGACTTTAAAGGAGCTCTAATAATGAAGAGATGGCAGCACGTATCTTCTATCTTTCCATTGTATTTTGTAAGGATCAACAATATTCAGAATAATTCAATGAAATCGTAGAGCTGAATATTCAAGCTTGGTTGAAAGACAAATTGAATAACTTATCAGAGAATAATCCGTGCAGTTTTTTGATACATTATTTCTTTCATTGTTGAGAGTGTTTCATTATTAGAAGCATGTTTCTGAAGAGTAAAATTAAATGCTCTCAATAATGAATAAAATCAAATATTAAAAATCTGCACGGATTACTTATTGAATTCGTCTTTGGACGAAGCTTGAATATCCATCTCTACGATTTCATTGAAGTACTTTGAATATTGTTGCTCCATACAAAATAAATTGGAAAGACAGAGGGAAAATACTGCTATTTATTGGTGATAATCAAATGTTTATACGAGGCGTGTCTGAAAAGTAAATACTGTTCTGAATATATATATATATATATATATATATATATATATATATATATATATATATATAGTGTTTCAAAACAACGCCGACAACGTTTGTGAGGTGATTCGTGACACCAAGATAAGGCAAAAAGTATAGACCAACTTGGCTGTACAAATGCTTCCTTTCGGGGTTATAGGCTGCCGAAAAACTGAACTTTAAAGATCCATAGCTCCAAAACTATGAGACTTACCTTAGTCGGATCAAGACTTCAGTTAGGAAATAAACGGCGTGACAAACATCTTGGCATTTGAAGGCGGCGCTCCAAGTTCCCTTTAAATGCTGCTAGCAAATGAAAGGCCAGCGGTATTGCCACGTTTATTTTGCACACATCCACGTCTATCCCCTCTCATCTGATCGCGCTGTAGTTTGTCTCCTTACCCATAGCCACACCCCCTTTCCACTTGGCAATGTCACGCCAGAGCTTGCGTTTTATTAGTTTAGCTGAAATGCCAAGATGTTTGTCACAGGCCTTAATACGTGCCCTACCCAAAAATAAATGTTTCAGAATCCTAAGGTACTCACGCAACAATTTTTATACACGGAGTTCGGCTACGGGCATTGAAGTACTCACCAACTGCCTCTATAAAAACTGTTGTGGAAGTACCGCAGGATACTGGAACTTGGATATTTGGATAGGGCACATACTAGTTCCTAAGTGAAGTCTTGATCCGACTACGGTAGGTCCCATAGTTTCGGAGCTATGGGCTTTTAAAGTTCACTTTGTGATGTTTCACAGTATTGTTTCGCATTGATGGTTTCACCCTTGCACACTTGCCGCACACTAGCGGGATGTTTCGTTGAGGAAGGTTTAGACAAGTTGATCACCCGCTATCCAGGCCCGTATTTAGGTAAGTGCTATTCTGTGCTCGAGAACAGGGCGGCAATTTTTTTTTATTTTTTTAAAGATTCACAATAAAGTAATGTTTAAAACCAGCAACCCGCAAAGTCCCGTGCAAACGCAAGAAAATATGTTAATGTGTTTAATGTTTTACAGTACCTACTAATTAGCTAACTTATCTGATTATTTTTAAAAAGTTCTCCTCTCCTACCCTCACCCCGGATGAGATGAACATTATGAAAATTGATACCGTTAAACTCAGCGACCTCGAAAACTATGATTTCAATACTAATATCTGTCGTTATCGATTACTTTTAAAATCTTTCTCTCCCTAGGGAGTGGAGTTTGAAGTTGAATTGGATTAAAATTGTCACTATTCATCTCAGCGACACCAAAAACTATGAATTCAACTCTGATATTGGTCGCTTTCGGGAGGGGGGGAGGGGGGATTTTGTACTGGGGCGGCAAATTAATTAGAGCACAAGGGCGCACAATATATAAATAAGCGCCTGCCGCTACGACAAGTGTTTGAACATTGATGGAAACTATGTAGGAAAAAAAAGTATAATGTGTGCTCTTTCATGTAAAAACAAATATGGCTTGAACAAACCTGTTTTAGTAATTTCTTCAAAACGGTACTTAACTTTCCGAAAATGCCTCGTATTCACATTCAATTAAGCATTTGCAATAAATGAAGTGAAATGAAATTTGTAATTTTACGTCCCACGTTTATGATCTTTAAGCTAAAGGAGACAGATGATTTAAGAAAATGAATGGCCGTGAAATAACTGGTGGAATGAGAAAGTGTGAGAAAACGAGAGAACCCCAAGAAAACTCACCAACACGATTTGTTCACCAGACTCAGATGACCTGGGATCGAACGAGGGAATCCAAGGACAGAAGGTGAGCGTTCTACCACTGAGCCCTCCTAAACTACAAAGTTGTACAGATGTGGAAGATAAATAATTAAAATAAGGATAAAAACAAATAAATAAATAAATAAATAAATAAATGAAGTTTCAGAAAACTTACCTGCACTTCATCTGCTTTTAGTACTTTGTTGGAGGTCATGAAAGGAATGCTAACGTCCCATGGCACCAGAGTTAAAAGATTTGAATACATTTGTCTGACTTCATGGGTTACAGAGTTCATATGGAGCACGCACAACTGTATAATGGATTCCAAAATATGGGACTGGAAAAAATAAGAAAGCATATTTTACATACATACAATTACTTTTACAAACTATTTTAATTTTCTTCCTTCTCCTCTATATTATATCAAAAACTAAACACATCACATGGTGTTAAAACAGTCTGCTTCAAGGAAATAAGCCATAACTGAACCTACATTCTGATACAGCTTGCAGCTTCATTATAAAGTTTGGCTAAATGAGGAATGCAAATTATAGAAATTACTATTATTATTCTGAATATCGAAGTACCTTTCAATACAAATTAAATTAATAGGTTGGATCTTAAGTAAATAAACTCAAAAGTTTATCCTGTTCTTTTGTATTGTTAAATATTTCTTTTAAAAAAATCTTTTATAAGTTGAATTTTCGCTGGATCTGGCAGTATTGTCGAGACATAAGAAAAAAAAAAAAAAAGAAAAGGTCACTGGAGACAGGATAGATGGAAATTATTCATACAGGAAAGAATTATACATACACTAAGATATGAATACTTTCCGAACATAAACATTTTGTGGCTTCCAGTGGCACTGGGCTCTAAAAGTAACAGTATGTACTGTAAGTTTTAAGCTGTTTGTGTTTGCAAGTGTTGATACTTTTGTGTATAGTTACAACCTGTATAATTAACTTCCATCGATTTTATTCCAACTAAACCATTTTATTTAACCTGTCTTGACAACACTGACAGCAATTGAGGAAAGTTGAACGTGTAAATGATTTTTGAAGAATATTTAACCAGCAAGGTCTCTCGAGTGTATTTATGCGACAGCTTTTCAAGCGGCTTACACTAACAATGGGTTCAAAATCGTGGCATCATTGTTGCTGATCACTTACTTTATTTACTGACACGGAATCATAAAAAAAATCCCTCAATGTACTCTCCAACCTAAATTTTATTTCTACTCTTGAAAAGACACTGAAAGACGTCTATTGCGGCACTGATTTAGATCGACCGCCTTACAACAAGAATCGTCTCTCTGGTTTCGAATTTTTTCCTCCTCCACCCTTTCTTCATTTTCACGACGAAATCAAAGACACAGAAACTCATCCCAGGAGTATTTGAAGAATGTTGCAGAATTAATTATCTGTTATTGGAAATACAATTACTACATACTGTCACTATATTAAATCGGTGGAACATTTATGAACAAATAAGTAAAATTACCTTTAAAGACACTTCCTTAAAAGACAACAGTAACTTCAAGTTTTCACACACTACGATAGCCGCTTTCATATCCATGGTATGTCCTGCAGCGATTAACGCCTGGATAAGATCCAGGAACTCTTCGTTCTTTTGGAGAGATGTCAAATAGGCCTGAGATTGCATAAGAATTTCTTCTGTCCATTGTAGCATAAGAAGTCGACACATCTCACTCATCAAAGTCTGTAAAATATTAGTTTATTAATTAATAATAGTAAATACATAAATAAATGTATCTTTTCACATTCTGAGTTAGAGATTTGAAGTCATTTGTTGTATTTATGATCTGTTTTAAGATCCAGACGTAATAAAATATTGATCGTGAACTCACTCTCCCATGTTTTAACAGGTGTTTTTAATGACTTTGTCGGCATCTTCCGTACTATGTATCCACTAATGATTCTTTCACGCTGCTTTGTGCATTCACATTATTTGTGTAACGTAGAAAACTTATTATTATACTTCGTTAGAAACAAACACAACCCTGAATTTACTTGAAAAAAAAAAAAAAAAATTAACCTGAGAGATTAATACACTTCATTTGAACGTTAATGCACTTAAAAATAAAGGGTGTTTGTGAGTTCAAGATGAATATTTTATTATTCAATATGCATCCTATTGGTTCATTAAGATCCAGACATCTAAAATAAGTGGAACGTGAAAAATTTAAAGACTGACGAAGTGTGAGATTAATGACGAAGCCGAGAATTAATGAATTGAAATGATATCTTTAACGTCCCATGTTTATGCCCTTTAGGCTAAGAGAGACCATGATTAAGACAAGTGAATGGTGAGGAGCAATTCGTGGAATGAAACTGTGGGAGGAAGAGGGAGTACCCCGAGAAAATCTACGGACAGGATGTTCTCCACTACAAATTTATTTGGCCGGGAAACGAAAAAATGAAATGAAATCTTTGAATTTTACGTCTCACAGTTATGCCGGTTAGGCTAAAGGAGACGGTGATGATGAGTGATGAATGAAATGGTGGAATGAAGAAAGTGGGAGGAAACGGGAGAACCCCGAGAAAACCCACGCACACGGTGTTCGTCCACCACAAAGTTCACTTGGCGGGGGCTGGGATCGAACCCGGGACCCCAAGCACCAGAGGTGAACGCTCTACCACTGAGCCACCGCGGCCCCTTGGCCGGGAAACGAAATAGGGGCCCCACGCACCAGAGGTAAGCGCCATACCTCTGAGCCACCATCCCCCTAAGCCAAGAATCAAGCCTGGGTCTCCACTTTATTGTGCCAGTGTGTTAACCATTACGCTACCCAGTCTGCTCTCTGAATAGCCACATAACGTTCACTCCTCAGGTCGATACTTATTCTTTAGGATTATATGGAGTACATTACAGTCCCACTGTGCCTGGACATCTCAGTGTCTATATTAACGAACAAACGAACACTTACGGTATTAAGGTTCATACTATATGAGAAAAATGGGAAACGTAAAGCAACTTTCCATATACCATATTCATTACAGAAACGAATTCAATTAAAACTGAATTTTGAGTGAATTCAAACTTGTAAAGTTGGTTTGGTTTGTTTGTTGAAGTCTCTTTTCAGCACCGAGGCTACAAGAGACGTGGACCTATAGTTTACGGTGGAATCCGAATGGAAATGCGTTCACATTTTAGGGTTCTCCTGCCAGAATCGAACCTAAGACCATGTGACCTACAGCTCCACTAACCACTAGATTAACGGAAACAACCAATCTATAAGGGATATGGTATTAATATAATCAGTTCATTTCTTCCGATTTCTTACATAATATGCGGAGTATGTTGTTGGTATGGTCAATACTTACGAAAAGACTAATGTGATTAGGATTAGATTATTTTTCTGGGATTTCCGCATCTTTAACCCGTCACGTACGAGGGATGAAGTTCTTCGGCAATCACACTATCTAAGGAACGGAAAGGAAGGAAGCGGCCTGGGACCTTATGTTAGATACCATCTCAGCACTTGCCTGGTGTGAATGAGGAAACCCCATGAAAACCTCACTCAGGAATGGTTGGCCTGGAAAAGCTTTTACACTTTTTCGACCGAGTGTCCCCATCGGGAATCGAACCCGGGACAGCTCGCACCAAAGACGAGAGCATTAGCGATTACGGATTAACGCACTTTTTGGGTGGACTGAGATGCTTCAGATGTATCAAAAAGATGATAGAGCCATGTTATGATGGCTAAGAACACAAGACTGAATTGCAGCTGCTCTGACTGGATTAGCCTGACAGGAAAAAAAAAGTATTTTCAGCTCTAGAGTTAGTGGAAGTACTTTTTCTTTTTTCATAAATAACCTTCCTTTGACTTTTACCTATCATCTTCCCACTTCTAGATTTTCGGACGTGAATAAAATGACAATTATCTATACTGATTGCACATACAACGTTTATCAAAGGAATTTTGTTGTCAAATGTTAATTTTTACTAATGTGGATTCTGTGCAAAGGTTTAATAATGATACAAAAATTTGAACACACAACTGGTATGTAGGCATTTGTTTTTGGTTTTACAAAATTCCGAGGTACGAGACGAAAAGAAATGACCTGATGTGAAAAGAGACAAGAAATGCATAAATTTGCTTAAAACTTTTCGTACAAGTAAGTGTTAAAATAAGATGAAGTCTCATCTTAGCGTTTTTCCACAAACAATAAAGACAGAAAAAAGTCTTTCATATTGTTATGTTTAATACAATATATAAGTCATTTCTTTGAAATATTTTTAAAAACTTTTGTACCTGAATGTACAATTAAAAACATTTGCTTTGATGTTATAACCGTCACCAGGTTATAAAAATAATTTTTGTGGACGCTCTGTATAGTTTAGAAAGACAGCAGTTATTCTTCGATTTATACTTTATTTCTGCGACGCAAATGATCTCTTTCTTCAGTGGGAACTACGAACAATTTAATTTCTCTCCCACGCAATAGGACAAAAGTCTTTAATCGTTCTTCATATATATCTGAAACTTTTTGTGGTGAGATTATTTTAGTACGTAACAAAGAACACGTTTATTTTCTGAACTATATATATTATAGACGTATTTTCTTACTTCAGTTCGCAGTGTTTCTTCGTTACTCATTAAATTGCAAAAACTACATTCTATAGTTATTTGGCACTAAATTAAGTTCATTCTTCAATCACTTACGCAAATATTAGCAGACCAACTGCAACCCCGACACAGCGGCGACAACAGTATCGTTCAGTCAGTTTTTATCTGAAAGTTCCCATCGCAATGTTTTGTGCATCATGGCCAGTGAACTATAAATTAACGCCAGTTCTTTTAACATTTAATTTGCACATACATACAGGTGATTTAACCTGATTGCATTTTAAAATGAACTGCCAACATTGACCAGTCGGTCAATCCGGCTCGGACTTCGAACATTTTAACTCAACGAGTTTACTCCATGTCTTCAGGTAACCAACACGTTCGTTGGGTTTGATATAACAGTACGTAAAGGGGTACTCGTTCAATAGCCGGTGAAGGACTTACACAACGGCTACCCCCTAAATAGTGAAATCTTGGGTTCACAAACCCAGTGCATATAAGTAGTACACGGGCATACCAATTAGTAGTGAGACTGTCTACATTAATTTACTGGAAACTATAGTCAACTTCTGAGGATTGTTGCAGCAGCTACAAAACTACTTCGTGGGATTACCCCAGTGTTACCCCATAGTGCTAATCCCCCACGTGCATTAGTGGTGTGAGAAAAGTGTTTCTAGCGAAACCCCAATTATAATCTTTCGTTCATCTATACACGTGATACAAAGGGTTATAATATAATAAAATGTGAAGTGTAATTTTGTTGGTGGAAATAGTTAAATGTTCAGTGTTTAGTGTTGTGATTGTGTTTTTCTTCTACATTTTTTTTTAAATAGTGTTTTAATAAATAAGCACAGTGTCATTTTATTCAACGTGTTTTTGTTGCATGTATGAATGATGTTTGTATGCGCTGTGGTCTGAGAGATCATCTGCACGTTCGTGAGGATTTCGAGACGAGACATCCGAACCTCTCGGTGCTCAATGCTCCTCTCACTATTGACGATCCGGGAAAAGGTCTGTAATCCCTTTTTGGAAATGTTCTTTGTTGTCTTAACCAGGTAAGTTCAGGTCTTTTGAAAGTACTCAATGGTAGGACAGTAGGGGGACAGATCCGGAAAGCGGTTACAATGTGTACCAGGAACTCAAGTAAAATTAAAAGCAAAACAATTCTAAGAAAAATCCAAGATTACAAATAATCCACAAGGACGTATTACGTACTGGTTGCTTTCATTTCTAGTGAGTGAAAGTAGTTTTTTAGAATGACATATAAACTAAGAAATTCTGACAAATCATCTCTCCTTCTTTTGTCAATTTTCGAAGACCAACGATGACACTGACAACGAACATGTTATTCTCTTCGAGATATGAGAGATTATTCCGTAGCTTTGAAAATGTAAGTTTTTACCTTTTATTAATTGATTTTTGTTTCAGAAGAAGTAATTCTCTTGGTGGTTTCTAAATAGGTCTCATTGTTAAGCTCTTGATTAGTAATTTGTTTTGTCAATAATCTTACTTTAATTTACTTGATTATTACTTAGAAAAAACAGACAATGATAAGTGCACTTAGTTTTCATTGAGTAATGTTTTTGGCAAAGGGCCTGCAACGCATTTGTAATAAATATGTAATTTTATATTAAACTATGAATTGTAATAAATCATGTTTCTAGAATTCTATTCTTTTCAAGTAAAGACAATCACTTGCATAGCTTATTAGATATTCAAATGAGCATTTCTTATTGATGAAACTAATTGCACTTAGAATGAGATAAGGATATTATCAAGAAATGTGTGTTAAATCTATACTACCGATAATATGTTCAATTAACAATAATTATTATTATGCAAATTCAAATTCTCTCTATCCATTAAACTATCACATTTAGAAAGCACAAATTTCAATAGACTAGACAATATATACTTCGACCTGATACTCCGAGCAAAGGTAAACAGGATAAAAATGCATTACAGGTTTCTGCAAAGACGCAAAGTAAAGAATAAAGTTCACTTAACGCAACAACCACAAGCTGATGTTTCTTACACAATATAATGCAAATATTCTAAGTTGAACACTTATTTTTATTATGCTTACTTCATTTAACATTTTCCCCAGAAGACCTAAGATGACGGACAGATGGCCACTTGTTGGAGAGGTAGTAGGAACATCGGGACCAAGTGCTATGGGTAATCCTAAGACGTCTCTCATGTTAGCTCGGCTACTGGATGAATTTATAAGATTGCTACTAGAGACGAAATGATTGTATCTGTAAAATTAAAAAGCAAAATTACACCATTATGTTAATTTACACTAAAATCAATCACAGAGAAGTTGTATTTCAAGTGTACTTATTCATTTCTTAAAAGTGAATTCTCAAAATGCACCTATCCATACTATGCTTCTGTTTCCAACTACTAAATGGTACCAGAAAATTATAAAATATAACGTTTACCAGTTTTTCTTTTTTCCCCTTTTCATCTGTATAAATGAAAAAATGAAATGAAATATTTGAGTTTTACGTCCCACGGTTATGCCGGTTAGGCTAAAGGAGACGGTGATGATGAGTAATGAATGAAATGGTGGAATGAAGAAAGTGGGAGGAAACGGGAGAACCCCGAGAAAACCCACGCACACGGTGTTTGTCCACCACAAAGTTCACTTGGCGGGGGCTGGGATCGAACCCGGGACCCCTAGCACCAGAGGTGAACGCTCTACCACTGAGCCCCTTTTCATCTGTATTTGATATATAAGTAAAATCAAAGATTCCAACTGAAAATACACACGGCTACATAATATCTGCAAATTCATTGGAGCAAGTTCGATAGTGTGTGGTTCTGATATCACAATTTAATCATGGTAAAAAAATAAATAAATAAATAAAAATAAAAATAAAAAAAAATCAAGGGTTGATAAAAAGTAATGGCAACGTTGTTGTAATTCGTAAGAGGCTTTATGCGCATAAGAACACAGATTACATTCCTTCAATGTAACCGCCTCCCATGTCTATTACCTTCTGCCACGCGTGTGGGAGGCGTCGTACACTGTCACCACATCAAACTTTGCCAATGTCCTGCAGAGGCCGCCATATCTTTCTATCTATATAAATAAATAAATAAATAAATAAATAAATAAATAAAAATGAAAGTGTCTATGTTTGTGGCTTAACTCTTGAACCACCCGACCGATGTCGATCAAATTTTCAACAAGATGGGGTTCAGGCCTGGAATGATTTAGTGATTGTTTATAATTTCTCTTTGACGGAGCTATTTAGGAGAGGGGAGTGATATATATATATATATATATATATATATATATATATATATATATATATATATATATATATATATATATATATATATATATATATATATGACCGAAAATGACCAAAAATTAGTGCCGAATCATAGTTTTCGGGGTCGCTGAGACGAACAGTGACACTTCCGATGCCGTTTAAATCCAAATTCAGCCCACAACAGTAATATTTAACTTTTAGGACAAAAAAACATCGTCTATCAGGGAGCTCTTCAATAATAGTAAAAACTGGCTGACTAACGGAACATATTACTAATTTTTCTTATTTTAACCCACCGATGCTAGTGGAACGTAAATGGCTTCTCTTGTGTCGTAGTGCTTCCCGCGAAGTTGTTTCTTCATTTTGGTGAAAAAGTTGTCACGAAGTTCCTGAAAACATTATTGTGCACTGCACTCACGTGCCATTTGAATTCTTGATCCGCGCACATTGTTCGTCTTTCCGAAAAATATTATAGCGCTTCTACTTAACGACACTGCTTGTTTTGACTGAATAACACAGTCGTTGCCACTCGCCGCACTTAGTCGTCTCACAATCCTTTATCAGCTACGAAACTTCTGTAGTGCTGAGACATCCTTATCAGCTACGAAACTCTTGTAGTACTGAGACATCCTTATCAGCTACGAAACTCTTGTAGTGCTGAGACATCCTTATCAGCTACGAAACTCTTGTAGTGCTGAGACATCCTTATCAGCTACGTAACTCTTGTAGTGTTAAGACATCCTTATCAGCTACGAAATTCTTGTAGTGCTCAGACATATTCCTCTGACGTGAAAACTGTTGCCATTACTTTTTATGTAACTTGTGTAAACATTTAGATGAGCATGAGCGTGCTCCTTAAAATACTCTAACGCAGTAATTGTGAGATGATGTAGTAAGTTTACTTAACGTTAAATTAAAAACATAAAAAGTAATATGAAAATTCGAATTCGAAGAATACTTACTTTGAGCAATGCGAATACAGCAGGTACAGAAGTGAATACTGCAACGCTGGAAACTGCATTGCAAGTTTAGAATTACATGGATCCAACTTCATGGCGAGAAGTTCTAACATACTTGGTTTTAATGCCCACATACCTATGATTGAGTTACTGGCATTTGCTAAAACATACAATAAAAAAATAAATAAATGATGGTTGCAACAAAGTAAGATATACTGCATATTAGTACTTATCATTTTTTAAACCATTCTGTTACATTTTACCATACTTTCAACATAAAACGTATCACAGAAGACAGACGGTAAGTAATTAATTAATTTGTTCCCATTATTTTCATTTTTTAAAAAACTGTTTTTGTTTTACGTTTTTATGCAGCGCCGAGGTTATGAAGGACTGGACCTATTATCAACATGAGCTCTGAACCACGACTAGGATTTCAATTCGATGCAGTGGGTACACAGATCATCAAGGAAGTTCAAGTTCCATAGTATGTGCCGTTCCCCGTCACACCAATTCGACTCCAGCTGAGCTGGACCACACGACTACATTACTAGGACTCCTGGGGCCGTTGAGCGCCTAAATGATTTAGCAACTAGTTTCAGAGGTTACTTTTTTCTATCAGAAAACTCATGAATATCTCGGATCCTTTGCGAGTATATAAAAATGAAATGAAATTTTTCAGTTTAATGTTCCATGATTATATCCTTTAGGCTAAGGGAGACAGGTGATTAAGGCAAGTGAATGGTGATGGAATAATTAGTAGATAAAGAATGTGGGAGGAAATGTATCCCGAGAAAACCCACGGACACGATGTTGTGCATCACAAACTTACTTGGTCGGGGATCAAACCAAGGACCCTACGCACTACAGGCAAGTGCTCTACCATTAAACCCTCGTGTCCTACTTTCGAATATATAGTACAATTAAATACTCTGTCTTAGGAGAAGCAAGATGATTTTTTTTTTTTTTTTTTTTAATATAAAGAATGTGAACTTGGTCAGCTTTGGGTTAAGGTATTTTATCAGTATAAGAAAATAGGAGAAAAAGCATTGAAACACCTAGTTCTATTTTGCACCACATATTGTAGTGAACTATTATTGCAACACATAGCTTTGTAAAAAGCACAGTTGGGAGTCTCCTTGAAGCTAATCATCATGTAAGGCTAAAAGTAGCAAATACTGAACCAGATGCGGAAAGAACTGCTCGAAACAAAAAGATGAATGCATTTCCTAATGACATTTAGATTCTGGCATATATATACCGCATCCTCTCGTATGCTTGTAATACAGAGGTTGGAAACTATATATTGCTATCTACCTCTCAACTATTACTGCAACGCAAATACCGAAATTTAATGGTAGCTTGAGATAAAAATAAAAAGGAACCTGCAGTTCTGAACTAATTGGGAACCACTGTTCTAAAGCATTCCTCATTTTATATTGTGTTTATGCTCCGTAAATTCAAGTTATAATTCTTATTTTAAAAGCAAAAATTGTGTCAGTCCGCTTTTAATAGTTAACAGTCAGACTAACAGTTGTCGCTACCTGCACTGGCTACCGGCGCCAAGTGATGTCGCTAGTAGGAATCTGTAGACGAGCCGAAGGCTTGGGGGAAGGGGAACAACTAGTTAGTATTAATTACAATAATTATTATTTTTATTAATAGATCATTTCGCTGAAGAAAATTCTTCATTAGGAAATGGAAGGCATCAATCGATTTTTCTTGTATCATATTCTCTATAGATGCGAATTCAATGAAAAAAAAGTAAAACTGTGGGACGAATCGAAGTTATTTACTTATTTCAGTTTTACATCCAATAGTTCTGCCTTTGGCTACAAGAGACGATGCGAAATGATGATACTAAAATTAATGGTCGAAGAATACATAACACCTCTGCCGTGTCATGACAAAACGATGTAACTTTGGCGAAAAAGTTTTGCGAAAATGAGCCTTAAAGTTTTCATCCGAAAATGTGATCTGTATCGTGTAGAACCAGTGTAACTAGGCAATAATGGTCAACCAATCAATTTTCACCTAATGTAATCACACAACATGCATTTACGTAACATTACATGTGACCACGTGTTTCCAAAGTCAAAATACACTGGTTCTATACGATACAAATCACATTTTCGGATGAAAACTTTAAGGCTCATTTTCGCAAAACTTCTTCGCCAAAGTTACAGCGTTTTCTCACGACACGGCAGACCTATGCCCTCAACTTGACTTAAGACACGCAACATTCGATCTTGTTAAAGGTGAAACAAAAATACCTATCTAATAAATATAGACAAAAATAAAAGTGTACGGAATTATATACCGAATTTATTTTAAAATTTGAAAAAACAAAGGAAAGAAAAAAATACATTTTTTAAATTATAATTGTGCACATAGCTCGACTAGTTACTACAAAACTAAATTCATTTGGATTTTATCTTGTGAGACATCAATGATGTTCAAGGTCGTCAGCAAAATACACATATACACAGCATAATTTTAAGGCACTAAAATAGGCATGATTAGAGACCATGGGTGTTTATGAATTAAATGAAACAAATGTGTTTTTTTTTTCTTTGCCTAATAGTTATCCTTTTTTAGAGCCAAGTGTCAGAATTTTCTACATGTCTATCAGAATATCGGCTTCTAAAGCCAGGTGGATGGCCACGAATTTTGAACAAGGTTGTACATTCATCAAACGCTTTTTATTAATAGTTTAACGTCAAAGAACAGACAACAGTTACTAGTTTCCCTGAAAAATTCTTGATACTATATGTAAAATGCAATGTTAATATTACTATATGGAATGGAAATAACATCGGAAAGTCGAAAGTCATGAGAATATCCCATGGAAATGCGCCCTTACGAGTCAGAGTAAAACAAAGAGAACCTGAAAAGGTCGATAATTTCAAATATCTGGGAAGTATTTTTACGAGAGACGCTTACTGCACGAAAGAGATCAGGTCAAGAATTGCCATAGTTAAAGAAGCATTCAACAAGAAAAGATCATTCCTAACTAGCAGGTCTATATTGGACTTAGGAAGAAGTTGGTCAAGTGCTATATATATGGAGCATTGGACTGTATAGTTCAGAGACTTGGACATTACGGAACTTAAAGAAATATTTAGAGAGCTACAAAATCTGGTGTTGCAGGAAAACTGAGAAGATAAAATGGACAGAGAAAGCAACAAACGAAGATGTTTTAAAACGGATAGGAGAGAAGAGGACACTTCTAGGCAGCATCCTTCGTAGGAAGACCAATTGGATTGGACACATCTTGCGAAGAAACTGTCTTCTTCACACCGCCATAGAAGAAGATGGAAGGAAAGCGAGGAATAGGAAGATTACATTTCAAGATCTAAATCTAAAACTGAAAAAACTTCATTAGTCCCAGGACCTGCCGAAAGGCAGAATACTTAATAATAATATACTGTTACATATAAAAGTTTACATTCTGATGTCGGAATTTTTCTAAAAACTAAACGCACAAGTCAATACCATGCAAAAAGAATACGATATTTGGACATTTGTAGTAACAAGATACTCGTATCTACGTTATTTTTTAATCTTTCACCTATTTATCGCCTTGACATTACTTTTAGAAAGCGAAAATTCGCCAAGGAAACGTACGGTTTTACATACCAGCAGCATTAACAAAGCTTCAAGATATTATTAATTCCTTTGACTACTTTTCAAATAGATTCATGTCCGATTTCAAAAGAAAGAAAGAAAAATGCCAAATACAAAGTATATTTAAGACATTTAAATTCAGAATGAAAGGCACAATACACTACAATGATAATAATAATAAATAAAAAAAAAGTGAAGGTTTATTCTACAACTACCCATCTCATTATCTATTAATTTACTTTACTGTAATTTATATTTTGTCTACAACGTACAACAAAACGTCTATGATCACAAATTTTTGAAAAAAAAAAAAAAATGCAAACCGACAAGACATTTTAATAATATGAGCAACAGAGAACATTAAAAAGCACCCTCCTAGTATCGTGCGTGCGTGCGTTCTAGTTTTGAACCATTTTCTAAGCACTTAATGTTACCTTTTAAGCTTTTGAAAATAGCCCTTATACAAGAAACACATCTACAAATCAAATCCAATGACGTTATTTTGACACAATTATCTCAAAGCAACTATGTGGTTTACACAGTTTAATGCAGTGAAACCTCTCAACAGCGGACACTGAAGGAACATGATTATTTTCTGTGCAAATGTGAGGTTGCTGGTCCGTTACAATGAGGTTACAAAAATTTAGATTTACTTATATCTCATGTAGTAATTGTATGCAGTACACTCCAAACAATTAGTTACAAATGCAAATGTAGACCAATACCGAAATACTTAGGATTCAGGAATTAGATTTCTGGGCTTTCGGCATCAATGTCCATGTTAGCCCATCCCTTGGTGATCACCGAGGAAGGGGAAGGAGGAACGGGCTGGGGAAGGAAGCGGCCTAGGACCTGTATGTTGAGTACAGTCCGCAGAAAAAAAAAAAAAAAAAAACTGCAACATGAGCATGTACGTTTATTGTGAAAGGACGAAGTCTTTTGCTCCAAAATGTGTGTGCAGGGGAGGACGGCGAGGTCTCATGTGGCGTGATTCGTGCCACTTAGACGTTATGTTGATTCCCTGCGCTGTTAGGCGTAGTTTCACAATAAAATTACATGCTCATGTTGCAGGTTTTTTGCTGCGGCCTGTACCACCCCGGTTTGCTTGGTGTGAATGAGGACCAGGAAAACCTTACTCAGGGTGGCTGGTCTGAAAAAGCTTTTACACTTTTTCGATCGTGTCCCCACCGGGAATCGAACCCGGGACAGCTCGCGCCAAAGATGAGCGTTAGCGACTACGCTAGCGGGACCACAGTACCGAAATACTGTACTCTGTGTTCGAATTACTGTATGAATGAAGGGAAAATCCTCTCTGTAATAGGGACAAAAGTATCGCTGGGGATAGGTTTATATGTGGTTTATATGGGCATTATTGCACAATATAATGCTTATGTGATTTTTCTTAAGTACACGTCATACATCCATAAAAGTCTCTTAATTCGCTTACTGACTGCATTAAGAGTAAAAATAACTCAATAAGAACATGTAACCTTATTATTAAGTACCGAAAATGTAGAAAGGGAGCAATAGCTGTCTAGTACGTAATCCTACGGACACCAGGTTTTGATCGGAATTTTCTTGTTGATCCTAAAATTCTTAATATTATTTTAAATATATTTTATTTAAATTAAATTAAGATAAAAATATTACCAACAACAAGAAACTCATACTTTCATACAAATACAATAAAGTAGCTGTTGTATTAGGTGAAGGGATCAACTGAAAATTTATTTTCCAACTGCAGAAAGTATTTATTACGCTAAACATGTACGAGCTGAAAATAATTCCCTTCCATTATGAGATGATCACTACATCATTGGGGGTAAAACAAGACTGTCCGTGTCTGTATCTGAAAATATCAGTAAGATGGAGGATTCTCTTCTATAGACTGTTCGTGTTCATTTCTGAGTGTGTCCGTAAGATGGAGATTCTCTCTTATAGGACTATTGGTGTCCATTTCTGAGTGTCCTTAAGATGGAGGATTCTTTCCTATAGGACTATTGGTGTCCATTTCTGAGAGTGTCCGTAAGATGGGGGATTCTCTCCTATAGGACTTTTGGTGTCCATATCTGAGAGTGATCGTAAAAGGTAGGCTCTATTCCCGTAATACATATATTTTTCCGGGACAACAAAAATTATTCGTATTATGGTTGTGTCCAGTAAGAGAGGTTTCACTGTATTATGTACTTCAAAGATTATTCATTATACGTGCTGAGGAAAATCGTAAACACGTCCACAAAATATTTTGATAACACACAATGTTACATAAAGTGAAAAGAATGTGCGCTATAAACTTTTCTACACACTACGTACAAACCCTCTTGATGTTCTCACATGCACAATTCATAGGCTCGTGTCACAACAAAAGATGCAGGAAACGTGCAGAGAAGAGTCACACACAAATACAATTTGGCAACTGAGACATGCAGAAAAACAACTTACGCTTACCAAGATCGGCCAAAGCTCGTAAGTGAAACAAAACTACAACTTCTAATTTGGTTTTGTCGTATGAGGTCTCCGCGTGAGGGTTATTTTGTACAAGACCTTCAATAGGGACTATCTTCTTGTAAGCTACTTCCAAATCACCTAATACGTATCTGTGAATGAAATTGAAAAGAATTCATTTTAAATGACAAAGGTTTTACGCTTCACATAAAAACAAATAGCATTCAATACTATCTTCGTAAAATTTCGATTTTCTTTATATATTAAATTAACTAGTTTATTGTTGAGTGTTTATTCTAAGAGCACAAAAAAGAAGAAAAAGAAGTATTATTATTATTATTATTATTATTATTATTATTATTATTTCAGGTAAGGTTAGGCTTACCTTTAACAATCATATCTGAAATGACTTTTTCATTACATAATGGAAGCTACGAAACAGCAGTGTATTTTTATGCCAACAAATAGCCAACTGAAGAAGGTGGGGGTTCCATTGAAAATTTCAGAATTAATAAATACTGAGTCACATTCCTCAGATTAATTTAATAATTACAATACATTATTAATAATTAATAGAAGAACATATTGGAAACTGTACTCACCTATAAGCTTCTTGAAGCAAAGGAATGTTCTTTAGATTCAGCAAACTATGATATACTGCTAATACTTCGTTTTGAACTAACAGGGATGGAGAAAATCGGAGCTGAAGGATTGGAGATGAAGGACCGAGTAATTTCTGAACTAACTCTATTGGCAAATTGGCACTAACTTCTCTGACAGTCTGAAAGATAGAAAGAAAAACAGAAATAATAAATAAAGATTTCAGGGTGTATATACTAACACACAATATTTTTTTTTTTTAATTGAGATTTTGATTTCATTAAAATTTCTTTTTAAATTAAAGTATAGTGAAGTTACACACTAAACCATATTTTCTTATCAGCTGTTGAAAAAAAAATCTTTACGAGCCATGCGTGGACTGTCAATGATTCGAATGTTGCTTTGTTTACACAGTTAGCCTCCTGCCATTGTCATCAAGTGGAACAAGAATATTTGTTTCCTCATTTTCTGAATTATGTTATTCTTAGGATAAGATTATACCGAAACTTTTCTATTTCATCCTTCCCTTTTCAAATTTCCTACCTCAAATCATCCTTCATAGAACAGCGTGTTTATGCAGAATTTAGCAATCAACTTTGTTCACTCAGAGACAAATCCGAGTTGGCAGCAAAAATCTTCAGAAAGTTCCCTGCGACTCAGGCAGCAACAGCATATTTGCTGACAAAACCTGTAATCCTGTTTGAAACGTCACAGCCAATCAGGATGCTGTCCACTTGATAATCGAGTACAAAAAACAAACAACGAGATATGAAGTTTGATTCAGCATGCTGTTACCACCAGGTTCCATTTAAAACAACGTGTTTGTTTTGCTGTTTTCCGTCCCGTTGAAGGGGGGAAATTAAAGAATAAAATAGGAAAATTTTGGCGTAATCATGCTCTTAGATAATGTCTTTCCATGGTCACTTGGTATGTCGCCCTTAAACATGTATGAGATATGATTGGTCGGCAGCTTGTTTGTCACGGTCCTCCAGTAGACTGTCGGTGTCTTGTGAATCCGTACACAAGTAGCACGGCAGGCAACACTCCTTAGGAACAAATCCAACGCCTGTCTGATTCGATGCCACAAACTCTCTGGCTGCAGCAAAGAGACTCTTCGTACCACATTGATTTATCAAAGACAACTCTAGTTGTTCATGTTGTACAACTCTGAAATTATTATCGTTTCTGTATAATTTTGCAAGGAAATTTCATTACATTTTCTTGGTTTAGCAATTTTTACAAGCAGCAGTGTATATTTTCTTTACTATTTAGTTTAGTGTTAAGCTGTGTTAGATTTCACGGAAGCCTACGTATTGGAAGGAAGTAAGCATTACGATCCCCTGGCTGCAAGCTGGAATTTACGTTTTCCTGCTTATTCTACGACAATGTAATTAAGGATTCAGGAACGACTCTTAAGATCTGTGAGGCAGCATTAAATGAAAATGAAATCTTTCAGTTTAACGTCCCACAGTTATGCGGTTAGGCTAAAGGAGACAGTGATGATGAGAGATGAGTGAAATGCTGGAATGAAGAAAGTGGGAGGAAACGGGAGAACCCCGAGAAAACTCACGCACACGGTATTTGTCCACCACAAAGTCCACACGGCGCGAGCTGGGATCGAACGAGGGACCTCAAGCACCGGAGGTGAACGCTCTACCACTGAACCACCGCGCCCCCCTGATTAAAGCAAGTGGATTATGGTGGAATGAAAATGTGGGAGACAGGAGTACCCCGAAAAAATCCACGGACACAATGTTGTCAACCACAAATTTACTTGACCGGGGATCGAACAGGGTTCCCACGTACCAGAAGTACGCACTCTATCATTGATCCCCCGTGAGGCAGCATAAAAAGGAAACAACAGATCATCCAGAGAACCCATTCGACAAATTGGAGATAACAGTTCGATTTGCTGCCAGTCAATCTACAATTTATCATTATTACTATTCAGACTAAAATGTCCCTAATATATTGGCAATATGTAAAAGCAAACTCTGCTAAAGACAGAAAAGATCACGTCTAAAAGTTTCCATTTTGACCTGTAGATGTCAACCTCACTGGAGGACGTCTGCTGCCATCTAATTGGGTGATATGTAAATTCTATCGTTCTACAATTATGTATCATAGTATCAACAGTAGAAAATGGGATAGGGATGGTTACCGTTAATGTCATTGTTACCCATGGATATATTAAGATTGGTTACATTAACGAGCTTCACCGAGATAATCACTCTAGCTGTCTATTGCAAAACACCGTGTGGAGTAACGGACGTACATATGCACTAACATTACATTCTTTTTAAGTATCACTTGCGTAATCCTAATAACTGAAACTTAATGCCTCAAGAAAATCTTGTTCAACATAAAAGTACAAAATTACACAAAACATAAATGCTGATAGAAGATGATGTTTGCACAAAGAGAAAGTAAAGAACTGATATTAAAGCACTTTTTACCTTCGATATCATCTTGAGCATTGATATCAACGTCACATCTGCTAACTCTGGAATCATGGCTAATTGTGTATCGATAAAATTGTAGAGAACATCGTTTGCTGGAGATATTTTGGACTGCAGGTGACACAGCAACAACGACGTACATTCATTAGCTGAAACAAAAATAAAAACTAGATTTATGTATATTAATTTAAGTGTAATTTCTATAAATAAAAATGAGCGTCAATAGAAATTTCCACTTATCACGGATAAAACTACTACGCAGCCTTTGATCATTTTTACATTAAGGTGGAGCTGAGAACACTTTTCAGGTGATAATTGACCACCGGAAGTTCCCAGTCAATTCCTATGAGAAATTCTCTAACAATGAAAATTCCAATAGATGGCGCCACGTGATATGGTATATAGATAACAATGAAATTTAGTACATCGGGCTTTCAGATACACTAAACACAAATATTACACTCATTTTCATGAATTCAGGAAATTCGATACCAAATGGGAAATGGAAAAATTATTACAAGTTACTTCTGAACGTTGCAGACATAACCATTATAACTATAACCTGTTAGAATTATAGAAAAAGAGATAGTTTGTACATTAAAGAAGCAACGTAGTTACACTGTTGGGTAAGAATTTTCATTTTTCTTTCCTTGTTGCTTACATACCGCAACTTCAAATATTGTATATCTTTTAATACTCAATGACATAAAAGCACGTGAATGATTTGTGATAGCGATTGGATGTGCATTCGCGTTTCACCATTCCTTTATTTGTGCGTGTATATATTGAAGTGCGCGTATATTTGGTTTAATGTCAAATAAGACTGTTGCATTATTAAAATATACGATATGTATCAGGGTGAAAAAAACATTCTTTTCTTTTTTTTTTTTTTACTTAATCGATTTCTTTTATTTAAACCACATCTTTCTTCTCGAATAATACAAGTTGCGAACTGAAGAAAAAAATATTAGGAACTAGTTCTAAATGTTAATTACGTCATTTAAATGAAAGTATTGGGGTTGAATTTTGAATTAATCCCCAATCGTTAATTTATTTCAATCCCAAACAATGTTTCTTAAGCATTAAAGAAAAAGTACAGCAACGTTTATCAACATGACACTTTTTTCACAAAAGTTACTGATATTTGGCAGGGGCATATTTTAAAAAAATCGGAACTAGCTTACGGCATGAAATATATATAAAATACATGAATTTCGCGTCAAGTTATATCTAAAATGTTTTGGACAGGGTATCGAACCCCTCTAAATACGACCCTATTATCTGGGAACAAACAAACAGAGGCGCACATAAAAGATTTTTTGTCTTAAATGTCCATCGTGATTTCCCCGTTGGAATAGTTAACGATTTAAAAACCCTATGTTACGAAAGGCAGAAAGCAGGATTCACCTCCCTTACCTGCTCAAAACAGAATTTTCTCTAATTATCCTCTGCATGAAACACTCGTTTTCATACATACATTTGAGTCTCATTGTATTATGATTATCATCTTCCATAATCGAAATAATAGAACAGAAACGGGATTTTACTTACTTTCACTTTAAATTAATTTATTTCGGAATTTGATTTAAATCAATCCACCCTGATAGGTATTGAGAGTTATATCTCATTGTAACTGAATAACTAAAAATACTGTCTATCCATAATTTTGTGTACAGGAGACTTCAGTACGACTCAGTTAGGTCAATCTTAGACTTACACGGGCAACTGCCTTGTGTTTGTGTCTCACGTTATAGTCTGTATCCGAATTTAAAAGATGTTGTTAATAATAATAATAATAATAATAATAATAATAATAATAATAATAATAATAATAATAATAATAATAAAGCTTTGTACGGTCGCCGACAGAGAAGAGAAAGAGACAGTAAGTCGGCCTATACACCATTTGTCAATTACTTATCTATGCTGCACCCCATACATAATATTTCTATCTCTACGGATGGAAAAACAAAAAATTATCCACAATACCTGTAATCAACATCTCTTCTTCCACTTGAACTTCCATAGCCATCACTACACTTCGAAGCATCTTCACGAGACAATCTGTCAGGAAACTCCATGATACGGCGGAAGAGATGGTTGGACTCAGATGACTTCCTAAGCTTTTGATGACAGTATTAAATACCCTACAAGTGAACAAATTACATACATTTACAAATACAGGAAATTTTCACGTGGTATTTGACATATACAATATTTTCCGATCATCTGCACCATTTCATATTGTTTCAATGTATTATTACTTCAATTATACGTTGTTTTAGATAGTTTGTCAACACGCTCGAGGATTTTAGTCATCATCTCATTTCACGATCTCATTCATGGAAAAAAATCATTACAAGACCAAGCTCTCTCTTGGACTACCTAATTTCGCAAGTTTTCTTTTAGCTTTCGACCTGACATTACTGCGACTAAATATTGTTGTGAATGACACTTAAGGTTGGTTTAAAGGGACAAGTTTTGCCGCTAGATGGCACTACAGTCTTTGTACCTCTCCTATGTATTTTTTTTTTTTTTTATCTTTTACGAAAATTCACGATTTCTCTTACAAATTTCAACCTTCAAAATTTTAAGAAAAGGAACTTCATAATCTATCGAAGGCAATAATCCGTGCCGATTTCTTATTTAGAATTTTCTACATTGTTGAAATGACTTGATTGTTGAAATGGATATCCAAACCTTTAACAATGAAACTGTTTCAACAATGAAGAAAATTCTAAATAAAAAATCGGCATGGATTGTTCTCTTTAATACGTTATGAAGTTCCTTCTCTAAAAATTTGAAGTCTCTAGGTTGAAATTTATAAAAGAAATTGTAAATTTTCGTGAAAGGTAAAAAGTAAATGGAAGAGATACGAAGACTGTAGTGAAATCTATCGGCAAAACTTGTCCCTTTGGTAAAAAAAAAAAAAAAAAAAAAAAAAAAAAAAAAAAAAAAAAACACGTGCTATCTTTGCCACAGTCATTCTTATTGTCAAATTTATTAAAAAAAAAAAAATTAAAGTCCAATTTGCAAGTTAGTTTCTCCTAAGAAAAGTCGATTACCTTGTGCTCAGTGGCGGATCTAGAAGGTTAAAGCTCGAGGGGGGCAGCCAGAACCCAGACTATGATAGGTATATCATGAGTTTACAACTTTTCATGGTCCCTGTGGAAGATTCCAACTTAACACTCTCTCCTGATGGTTATTATGGCTATGTTGGACGCTGACATAGTGGACACCTCAAATATTGTTTTACACACTGCATAACAGAAAAATTGCAACTGCAACTATATCTAATGTTTCAAAAATTTTCCGATAAAGAATAAAATGCAACACTTACTATAAACTTTCAAAAATATAGTACATAATAGTTTCAATTTTATTTTATATAGTATTTTGAAATATATTTGACATTTTTTTTTACAGAAAGATAAACAGTAAATTCTGAACAGTCAGTTATAAAAGGAAAACTTCTAATAATTTTCCAGGAGGTACACAATCATAGTCATACGTCTTGCGAATAAAATCAGAAAAATAAACACAATCCTGAACAAGACTGTACTTATTTAATATATTAAATAAGTGCAGTCTTATTCAGGAGTGTGTTTATTTTTCCAGGAGGTAATGTACCTAAAATGGAATCCACATTTCCTCGCTGAACTGTTATGCTGATAGTATCAGAAAAGTAGTAGCCCGCTTGTCACCAGTAAGGTGTGCTATACGTTGGCCTACTTCTTTGATGAAATTGAGCCCTTCAAGGCCCCAAATGCCGCTCGATTCAATGGCTACGGGCACGAACATGTATCTATCAAGCAGATCTTTATATTTTCTTCTTTTCTCGCATTCTCTGCGGGCTGCAACAGCTCCTTCTCGAGATGAAGAAAGAGTCAGATTAGATAACGCGAAAGTGTCAGAGCAGGTGAAATCCCAGAGAAGAATCCTTCCCCTCTTCCATGGTACTAGCGTCATGCCATCTGATCTTTTGTTACTCAAACAAAAGGGAGGAGAGAGCTGGGCCGCCTCGGACTAGATCCGTCACTGCTTGTGCTTCCGCGTTTGTTACTTGAATATTTCCCTTCCTCTCCGTAAAGTTTCTCCCAAGTTTAATATACACATTGTTCGTGAATTATATGTTACGGCTGTAAAAATGAAATAATAATAAGTTTTTTTTTCTATTGTGCGTGACAGAATGATGTCTCCACATTAATTATTTTTTATCTCACAGAAAAACTCAACTGCTAACTAGTAGATATTTTCAATTTACTAAAAAATCAGTCTTACATACTTTGTTAATTAATATTCCAAAATCTCTTCAGTAGCAAGAAGTTTACAAAGGTTCCTAAAACACCCTTCTGATAATCTATATATTAAAATGCTAGGTTTATATGTGGTGAAATTTTTAAAAAAGTAAAGCATCGTATCCTACGACTTATACATTCCAACAGCACATATTTGTATACAAGGGTTGTATACCTCTCAGGTGTTTATTTCATGGCCAAATGATAATGAAAAACGAAGGATAACCATTTCTCCAGTCTAAGATGAATCTTCATTGTTTTGAGTGTTTTGCCCAATGAACACCATATATCACTATTATAATTAATTGTGTATGTGATGTATTTGCTTATTACATACTGCAGGCAAGAAGAAAGAAAACTCTGATCATACATGAATTAGAAACTCTAACTGGAAGTAGGCTCAATCTTGTAAACCGTGCGAGGTATTGAAAAAATAATCGAAAAAAATCTCCCCTTTATGGAACCACTTTGCCGATTTTTTACTTGCAAGACGTCTTTTACTTGCGTCTGTAAAGAGACATGTACAGATGTTGTGAGGAATGACAAGGAGATTCATGCTCATATATGAATGATGCGCTTGTAGAGAGCGCAGATTCAGCTAGGTTTATAATTAAAATTATCAATGGAAAGCGGGGAGACAACTACGAAAGAAAGACTGTTGGGAGATATGGAGATGCTATTCTGAATCCAGATCGTATAACAGGAACAACATTATAAAAGCTTCATAATGGCCAACCCGCAAGATTTAAACTTGGAACCAGCAGACTGTAAAATAATATGGCTACCCATTTACCTACTACGCTCGCTCTGCCTCAATAAGCACGCCTATACTAAGGGCAGGCAGAGAGGACAAACATGAAGTGACCGTTAGTTTTTCACTGATATCATTCGCATTAAACACCAATTGCAATGTATTACTATTTGAAATTATAAGTGGAGAAACATAAAATACATTACCTGATCAATGATGTGATCTTTACAATACAATCCTCTGGTGTAGGTGGTGGTTCATCATCTGGAGATGATCTTCCAGAAGAAGGTTGAATAAGATCCTGAAACAAACAATCGTTCTAGCGTTTTATTTGCTACATTACCAAACTCACACTATTAACAAATTAATACAGTAAAAATATTTATAAAGTTTTATACCTAGGTAATAGCATACACCCAAAGAAGGTTTTTTTTAACTACAGGAAGTTTACTTTGTACTAGTTCCGATGGAATACCTTCCAGAAGTCCACGGCAAGTAAGTAGTAGAGAACTCACCTTTGCCGTGAGATTCTCTGGTTCGATCTTGGAATTAACATTCTGTTGGTGGATTTTCTATGGACTTTGTTTGCACCCACATCTGCATTGATGTTTTTTTCACCTTTCACGTACAGGGAATACTCACAGGTCACTATATTTCAATTAGCCTTTCAAATCGATACCCTTTACCAGTAGAAAACATGACAAACTGGATGCATTATTAATTCAACAACTTCCCTAATGACTGAATCTCTTCCAATCGAATTGAAAAGGACTATACGGAATGAACAACGATAAAATATCACAGAAGCACACATAGGGGAAGTTCTAGACTACTTTTCTGGAATGTTTTGGCTATGCACTGAAGGATATAGGTAACAAATATATATATATATATATATATATATATATATATATATATATATATATATATATATATATATATATATATATATATATATATATATTAATATATATATTAATATATATATACAGTATGTTAATGAACTATACCGACAAACTGTAAGAGATGATTCCTCACATCAAAATAAGAGAAAAAGTTCATATGAACCTATGCCGAAAAGTGCATATGTTCAGAGCTAGGGCTGTCCAAAATCGCGAAAAAGCTAAATTTCGTTAGGGCCTATTTCGAAATCCAGAAACTGTGGTTCTTATCAGATCCAGATGGTGGTTCTTATCTGCGTAAAGGAAGCCACGCATACACAATCCAAAGTGCATATTTCATCAATTGCCAATAGGTGTGGAGGGTATTCTCTACAGAGTGTAATTCCCAGATATGTTTTCAATAGAGTTTTCAGATATACCCTGATTTCAAGAAAGTTCAAAAGTAGGCAGGAGGTAAACCTTGACAACAATGGACATCCAATGTTTCGGAGGGAAGGCGGAAGTGTTAGGAACAGGCAGCTCCATGTTTCTTTATGTTCGGAATAACGTGTGATGATATGTTTCGTTACGGTATATTTCACGTTTCCTTCACTTATAAGCGTGAAAGAAAACATCGCACCATGCATTTCCCGAGTACGAGAGAACGTGCTGCTGACTTTCCTTAACACTTCCGACATCGCGTCAAAGGATTCCGTGCTCACTGCTATCAAGGCTTATTGTTTGCCTACTTTGTACCAATAATAAATTCAGAGCATATCTCAAAATACGGTTGATAGGGAATAATCTGTACACCCATTGAACATTAATGAAATATGCATTTTTGGATTGCGTATGCGTGACTTGCTTTACGCTAAGAAGGACCACCATCCACAGTCTCTCGAATTCGAAATAGGGCTTCTTGAAATTTGGCTTTTTCACGATTTTGGACAGCCCTAGCTCTGAAACTATGCACTTTTCGCAATAGCTGCATATGAACTTTTTCTCTTACTTTGATGTGAGGAATCACCTCTTAAAGTTTGTTGGTATATTTCATTAACACCCTGTATATATATATATATATATATATATATATATATATATATATATATATATATACAGAGAGATCATCTTCAGTACGTACCTCTTCTTCTGTCCATACCGGGCCCACAACCTCTTGTAGATGTTACAGATAGTCTTTCACTTAAGGATCACAAAAACTTCGGACAGAGGTTTTGACAAGAATAATCTTTCGTCTTACTGTAGTCTGGATTTTATTCAGAAGTGACTTCCTACATTAAATTCAGCAGTTTTCTATCACTGAATCCAGTAGTACACTAAAGAATGCCGAATGCAGACAGGCTTGTTTGATCACGACAGAGCAATGTACTCATAGAAAATGCAGTAGAACTTCAATGCATCGTTCTCTCCAAGTATGATACAAACTATATACAGTTGGATCGCGTACATTGTATCATACTATATATAGATGGAACACAGACAACGGAAAGAAAAAGGAGTCCGATAAAATCCAAAGGATCTCACTGAGGAATATAACTTGCGATCATTCGCACCGAGACAAATAAATAAATAAACTACCATTACCCCACCAAGTTTTAAAACAAATTTTTTATCTGCAAACTACATTATCAAAATATGCAAGGAAATCTCGTACAAGTGTTACATACATACATACATACATACATACATACATACATACATACATACATACATACATACATACATACATACACACACACACACACACACACACACACACACACACACACACACACACACACACACACACACACACACACACACACACACACACACACACACACACACACACACACACACACACACACACACACACACACACACACACACACACACACACACAATGTGTACAAACAACTAATAGCACATTGATAAACGACTTGAGAAGCATAATTATAAGACAAAAAATATAGACCTTGCTCCAACATCTATGGTTTTATATTTAAATTATTCATTCAAGGTCGCATTGAGTATCAGCTCAACATCTCAGTAGAATTTTTTAATAATACCGGTATTGAACCATATCTACTATCAAGGTGGCAACAAAAATTATAGGAAACAATTATCTGTCTTTTCACGGTTTTCTAGAACACTTTTTGAAATTTTCCCTGATATGTAATTAACCAGACTTTCAATTTCAACAACTTCTCAATCAACCAAAAGACATGGTTATTCAAACTTTGTTCGTAAGCTGAATAAATAGTTAGAGAATACTTCGTATAGTTTTACCTATAAAACTACATGAACTCACTGACAAAAAAAAGTGCTTGCTATGAAAAGTTGAAATTTGGCATTATTGTAGCTTTTCGAGACTAACCCACAGAAAAATTGCGATCAAGGGGTCTAAAGGGGAAATTTAAAAAAATCTCCATGTTATTTATAAATGGGCGTTTCTTGGGATACAAAATCTTATCTTTTAGACAGTTGAATCAGAAACTTGAAATTTGGTAGTATTGTGGGTTTAAGAGGTGTGAGGTCGTAGGGCGAGCAACCGCGGGGGTCTCGGGGCAGCTAGACAAAGGCTAGTTACTATATAAATCTCTTTTTAGTTCTAGTATATAATGTTTCTTTCATTGTTGAGTGTGTTCCATTATTGGAAGCATGTTTTTGAAGAATGAAATTAACTACCTTCAACAATTAACGAAATTATATCGAAAAAATGCAGGGTTAATCTCTGATTATTTATTCAACTTATCTTTGAACCAAGTACGAATATTCATTTCTTGAATTTGACTTAATTATTTTCAACGCTGTCAGTTCCTGCAAAAATCGGACAAATGGAAAGAGGGGAGGAGATACAATGCCATATTTTCGTTAGGAAAACTACCTTCCATAAACTGTAATATGTACTCTAAAAAGATTCTGAATATTCACACTTATTTTTTAATGCTACTATCATTTTACACTTGTGTAAATACGGTACATAATTCAATGTATATATTTCGCGCACGAAATGACAAACAAAAGACAAAAGACCTACCTCCATATTGCATCATCTTAATTACCACAGAATGTAAGTAATAATAAACAAATTCATTATATAATAGTTTATACGAACTATAGAATGTCTCAGGAGTCTTCATCCGATTTCAAAGTACTATAACTTGTAAATGGCTAGTCGTATTTGAATCAAATGCCTACAGTTCGAAGCAACGAGTGTTCAAGTTACGTTTGGTTGGCAAAGATGTCACTAGTCTGCAGGAGCGACGCATACTACTGGCATCTCCCGCCATCAGTCAACTCTGCAAATTCTGTCAATGTTTAAAGTACAAGAATACGAGGAAAAGTCAAAAAGTAAAGGGACTTAAGAAAAGGTACATTTATTCTAACGATAGAAAACCGAAACATACATTATTTTTCTACATAATCTCCCTGCACTTCAACACACCTTTCCCAACATTTCACAAGCCTTTTGATTCCGTCGGAAAAAAAGTTTTTTGGTTGCGCCTGTAACCAATTTTGCAGCACATGCATGTTTACTGCATCGGTTGCATATCTTCCCCTGAGCGCTTCCTTCAATGATCCAAACATACGAAAGTCGCTTGGAGTCAGGTCTGGACTGTATGGTGGTGTTCCAGCATTTCGAATCCTAACTTCTTTATTGCTTTGACCGTCCGTTTGGCAGAATGTAATTAAACTTTATGCTGCACTGGCAATTCTTTCGCAACCCACCTTGCACACTTTCCGAAAATTTAGCCTGTCGTGTAAGATGGAATACGCTGAACCATGACTGATATGTAAAGTATTGGCGATTTCGTTCTCTGTGATTCGTCTGTTTTTCATTACCATACCCTCAACGACTTTCAAATTTTCCTCAGTCATTGACGTCGGTGGTCTGGCCGATCTTTTCGCGTCACATAAAGAAGTTCTTCCCTGTTTGAAACACACTATCCATTCGTAGATTTCGCTTCGCGATAAACAGCTGTCACCATACTGCGCTTGCATTTGACGAATAATTTCCGCAGGTTTAACACCTTTCGCAACAAAAAGTGAATCACTGCCCTAATTTCTACCTTGGTGCAGATCGACAGTGGAGTTACCATGTTTAATGGTCTGCTACACTCCAACGACTACCGCGGAAATAAAGAGTGATACGCTGAATAGAAGTTTTGCAGACGATACTAATTCAGCGCTGGATACTAGCACTGTTGCCAAGCCCTAGTGCGAGAAATTGCAAAAATCCCTTTACTTTTTGACTTTCCCTTGTAATTCGACTATCGACTTGATGTGTGTTCTTTGAACAGAGGTGACTACATTGAACAATTTTGAATTGAAAACATGGTGCAATTGTTTTATATTCTGTAGCATTGTTTATTGAAGCAAATACAGTATTTTGAATGAACACTGAGTGCGTAGGTTTTCTAGAGGTTCGTCCGTTTCCTTTTCACTTTCTATATCCAACCATTTTATTCATTATCATCATCGTTATCTTCATTAGCTTGGGGCATTTCGTGGTACGTTAAGCTAAACTAATTTTAAAATTCTCTTTGAAATAGAATGATGTATATATTGTAGGGATCTCCATATTTCAGTAGGTTTTACTTCTTTAACCACATGTTATAAATGTAAAACACGTGCTACTGTTATGAAGCAGACGATATGGAAGAAAACAGGAGGACACGAAGCCGAAGCGGTGGAATCCGAAGATGGACGAATCGCCCGGAAATCACCTATAAAAAAAGACCAGGAGAGGACCAAATTATCAGTTGATCACTGATCACTTAACCTACATCACCCGCTCCTGAGGTCGCATTGGACAAAGAAACGAGTTTTCCTATCAACATGATCTTCGGTAGCAGCATTGGGCGAAGGAGGATCCCTAAAAACCGTGTCTCGTTGTTGTGGAGATTCCTTTATAAAATCCTGGAGCTGCACTGTGCAAAAGGATTACCCGTACATACCTAATTCCAACCTTCATCAACCGAAGCCACTTTATGTGTGCTGAGGACTAATATTGAAACACTTATTTTTTATCATTACAAAGAAACTTTGTAATCATTCGATAGAGGACTATTTTTATAATAAAATTGTTAAAGGGCTAATCCCGGACTATTTTATTGACTCTACCAAGAGACATTACAATATAAATGATGTACATAAACTTGAACGGCCCTCTTTCGAACTGTAGGCCTTTCATTCAAATACGATTAGTAGTTTTCAAGCTGCAAGCAACACTCTGAAATCGGATGAAAATTTTAGAAGATTGGGAATTATATTTCTAGACTATTGGTATCTATGGGCTAAGAAATCCATCACAAACGAAGAATGACACCTCTCGACGATCACACTACTAAGGAAATGGGGAAGTTAGTTAGGACCTTTATGTTAGGTAACATCCCGGAATTTGCTTGCTGTGAATGAGAAAAACTAAGGAAAAACCTCACTCAGAATGACTAGCCTGAAAAGGTTTTCACACTTTGTCAACAGTGTCCCCCCACCGGGAATCGAACCCGGGACCGCTCGCACCAAAGGCGAGAGCGTTAACGACTACGCGGGCCACATGACTTTAGACACACACACACTGTATATTTTTTTATTTTATTTTTATTTATTTTATTTTTATTTATTTATTTATTTATTGAGACACACTACTTAATGACTAGACTTTTATTATTTTCATACCTCTCCATAAGCTTCCATATCTTCCAGGAACTGTCCCAGTAATGTCAGGGAGAACTGAAGATCTGATATCCAGTACTTACGAAATCTCTGGAGAGCTCGTGACGCATACTGAATGATGGCTGAAGGTTGACTTGCATCTATGTGCCACCCAACAAGAATGTCTACAGTGTCCTACAAAATCAAAAAATAAATAAATAATGATAAGATTACGCTCTTTCACAATAACGTTAAACATCTGTATTAAAATTATTCCTAATCTGCATCAACATGTTTTTTCAGTACTAACATGTAAGGGCCAACTACAGACAGACTACGTACCTTCACAAGCAAGAGCACCTGTTTGTGGTGTGCGATGTTGCAAGTTGGAAACCAATCTGGGGGTCAGAATCAAAGGGAAAAGAAGCTAGTAGTGACGGGAATCCAATTTTTATGAAGGTAACCTACAAAGTTCTGGTGCTTTATATATGTGTCACCTATATCATATATATGTCACCTATGGCGTACCTGGAAGTTCAAAAATAGTCCCCATCAACATCGACGACCTTCTGCCAATGTTCTGGAAGGCCATGGATTCCATCGCGATAGAACTTGGTGGGCCGTGAAGCGGAGAAGGTATCAAGTGCATTTTGCACCTCTACTAGGGTTTTGAACTGGTGTTCTTTAAGGTGACTGTCCAAGGAATGGAACAGGTAATAATCGGACGGTGCAATGTCCGGGGAGTATGGCGGATGTAATAGTGTTTCTCATCCAAGGCGCAGAATGGTGTCCCGGGTCATCTTAGCCACGTGGGGCTTAGCGTTATCCTGTAACAGGAGGACCCACCCTTTCGTGATTCAGAAGAGCTGGCTCCAGAGTTTTGTTTTTTTCTTGAACACGGCTCAACTGCTGACAGTACACAATTACAGTGAGGGTCAATGGAACACAGACCTCTACAGAAAGCAACAGACCCTTCTTGGGTCCTTTACAACAGCAAGTTCCAAAGTTCCTTTACCTTTATAACAGCAAGTTCCAAAGTACATCATCTCGGTGTCACGAATCACTCATTGAAAATCAGTTTTGTATTGCTATTGGTAATCTTTAGGCTTGTTTAGAGCAAGTGAGTTTCATTTCACATTATGAACTACAGTAGTCCTCCAAACTTTGCGAATCAATACTGAAACCGAAAGTAATACTTATATAACATCCGGTTGCAACAGGAGAATAAGGTCAGAGATGAAACTTGATCTTGAGGTATTGAATCCATCAACTCTTCTCGTTGTACTGAATCTCTTATCAAAAAACAGCTTCACATTATCTATGCCTATTTTTCACTACGGTGGTCAGTGTTGAAACTGGAAGTAATAAATCTAATTTCCAGCTACAATAGAGGGATAAGGGTTATAGATCAAACCTTTGATTGCTTTAGGTACTTAGGACCCATTATAGTGGACAACTTACTCTTGTATCATAGTTAAACCCTGCTTAAGTTAAGCGCTGTGTAAGATCTTACCCGGGTTCGATTCCCGGCGGGAGATCATGTGGTTCGGATTCCACGTTAATCAGTAGATCCATATCTCATATAGCCTCGTTGCTGAACGGGACGTTAAACTCAAATTCAACTCAATGCAACTCGAAAAAGTAAACATAGTGTGCCATTTCTTTCTTTTACACACACACACACACCTACGTAAACTTTCCATCTCAAATTGATTAGTTAAAAGGAGCTGGGAAGAACGATGATTACAAAAGTACAACTTAAATATCCATCTTGCATCTATAAGGACATTTTTTTTCCTTTTTTTTTTAATCCACCACAAAAACTAATATACATACCCTGAAATGTTTACTGAATGCCGCTGGATGTGTTTCTGTAAGATATAATATTACATCAACTGTTGCCATTAGGAGATCAGGTAAATCGGTGTTTTCAAGAGCTGTCTGTAACTGCGTCATTAAGCCCTGCGAAAAACAATAGCAACAGGAAATTAAAATGCAGACCAACACAATACAATGAATTACTGGTTAAAATGCAGAAAGAAAGTTCGAGAAAATTAACACTGTACATCTACCCATATCTGACTTACACTTCAGAGAACCAAGAGATCTAAGGATACAAGAAATTTACAACTAAAACATAACTTTTTTTCATAAAACTATTCCTATAATTAAAAAAGAAAGAAAAAAAACAACAGTGAAATGAAAATCCTAAAATGTAGTTTAGAGCAGAAACAACTGACACCTAACAGTACACATTATTCATATAATGAATGTAATCAAATCTTGCTGCTTGATTTATACTTAGCAATATTTCGTTCTCACAACTGCTAAGAATATGATCAGGCTAGTTTCTCGGAATTCCAATGAACTGCACCTATTTACACCTCGATCTATCTTCTTTTCTTGTACTGTAGCATATCTCTACTTGTAGAAAACATAAGAAGTATACATGGTGCAAGAAACGAAAATAGAAAGATGCAAATAGGTATAGTTCAATAGGGTTCTGAGGAACTAGCCTAACGTTCATAGGAATTATGAAAAATGAAAATGAAATCTTTACGTGTTACGTCTCACGGTTATGCCGGCTAGCCTAAAGAAGACGGTGATGATGAGAAATGAATGAAATGAAGAAAATGGGAGGAAACGGGAGAACCCCGAGAAAACCCATCAACACGGTGTCTGTCCACCACGAAGTTCACTTGGCGCGAGCTGGGATCGAACCAAGAACACCATGCACCAGAGGTGAACGCTCTAGCACTGAGCCACCGCGGCTTCCCTACGAGTAAGAGGTAGCACACATGTACGGGAAAAGAGATCAACGTAGTCTGCTTCCATCAAGTCAAAGGTTCATCACACACCTTAAAATTAATACTCGCACTCTACCAGGACAGGAAAGAGGTTACTGGAATACAGGTCATACCTTTTAAAGAGTTACCTGTGAAGTCTCCTGATCTGACGCAATCCAATACTTTGTGAATTTGGACTGTTTAAAAGGAGTCTGGATAAAAGGCATATGACAAGTGTGAGTGGACTCTTAAAAAACTGTGAAAGAGGAATGGAACAAGATGCCCATCGTAGTTCTCTTACGGTGCCTTCTGCAACAGAAACTACGCTGTTGAGCCACCATTCGGAACAAGGGGAGACACATCGAACATTGCCCATGGATTCCCGTAACTATTTGGTAAGTACAATTTGGTTACATGTAAGCGGAACAGCCTCTGCACTACAATAAAGAAAATGAAATATGAGAAAAGTATGATACTTACAGTTGAAAAATCCTTTAATCTTGGAGCTTCACCATCCATTTTCAAGGTCTGTAAAAGAAAAGAGAAAATACTGAAATGAAACGAAATCTTTAGTTTAACCTTCTAATGTATGACCAATTTTTCCTACACAAATGCATGACATGAGTCTCTCAGGCCCACATTTAAAATCAATGAAAAATATGTATTTATTCATTTTGTTTCTTTTTTATATTAAAATGAACACAAACTAAATCCAACTTTCTTACAAGGCTGTCTATAATGTTTATTATAAATTAATTAGAAATGTTACAGTTTCGGAAGTATATCACTTCCTTCTTCAGACTACTAATCCAACTGAAATCATAAATAATATTCTTATTTAAAGAACTACTACGTAAATTCAGAATCGTACGTTATATCAAGAATATTAGCTGTGCAACAAATGGGAAGTAAAATTTTGAATTCTACAGGCTTCATTGCAGAGAGCAACCGAAATAATTGTCCCAATAAATTAAATCACTGTGCAAATAGAAAGCAATGTCATTTTATTTATTAAAAGCTGCGCACAACAAGAACTTTTAACTTACTATTCCTTCTAATAAGCTAGCGGGAAAAGTTTCTAATGGGCTGAAGGTAGATACACATATGAAAGAATATCAAGAATATCAATTGCTTGCTATACCTTACTGACCTGTACTATTGTTTGTAAAATTTGCAACAAAGTTTTCATGACACAAAAGAAGAATGCACGAAATATGCCCCCTTTACTATATACTAGTTGTACTTTTCCCCCGCCTTAGTATCTCGCTTATCTGTAAAGTGAATGCATACTAGCGACATCTCTTGGCATCAGACAGGAGATAGCGCAGCTAACGACATCTATTAGTCTGACAGAAGTATTAGAAACTATTGAGACGTTTATGCAAGCCGTTTAGCCTAGATGTTTTGAAGTTTGCATATTAAAATTACTCACGAACTGAAATGTTTTGCTTTACAATACGGATATTTTACGTAGAAACACACTGAAAATGTAACTTTGTTTAACAGACTTACCTCTAGCATAGCTTTCATAAGAAGCATTCGGACTTCATCATTTCTTTCACAATTGTATTTAGAGAAAACCCAATCCATATATCTGAAATGAAAAGAAAGATAACAGGATCACAATTTATATCTTGAGACATCTTAAACATACCTTCATTCACCCATTTATCTACTGAAAGATAACTACAGAATATAACTTTTAAAACATGGTGTCAGTAACGAAAGAAAATGAAAATGAAATATTTCAAGTTTTACACCCCACAATTATGCCGTGTAGGATGGAGACGATGATGATGAGAAATGAATGACATGTTGGAATGAAGAAAGTGGGAGGAAACGGGGGAACCCGAGAACCTCCCCACGATATTTGTCCAGCACGAAGTTCACAGAGTTCGAACCAGGGACCCCACGCACCGGAGGTGAACGATCGTTACGGCCCCTATCAATAACGAAAGAAGTTTCAAAATCGATATCAAGAGAAAAATTACGTAGTTCATACATATTTCATCAACTTATTTAAAAGCATATATTCTAAGAGTCTAGAGGCATCAGCTAATATATCACAGTCATGGGATTTTGAATGAAAAAATAGAATGGCTACTGAGAATGCACAGATAATGAATAATATAATATGTTCAAATTCTACTACATACTGTACTTTCCAGTGTAAATGATACACTCTTCTCCTTTAAAACAGGTGCGTCTTACATTCGATAAACGTACAGATTCTTGTGGAGATTTTTTTCGAATGCCTTGCGCGCTTTTTTATTTTATTTTTTTAAACATACAATCACACAGATGCGAGTGGGTCGACAGCTTTGTCAAAGACATTTTAGGGGGTCAAACCAGAAAATACAATAGAAATTTTTGTTGCTTGTTCGTTTGATGAAGATTAGCATCCCTTTTCAGCACCGATGCTATCTGATATGTGGACTTAATAGTTTAAGTGCAATCCAAACCATCGTAATGCGTCCAATGGTCTCTCACCGGGATCACGTGTACCAAAGGCAAACGTGCTAGCTACTACAGGCAGATGTTCTGTCTGAATAAGTGACAAAGTAAATTGTAATATCCTGAATGGTTCTGTTTTCTCCCAACATGTGCTTCTATTTTACAACCACCAACCATGTGCGTCTTACTATGGATTACTATGGCTGCAGACGAGGAGACAACAGCGACACCACTGGTTACATGATGAGAGAACAGCAGCGCCACCGCCTCACCTAGAACATCTATATAACAGACGATTCCAAGGAAAGATAGTTTGCGACTGGTCATCCTTCCTTTAGCTTGCTCTAGAGCTCTATGAGATACCTATCCCAAGACCTCTAGTTTACTGCGGAACTCTAAGCTGCCATCTGCCCTCTTAGCTTGCCCAGAGCTCTGTTTGGCATCCTAATGTCAGTCACCTAGCTTGCTCAGAGTTCTGTTGGACATCCTAACCTCAGTTATCTAGCTTGCACGGAGCTCTGTTGGGCATCCTAACCTCAGTCATCTAGCTTGTACGGAGCTCTGTTGGGCATCCTAACCTCAGTCATCTAGCTTGCTCAGAGCTCTGTTGGACATCCTAACCTCAGTCACTTAGCTTGCACGGAGCTCTGTTGGGCATACTAACCTCAGTCATCTAGCTTGCACGGAGCTCTGTTGGGCATCCTAACCTCAGTCATCTAGCTTGCACAGAGCTCTGTTGGACATCCTAACCTCAGTCACTTAGCTTGCACGGAGCTCTGTTGGGCATACTAACCTCAGTCATCTAGCTTGCACGGAGCTCTGTTGGGCATCCTAACCTCAGTCATCTAGCTTACTTCGGAGCTCTGTGGAGATCCTGCCCTAGGCTGCTCGGACCTTGGGCTTCACTTCTCTTTACCCAGTATTAGAGAATTTACATTATAGTAACACTTTTGTGATATACTGTTTATAGTGGATTTTGTAATAAAAACCGATAGTGAGAAAACTATTCCGGACTGTAATTTGCTCTACACTTCACCTACACAAGAAGAACTTTCCAATATCCTTACGTCGTTCTGGGTTGGTTCTACGGCAAGTTTGTTAAGAATTTCATTTCGTTCCTAATAAGGCACGGAACATTAAAAAACACTTATTACAATTTTTGAAAGACAGCTGCGTAAATGTTGTATTTCCACTATTGCGTATAATAAGATTCACATGCTTTTTCATTAATCACGTATTCGTAATTTGGACCCTCTGAAATTCTAAAAGGTCTTACACTCTTCCTCCCCATCGTCTGCCCGCTTCAACACATGCCTCCACTTTACTCACCCTGATATACTGCAATTATCTGGCATACCACTAACAAGCAAGCAGACGCCTTTTACCTTACATATCTTGCTGTTACCAGCTACACAACAAAGTACAATATGAAATTACTTTCAACTAACATCTACTTAAATCCCATACCCCACACAAATTTCCTCAGAAAGTAATGTAGCTAGTAAACTTCGATCCTGAAGGAAGCTACAGACAATATAAAAATGTTAATAAAAGCCCAATGTATCAGACCAAGGACCTCCTAATGATATCAAAAATACTTCTGTATATGCGTGTGTGAAGATGTGATTTCTGGACATTGAAGACGTTATTTTTACCTTTTGAAATCTTGTTCCAACACATATCCCACTCTGCCAAGACATTTTGCTGCTTGATGTTTGGCATCAGTCCCTGGCCCACTGTGAAGCATATCAAGCAGAGATTCGGCAATCAAATCAAGAGAACGACGAATATAGCGACTGTTTTCTGGCAGCATAAAAGCTTCCTGCAAATAAAAAAAAAAAAAAAACAATAACATATTACTGCATACGATCTCGAATCATTAACAGGTTACGATAAATTTTTACCAATATTCATTAAATACTCAACTTGTCGTTGGTGAACGAACAATTCATTTTGAACGAATCTGTCCGCTACGATAAATAAGCAAGCGCAGTAAAATATTCATGTGCCAAAATATACAGAAAGCTAAGTATCACCAAAATTTGCTTTCTTTCCTCCAACTCTCCCAGATAACAAGATCCATGAATCTGGATTGAATTTCCTTTTTAATGATTTGCGACATGCATTACGACCTGGATTTGGTTTCAAGCTTCTGTTACCTCTTAGTTTCTTCAGCCAGCAACAGCTCTCAATCGAACAATAACTTACTGGACAGTTAAAATGAGGAAAATGAGGACGCCTATTGATTCATGGAAATATTAATCTAAAAGGAAGAAGGCTGGAGAAATATGGAAACAACTGCTTCCATTAGGCTTAATATGCTAGACAGATTATTCCGAGACAGGTATTCATTTCCATTTAAATTTGTTAGTTCTTAATATTGAGTGTCCTCTTATACTTATGATCCATCATCATATTTAACCCCTTTGTTCAAATATAATGGTACTAAAATAAACCATAACGTTCAATCTAGCCTTATTCTTAACAAATTTCATCTGATATGACAACTATCTAACTGATTATTTACTCACTGAACCTGTAGGGTAATAATACGTAAGTAGAGTGGATCTATTTGTAGTTCCACAAAGTTACCGTCTTTTCAAATGAATTATTTCGGTCAACGCTGCGCCCTTTATCAACATCCTGTCTGACTGGTCACTGGAACCTGTTTATTTCACATCATCTTATATCTATCTAACTATATTATTATTATCATTATTATTATTATTATTATTATTAAGTATTCTGTCTTTAGGCAGGTCCTGGGACTAATGATTTTTTTATTATTTATTTATTTATTTTAGATTTAGACCTGAAAATGTTTCCTCCACGTTTCTCGAACTTCAACTTCCTCTTTTAATACCCAATATCTTCTTCTGTCTCTCAAGTCATCGATCAGTTGTGTTCTTCTTCTAAGGCGATATGAAGAAGACAATTTCTTCGCAAGATATGTTCAATCCAATTGGCCTTTCTACGAAGGATGGTGGCTACAAACGTTCTCTTCTCTCCTATCCGTTTCAAAACGCTTCGTTTGTTACTCTTTCTGTCCATTTTATCTTCTCCATCTTCCTCAAACACCACATTCCGAAGCTCTCTAAATATTTCTTCTCTAACTTCCGTAATGTCCAAGTCTCTGAACTATAAAGTCCAATGCTCCAGATATAGCACTTGACCAACTTCTTCCTACATCCAATATTGAGCCTGCTAGTTAAGAGTGATCTTTTCTTGTTGAATGCTTCTTTGGCTACGGCAATTCTTGACCTGATCTCTTTGGTGAAGTAAACGTCTCTTGTCAAAATACTTCCCAGATACTTGAAAGTCTCGACCTCTTCAACTTCTTTTTGTTCTACTCTGATTTCTAAGGGCGCGTTTCCACGGGATATTCTCATGATTTTCGACCTTTCGATGTTGATTTCGATTCCATATAGTTTTCCAGTATCAACTATTTTGTCAATCATCTCCTGTAGTCCTTCTTCGGTTCTAGCTATAATAACCGTATCATCTGCATACCTGTATCTTGTTAATGATCTGCCCTCCAATCTTGAAATTCCCAATTTCCATTAACAAGTGCTGAATAATTGTGGCGACATACTACATCCTTGTCTGTTTCCTCTTCCAATCTCCACACTATTGGTTTCTTCTTCATTGACGCGTAACTTCACTCGTCCTACAGTATGTACAGGTTTCGAATGAATCGTCGCTCTCTCCAGTTGACTCCGATTTCTGTAAGTATTTTCAAAAGTTTCGTCCAATTGACCTGGTAGAAAGCTTTTTGCCAATCGATGAAGCACAAACACAGCCCTTCCCTCACATCACAAACTTATTCTGATATAATTCTCATCTACGCTATATATATATATATATAAATGTCCTGTAAAATAAAAAATGAGATCGGAGGGCACTCTAGAAACACATTTATTACACTGTTTGCACTTTTAGACAAGTCTTTTGATTTTTAAAAATATATTGTCTTCTATATAAAATTCAAAGGACTATAGCAGTCCTTTTGAAACGACTTTCTGAATGTTCCACTTTGAATCCTAGTGAGCTACGTATCTTAACGTGAACCTTTTGAGGATTATTTTTCCACTGTATTTTTTCTCGGTTGTATAACCAGTAAAACCACAAATATAATTCACCAGGATTCCAAGTGTGAACATTTAAAATGCCGTTACACACACACAAAAAGCATGGTTAAAAATCAAAAGGTTTGTCTAAAAGCGCTAATAGTGAAGTAAATTTTAGTATTTTCAGAATACTTCGTTATTTTTTTTTTTTTTTTTTCCAGAACATTACATTAAAATACTTAAAATGATGTGAAAAATAGGTTCCAGTCAACAGTCAGACAGAATATCGATAAAGGTCACAGTGTTGACCGAAAAGATACACTGAAAAGAAAACTTCGTGGAACAGATGTAGGTCCACTGTACTTATCTAACCTACTGTTTAGTTTTGCAACTACATTCTTCAAAGTTATATGTGTTTTTATTCTAATTACACCGCCATTAACACAGTTATATTTACAACGTAACATTCTCTTTGCACTTACATATCTTCCTAACAAAGACAAATTTATTTATAAGTTGTTGTACAAAGAACTTTTGCAGTGTTATGTTGTTACGGTTGTACTTAAATGACAACAGTCTCTATGAAGTATTTTAACAGTTGTCTATAGTGATTTTCAATCTTTCAACACTCGCGGACCGGCAAAGATAGGAGAAAAAGGGAACCAGCAATGTAGATACCACACTCCATTTAGGAATGAATTTTTTTAAGTTTTACGTCCCATGGTTATGCCGGCTAGGCTAAAGGAGACGGCGATGATGAGAAATGAATGAAATGGTAGAATGAAGAAAATGAAAGGAAACGGGTGAACCCCGAGAAAACTCATGCACACGATGTTTGTCCACCACAGCTCACTTGGCGCGAGCTGGGATCGAACCAAGGACCCCATGCGCCAAAGGTGAACGCTCTACCACTGAGCCACCGCGGCCCCACACTCCATTTAAATATTTAATTCTAGTACTACTTATTAACACTATTTAATATTATTCTTGAAACAGTGAACGCAGAAGTTACATATTTTAGAGCCACAACTGTATTTTATTTTCCCGTTAGAAATTTTACAATCACACAACTATAGTACTTACTTTTTTTTTTCTCTCTGTTTATTTACCAAAATCTTTTCGATTCGTGGATTCAATATTGAAACTCAAAGACGAAGAGTGGCATCAAAACGTCCAGTTGGTTCCTATTTTGTCTTAACTACATAGACGGCAGAATAAGTTGTATCACATAAATATGCAGCTGAAAAAGCAGCTAACAATTTCAATGCTATTTTCCTCAGATTGGGATATTCTTCACTCACAAACAACCGAAACTAATCTAGTGACTCGTTTTGCAATTTGAAGACGAGAGATACTCACAAGGAAGTTTTATGGATGACAAGGCTCAATTCACAGGGTAAAGCTGACCACTTGTTTACGCGGAGCGGCTGCCGAGAGCAATTGGTCTATATGTCCGAACGAATATTTAGAGGTTTATAAGATAAGGCAACGGTGAGTCATCTTACAGTGATTAGTAGACATACAGAAGATGGAAATACAATGAAAGGTATGGAGGTTCCACATGGTTTATTAGTGACCTGATCTCTACGTGTTATTATCTTAGTCTGTCTTCATTGATTAATCACTCGACTAACATCATAATTCGATCATGGGATCTTGAAGAAACCGAAACGCGTAATTTATAATCGACTATTCCAGATGATGGGTCATGGAGAAATCGATCAATTTGCTTCGAAAAATTTTATTCTCACCTAGACGCCATAATAATATAAAAACAATACATAGGTCTAGATATTTTATTTTAATCCTAAATTAGCTACGTGCCAGACTCGTATTTCCAGACACTACGGTGATCTACACCGAAATTTTTCGAATTTTCATTTACAGTACTAAATTATTTGCAAATTAATTAATTTCATTATGATTTTTTCGTTAAAACTTGCATAATTTGATGACATTAAGTAGTTTCCAGTTATTTTAAAACTTCTGCAAGCTTCTATCTCGGACACTTAAACCTTTCTAAAATAGCCTACTGTTCAATTTTGTAAGAGAAAAAGATTACAATATTACACTTAAAGGAAGTATAGTCATCTCTTTCTGGCTTTAAGGTCACCTCCAATTACTACTGGGAAGAATCATACACACAAGAAATTTAATAATACCTGTAGCTGTTTGCAAAGAGCAAGAAACTTCTCTGGATCATCTTCCCTGCACAATCGACGAAGAAGCTTCGATATTCTGGAATCTTCTGGCACTAACACACCACAATCTAGAACAGAAGGAATAAAAAGTAAAATCTTTGTAATTTATTTAATAATGTATTATATATATATTAGAAAATACAAAATATTTAATCGATCAGCCCATACCGTTCTTAATCTTGACAAAATCAGTATTTAAATACACAGTAAGTAGTTTAATGTAACCACACGCAAAAAATGTTAATACATAGTAAAAGAAAACAGTGATATTTAGTGTTAGAAGTTAATGTTTCAGCATTATATTTTTTGATCTAAACACATAACGATACATTATTCTATTAGAAGTGCGAAAATCACGAAAAAGATCAAATTGCAATCCCCATTTATGGAATTGCAATTCTTTAGTTTTAAGAACTTAAACGGATATTTGACCAACTCCCGCGATACCATATTCTATTAGGGGATTTCAATGCGAGAGTATATTTTCAAACCAACTACACAAAACGAATGTCTACATAAGGAAAGTAGACTCGTGAACTTTGCAACGTCTAAACACTTTATCATGAAAAGTACAACATTTCCACATCGCGACATTCGTAAATATACTCAGACCTCACCAGATGGAAAAACACAATCAATTTGTTCATATTTTAGTAGACAGAAGATGACAGTGTAGCATAATTGATCTTCGGACGTTTAGAGGAGCTGAGTGTGACACTGATCACTACAGGGTAGTAGCGATTATAAGAGAAGTTATCGTTAGAGAAAAAAAATCTTCTGCATCTGAAAAACGGCGAGGTTTAGTTTAAAGAAATTAAAGGAGAGTTAGGTGAAAGAGGAATATCAGATTGAAGTATCGAATAAATTTTCTTTTATAGAAGGTTTGGAATACACTATTAGTGTTGAGAATACTTGGATCAAAATTAAGGATTGCATTAAAATTTCAGCAAAAGAAAAATTAGGGCGCGTGGATATACATAGGAACAAACCATCATTCAACCATTAATATATTAAAGTAACAGAGAAGAGAAAACAAACAAAACTGTGTTGGCTACAAAATCCGAATGATAGAATTGCACAAAACTTCACTGACATCAAGCTGGAAACTTCAAAAACTTTTAGAACAAAGAAACGTGAAATTTTTAAAGTTAAATTTATTGAACTTGAATATATAACAGTAAAAATAAAAATATTCGGGACACGTCTAAAGACATCAACAAATTTAAGAAAAGCTATTAAGCTCGCGCATATATGGTAAAGAAAGTGGACGGCACAATTCTCACGGGTACGAATAGTGTTTTGAATAGATGGAAATTTCTTTGACAATTTGCTCACCATGTGGCCAAGCAATAATGTACATGAAGAAAGTGAAATGCACACGGCAGAACTATATATTCCAGAGCCTATCAGAACAGAAATAGAAATTGCTATAAACAAATTAATGAAACACAAATCTCCGGATGTACACAAAATTCCTGTTGCGTTAATTTTAACTGGAGTACAAAAGCTGTAGAACGAGATACATAACTTATTCTCCTCATCTGGAACAAGGAGGAATTGCCAGAAGAAAGAAAAGAATCAATTCTTCTCCGAACTTCTTTTATTTAAGGATCACAAACTATGCTTTTCGTTTTTCTTTAAAGAAAAAATTCTTGCCGTTTCTATTATTGTATTTTATTTTTCATTTACATTTCAGAGTTCACAAATATTTCTCCTATGCAGCATTCTTTTTTTTTTTTTTTTTTTTTATGCCAAGTAAACGAACAATCTCAATGAAATGAATATCCATCGCGCGCGCACGTATCCAGACGGCAGAAGCCAGGATGTTTAAGGCGGGAAGACACGGTTTTTCAGTTTTATTATTTCCACTCAAAAATACATGTGCTATACAAAATAATACAGTTTACTTTTATAGACACATTACACACTAAGGAAGACACTACTATTTTCAACAGTCTCATATTTTATTCGAACTATTTTTTATTTATTTATTTTTTTTAGATTTCTGGGCTTTCGGCATCTATGGTCACTTAGCCCGTCACGTTTGAGGGATGACGTCCCTCGACGAGCCGGGGAAAGGGAAGGAAGGAACCGGTCTGGGACCTATAAGTTAGGTACCACCCCAGCATTTGAATAGTGTGAATGAGGAAAACTTCATTCAGGGTGGCTGGCCTAAAAAAGCGTTCTACACTTTTTCGACCGAGTGACCCCACCCGGAATCGAACCCGGGACCGTTCTAATTCTAATGAATTTTATGGAATATTATGTAAGTTTGAGGGTTTGTCAAAAAGCCTAACAATAATTGACTAGGTACCTTCGAAATATTTTTTTCTTTTTATTTTATTCTGATGAATCGATATTTGTACAGTAGATTCTAAGAACTTACACTACTAAACTATGTGCTAGTTGTCCTTGCAGTACTTTTTTTTTTTTTTCTTGATAAAATATTATCCGGAAAGTCGCGCAATCCAAACTTTGGAGTATCAAAACTTTTGCACCGCGAGCGAGGACGAAATGAAACCTGCAACCAATAAAGACACTGTTTATAGATAATCTTGAGGGAATTGACATTTGTCCTCATAACATCACGAAATGGTGACAGGTGTGGCACTGTATGTAGGCAAATGAGAATATTAATGGTAGACTGGGTGAGATTATCGTTCTGAAACAATAAAGACACTGATAGTAAGTGCAGACATCCCACGACCGTAATATTGGCGTGCCATAAAAATATCTGTTTTCAGGCATTATGACGTAATCCTGACGGTATCCGAGAATATCAACACATACGGTTAACCACCAACTATCCTGCGAATAGACTGCTACTAAAAACATTATATATATATATATACAGTGAAACCTGTCTTTAGCGGAATCGAGCGGGACTTGCAAAAATTTCCGTTAAAGTCAGGTTTCCGCTTAGTGGAGGTAGACCTTTCCTTTCTTTAAAAAAAAATACATGCTTATAAAGGGGCATACTGAGAAAATATATTGCTGTACGTACATTGTTCGATTACAGTACTTCTTTCTTCTACGAATAAATACACAAAAAATTTTAAATGAATACAAAATATGCTATGCACACGTTATCTTTATTTTTCTAATAGCCAAGCAGGGTTTTCTGTGTACATTGCTGCTTGACTTTCCGCATACACTTTAGCCTGAGAAATTATACTAAGAGAATCAGAATCATTTTTTCGTAAGGCAAATTTTTGCAGTTCCTTTAAACTTCTGAGAGAATCTTGATATGTATTTATTCTACACTCTTCTTGGAACTCTGTATCGTATTCCTCTTCTTCCTCTATCTCGTTTTCTTTTTTCCGACATTCTGTATGATTCTTTATTAAGTTGCGGGGATTAAGGACAATTTGTGGGGGTGAATATGAGTAGTAGTTGGGGAAGGTCAACACTGTCCAGAAATATTTAACAAAAGAACGAACATTTTATCGCAGACAGTGTAATGTATATGTCTCACAGAATGTCTAAACATCTTCTAAACGCTGTAGTCCGGAATTCAGAATTTTCCTTTAAATGTTTATTTTTCTTTCTGTTGTCCGCGTAACACAGTTTTCGCTTAATGAAGGGAGTTTCACACGTTTTGTTCTCCAAAATTCATGGAACCGTGAAATATTTCCGTTTAAGACAGTTTTCCATTTAATAAAGGGTCCGTTGAAGACAGGTTTTACTGTATATATATATATAAAACCTTACAAATCATGGAGGAAAAGTAATACTCTACCTACCCCTGGCAAAGACTTTCTCAATGGTTTGTAAGTTTCTTATTTTGTTTGGGTAAGAGTGCACTTTATGCCGAACATTCATTGGAACCGATTCCTCGGAACAGTTCAGAGATCAGTTCCCAAAAATAATCCCATGAATCGAACCAATCAAAAAGTAAATTCTAGACAAGTTTTGCAGACCACCTAATAAGCAATCGTAACCTAACTTCACACCAGCAAACTAAGATATATCATGAAATGATAATAGATTACGATTGCTAACCAAATGATCTACCACATTCACCAAGAATTTACTCTGCAATTACTAAGTACAAGGGCAATATACTTGAGAACTGACGCTGAAATATTCCGAGAAATCAATGCCGGTGAAACGCTATCAATTTTCAGATCTAAATGAGGAGCTACCGCCCCCCAAACCCCCCGCTCAAGTACTATAAAAGCATCAAAAACAACAATAAATAACCAAACCACTACTATAAATCTAACGTAATAAGGTCTAAAATTACTGTAAAAAAATTAATTTACACTCACCATTAATTATAAATCAACCACCCAGCAGCAGACTATCCCCTTATGACTACGGCGCATTCGACCCATATTAAATTTACGTCTACCGAACAAACTCTCGTCCACTCCAACTGCTATTCCAGGACTCCGATAAGGTCATATTTCAACAACAACAACAACGAAAAAAAAATAATCTGAAACTCACTTTAGAATATCAGAAACAAAACGACATGCAAACTGACTTCACTTCACCAACGCAACAGTCACATTCAACCGTACAACATTCGAACATCAGTTACGAATACATAACAACCAATCAGCGACTTCAACAGAACCAACCAACCACAGCACAGGAGGCAACATCAGTGCCACCAACCGCTAAAACACCGACTTCGTACCTGTTACAAATAACAGTGATTCCGTTCCCCCAATGCCACTTTCAGTGACAAAATCACTTGTTCGGCATAAACTGCACTTTGTATGTACCGGTTTACCAGTAGGACAGTTGGTGGCTAATCACACTATCTAGTTGTCATATTACGATACAATGCTGGATTTATTATTATTATTCACTTCAGGCCCATGTATTGTTCTTGTTTCGGAACGATCAGCCATCAAAATTCCCATTTGTCCACAAACAATCCCACCTGTCTGTAGTTCGAGATTTTTTACATTTCGTTAAAAAAAAAAAAAAAAAAAAAAAATCGTATGTTTCTGGCATTTGTGAGGACGAATGTCGAACCCACTCCACCCTCAAATATATCTACACAGACAGGCCTTCTTTGGGTAGAGGTTTCATTTCTCCCACACTTATGGTTCAAAAGTTCTCGTAATTCAAATCTGATGCTTCTTAATAATAGTAACTCAAACTGAATACTTAATATTTATTTACAGAGAGTAATTGATGCATTTTTATTGAATTTGAAATACGATAAGTGTTTTCAGATTTCCATTAAAAGTGCACTAAAAAGAATCTCTACTGTACTGTCTCAACTACTCCACCTGTGGTTTTCTCAGCAGGACTAAGTACATCATATGAAAACGGAATCACTTTATATGAAAACACCTTGTACTTCAAATGAGATTAGAAGTACAAGGCAAAATTGCTCTTCGGTGGTAAAACTGACTCGTTTATTATTGAACAATTCCAACAATGAGATTTACTGATAAAACATTGAAAACTAAACATTCTGCAGTTACAAACTCCAAATATATGTGTGTCAACTTCTTGTGACTGCTTTTAATTTCTTATAATTAATATAAAGTTTAAATCTGAACATACATGAAAGACTTAAGAAAATTACGCACATTACTCTACAAGAGATGAGTATTGCCTTGTTGATATTAAAAGTGATGCATAGCTGAATTTAAACTTAAGCTATTAAAAATTAATTGTGCATATCGCTTTTCTTCAGTAACACAATTTTAATTTCAACAAGGCAATTGTCATGATTTGTAGTGTAATGTAAATAGTCGTATGTGGCTACTTAATATTCTTAACATTTCAATGCATATTCAACTTTAAGTGTGGGACTAACTCCAAAAGATTAAAAAGTAATTACACGTAGTTGAGCCACATATTTAGTTTGTCAACATAGAATGTTTGGGTATTATCTAGTTTCTCCCTCAAATCATTTGACAGTGATTCTGGTTCACTTGGTAGTGATTACTCTTCGTTACTTGTAACAGTCATGAGTATGAATACAATGAGGACGTATGGTATACAGCGCATAAAACACGAAACTACTTGTGCTAGACGGCCAGTAAAAAGCACGAATGCTATCTACCCAAGTCAGAACAGGAGCGCAGCAAGGGGCCCCGAGCTGTAGCGAGGAGAATAAATGCCATCTGAATGTTTTAAAATTAGTCCAAGTAGATATTTTATAGGACTGAACAAACAAACAAACAAACAAAAAAAAATCAGTTTTAATTTTTTAACCCTTCCACCTTCAATGAAATAAATTTTCATAGAAAGAAGTAATTCAATTTTCATCTATAACTTAATTTTGCACTGAAAAAGACAACAGCAAGAGTAATTGAAATGATACATAAAGGCAAAAAACCTTAACGACACAATGTTAATGCCAAGTCCTCTTTCACATTTCAAACTGTGAACAGGTAACAGTTTACCAGTGAATATATTGATCTCTTAATCGTATCCTTTATTTAGTTATTAGCAGATATTCATTATTATTATTTACATGATTATGTGTTGATAGCTGAAGATATATTCATTCTAGACACCTTAACGCCATACCGGAATATTGCGATGAGGCTGCAAACCTCGACATGCTTTAAGACTCATTCACTAAGTGAACACTAGTTTTGTAAACGTTAATAATAAGCTTTGCCCCTGTATTATGAACATCAGGTTGGAAGTACTAATGCTTCACTAAATGATCATCTTCCAAGTACTTATCACATCATGTACTCTAGTTTACAATTAAGTTAGGCATACAAGCATTAAAAAAAAAAAAAAAAAAAAAAAAAAAAATCAAGTTTTCTACCAATTGAGGTTATTGTGTAACTGTACGAACATAAGACATCGAGCCTTAATCTCTCTTCCACTTCTTGTAATAAAATTGCTGTTCTCTGCCTACTAATAAGGAAGTAGATAACAAGAATTACAGGAATGACCCCCCCCCCAAAAAAAAAAGAGCGTCAAAAGATTGCGATCTTGGCCAATAATTAGTTTTCGGTTCAGAGGTCACAAAATTTTTAAACGTCCCCTAAATAGAGTTTTATTATTATTATTATTATTAACGGAATAAGCACATCACACTGAGTTAAGTGATACTTTGAGTTTGGCTACACTATATGTAGTTCTCCAGATATAAGGCCTACAAGAAAATTTTTGATTGAAATACCTTTTGTTTAAAAAAAAAAATGGAATGTAGTATCTCCCCCAAATCCATCGACAACTCCAAAGCCGGTACTGTGACAAAGTGAGCCGTTGTAAACGAGCACGTTTGTGTATACCCACCATCGCTGACGCACCCTTACCCTGGCGTTCGGATACCCCTGCTACGCTCCTGTCTTGACTCGGTTAGTTAGAATTCGTGCATTTTAGGAGCCACGTAGCTCAAGATGGTTTGTGCTTTATGCACTGTATATTTTATGCCATACGTATTTATACTCTTCACAATTACAAATAACGAACCGTAATCACTACTAACTAAGCCAGTGTCACTATCAAGTGATTTGTGGGAGAAATTAAGTAATATTCCAAGATAATTCAAATTAATGAATATTGTTCACATTGTAATAAACACAAACGGTACTACACGAGAGAAGTGTTGGCAACAAATATTATGAGCCATATTGCCTACGACCTGGTAAATGCAATTTCGTAATTTGGTCACACACGAAATTATCTCACAACATGAAATTTGGGTTAAAGTCAAAGCCGTACAATATTGTGAAAATAGTTTGTAGCAATACTGTGAAAAAAATAATGAGAAGAAATGGATAATGTCCTCGTTTGTGCTCATAATATGTAAGAAGACCAATGTTTATTTATTCATTTTCATAAGCGGTTATCAAGATGGAACTATTTGACAAGCGGAGAGAATTACAAAGTTGAAATGTGGAAAAGTAACGAGCATTTGAAGTCTGGACGTGGCTGCAGGTATGCAAATATGTTATCCTGGATGAGAACCAATATGGATGATGAGGAAAAATCTTTTGAAACTGTGTAAAAGTCAGGCATTAATAAATTAACAACAAACTGCAAGAGGAAGAAGTTATACTTTTCAATGTAATGGTAAATCACACATTCAAAGGTCGAACTGGCGAAAAGAAGCAACGAAGGGAACATTTTCTGAGCATGCTCATTAAGCCTGACCTAACCTAACCTTGAACGTTTTGTCGGAAACCAGGCAGACAACTTCGGAAATTTATTTCTACCTTAACCTAATCTGACTTTAAACTTTTTGTCGAAAAACCAGGGGACGATTAACTTCGAAATAATTGCAAAAACCCTGTGCCATAACCATTTATTCACTTTGTAGATTCACATTATATACTAGTAACTTACACGTAGTTTCTGATGATAGGCTGTATCTTTACACAATGGTTGTATACAGATTTTAATGTGTTCAAATGAACACCCAAAACAAAACAAAAACAAAATACACTGTAAAATTACTTAGTGAATTATTGTATGTACAAGGGAAATTTCTTACCTAGTCTGTTCTTGGTTCCTTCGGAATCACTTAGGTGTTTTGCTGTTGATGAGGATAATCCATCAGAGTGACTTCCCTTGTTCAGCGATTCTTGAAATTTTCCACGAGAAATGAAATTATGATCATTCTCTCTGTCCACTTTACGGGAAAACCCTCGGCCAATCCGAGAGTTGGCACCTCTCCTTTCCACTGTTCCTCGTGCCATCCGAACTTCATCCCGAATTCGTGGCCGAGGTTTGGCCCTATGCTCTGGTCTATCACGTTGACAGATCACAATCGTTGGAAGTGGACTCCTAATATCAATGCTACTGTCACTGGAACAAAACAACAATTTGTCTTTCTCCCCTTCCCCCTTGTCAGTAACTTTGGACTTGACTTCCCTATCGGGTTCTCTAGTATCGTCCGGATCTTTGGAGCTTTTTGAAGCTTTTGGCTTATTGTTAGAACTATTGGTTTGCATTACCTTATCCTTACATTACGGTGTTGTAACTATCCAACTTGTTCTGTAGTTAGAATAAACCACATCCGTGACATGTAGGTCCGTTTACACCTTAACGTATTTGGACCAGACCCCACTATTGCTCTTCCATGCAGCTTATCTAGTGACAATGGTGGCACATCAATGCGAAACAAATGACTAACCGTTCCACAAAAATATTACTTTTTTAAAGAAAGAACAAGTTATAAATAGATTAAAATGATTCCATTTTAATATTGTTTTAAAAATTTTTTACTAATCAAATATTGGATATTTACCTTTAATATATCAATTTAAGAGATAGTATGTTCAGATTGAGAACATCCAGGCCATTATATTATGACGATAAATATATTTTCTTTTTCTAAATATTAGTTCATATTCAATTTTACTGGGCACATATATTATCACAGATCACATAGTCTAACAGATATGTATTATGGATATAAGTATATCTAGTACCATGATCACCATATTATGCTTACACACGGCATATGGTATAACAAAAATAAAAAAAAATAAAAAAACTTTCAAAAACCATGTTCTTTAAAGCCGCTTTTCAATAATAATATATGCCAATCAGTCACTGGGTAAATTTGCAGTAAGTCTGCGAACTTACTGCATATTTACTCAGTGACTGGTTGGCATACGGTCGTAATCAGAGTCGCTCTGCCACGTGACTAGCGCCATACTAAAAAATTCTAATAACACGTTTCATGCAGTAGTCAGACTCTTAGTATGACTCTAATCATACGTGAAAATGACTCTGCATAGGCCCGTCGTGATCACCGCTGACATGGCCACCGCATTGGTGGTCAAGCGGATGGTTGCCCACTGGATTTTTGAAAGGTGTTCATTTCTCGAATATATATATATATCAAAACATACTAATGAGTATTTTCTCCAAAATACTGATTTTAAGTTTAAATATAAAATATTGATATAAAATGTTCCTTAAAATATTTATTCAAATACTTCAATATTTGAAGATATTAAGGGAAGATATATACCCGTCTGAATTCTCTGCGAAAGACGCGCAATTGTGTCGGCCCTAATCACATGTACCCCTGCTGACGACGTCAGCTTTGTCCAGCACATATTGTGTGAGAAATTGCATAAGTATATCTATATATGATATTACAGGCAATGGATATCTATTCTCATGTATTGTTAGAACACGGGCGTCGTTAGCGAGGGGGTCGGGGAGGACGCGTCAGCCCAGATTTTAGTCAAATGTATTTAAAGAAACTAAGAGAACTTTGTATATATATAACTTTTGTGGGAAAGAAGATTTTGATTTTGATTCCCCCCCCCCCCGATATTTAAAAAGCTAACGACACCAGTGGTTAGAAAACAAGGATTTCTGAAAACTGATTCTTCGCAACATCGATTACTGTAGAGCCTAAATAAGAGCAAAAAATTTGAAGGGTACTAAGGCGTGCCAAAAAACCCTCATACGTTAATGCGAGGAAATGAACTAAAATAAACTAAACTGAAAGAAGAGTGAAGCCCTCCCTGCTAGTCTAGTGGTTAGTCCGTGTCCCTTGGGTGCAGATAGTCCCGAGTTCGATTCTGATGGGAAAGCACAAAATTTAATTTTCACTTTCATTAACTATTTGTCTCCTTTAACCTAAATGGCATAACTGAGATACATTAAACTTTTTTTTAAAAAAATACATTTTTTTACAAAGAGGTAAGCAAAGTGTCTTCCTATGGGCAGAATTCGTTAAATGACAACCTCAAACACATATTATCATTTAATCATTGATCTTATTTATTTCGAATTTCTATAGAGGTACGCGATGGGTCAGTGGTAGAGCATCTGTGTATGGGGTATCTGGTTCGATCCCAGCTCGCGTCAAGTGACCTTTGTAGTCAACAAACATCATGTGAGTGGGTTTTCTTGGGATTCTCCCACTTTATATTCCATTATTTCATTCTGAACACAGTTTTAAAATTCTTTCATCATTGAATACCGTGGGTAATAACAGTGTGGGCAATTGCTCTCCTCTGGATTTTCTAAAGAAGTTAGGTTCTTCGAAATACTGTAGGGTAGAGTGGGGACAACTGGGACAATTTTCCGTTGCGATTTTTTTTAAACCTACAATTTTCCTTCAATTGATAAACCAAAGGTGGCATATTAAATATTGATCCTTTGGGAACAGTCCACATTTTTTTGGAAGTCAGTAGAAATATATTTCTTTAAAAATTTGTTGAAGTTACTTCAACAGCGCATTTTGTCCCATTTGTCCACATTGGCAGGTCAACTGGGACAAAGTAATATATATGTAAATAGTGGGGAGTTTACATTATGGGGCATTTACACTTAGTCGATTTGCGTTCGATTCAGTTGAATTGACGTCACTTTCAACTTAATCGACCGTGTAAACGGGACTTCAACTTAATCGCTTGTTGATCGAAGGCGACTAATCGACTGGCAACTGAATTAAAAGACGTTCTATTTTCTGTGGTTGAAATAATTGAACACATCCATCAATCTGATTCGGCCTAGTTGCTTCGATTTAGTGGCAAATGCAGCGAGTCGATTTAGTCGTGCGACTAAATCGACTAAGTGTAAACGCCCCATTAAATGGTCGACATTACACGGTAAACCAGTATGAGTTTTAAATATATGACTATATAAACAAGAAACATCATACTGAGGACCAATTTTTAATTGCTACTTTTAGTGATCAAAATTGTACAAGTAACCTTTAGACCTATCGGCAAAAATTATGAGAAAAATGTTGAGCATGATTCTAACATTCATTTTTATTAGTTCCGATTTGAAAACTTTGTGAACATAAAGCACCCAATAAGTTGTAGGTAGTTGATTAAACTAGTCGCAAGGAGATGAACATAAGATATGGTAATATGAAGTAGATTATTAATGGAAAACAATGCCTGTAATACAATCCTTACGATTAACTGCCACTAGGTTTACAAAAACAGAATATATTAACCTATTTACACTATTAGAAGTACTGCATACAAAAATATATCCAGTCGGGACAATCGGGACACTGTCCCAGTTGTCCCCACGTGAAATGCCCTAGTTGACCACACACTGCCAATTTTTACATTCCATCTCCTTACTCAAACCCGCTTAACCTAGCGCATGGAATCGACTTTCTGTGTTGGAGCCCTAAAAGCACGTGTTCAACACAGATATTCGCCTTACGAGTACATAAGTGTTCTAAGAGGGAAATTGCGTTCATAATACGATAGAAAGTATTTAGTTTTACCTGTCAAAAATGTTGTTGCTTTCCTCTTCTTTGTGCTTGTTAGATTGTACGACTCACACAACATAAACAACAACCGTCTGACAAATCATCCACAGTACTATAAAAGTTCTAGTTACTTCCATCAGATGGTATCAACAATCAATGTCAAAGTTGACCTGCCGTCCCAGTTGTCCCCACTCTACCCTACATGTCTAAACGTATTAGATTTGCTTCCTCACCCCCTACAGTATTAATTACATTTTTGCTCTAATAAATAAAATTATGCAATGTGTGTCAATGACTTCGTTTGTGTATCGGATTCACACTAAGTAGACTTTGTGGTGAACAAACACCGTGTGCTTGGGTTTTCTTTTAATCACCTTTTTCTTTACCCATAATCATGGGACATAAATCTGAAATATTTTATTTTATTTGCCCCCACACCCTTGGAAAAATCATGCGGGCGTTTCTGTTGAAAAGCTAATGTAATGCACATGGTGACAGACTATATTTTATCCCAAAATACTAGATCGGAAGCGCCTGAGCCGCCATTTTTTCAGATATGTATAAGAAGCAATCTGAAGAAGTACTGGATCGATTTGAAAAAAAAAATAATAATAAAGAACAGTTAGAATGCTAATATAATGTGATTTGATATTTTTTCCTGGAATATGGACAGGGAGCGGCTAGACTGTCTTTTTTTTTTTTTTGTATGATTAGTATGCTATACACGTTTCATGATAATTTTATTGATCATATCACAATATAAGAAAGAATTTTGGATATGATTCAGCAAATAATTTAATCATAAACGATAAAATCTTTTTTCAGTTATTAGTACAAATAATTAAAAATTCATTTTGAGTTCTTCAAGCCATATAATGTAAAAATATTTTAATTTAATAATCCCACGATTATGCCCTTCTATGCTAAGGGAGACGATGATTAAGGCAAGTGAATGATTATGTAAAAATTGGCGGAATGAGAAAGTAGGAGGAAACGAAATACCCTGAGATAACCCTCTAACACGATGTTGTCCACTAGAAACTTACTTGGCCGGGGATCGAATCAGAGACCTCACTGACCCCTACCACTGAGCCACCGTGCCCCCCGCCATATAATGTAATTACGTACCATTAGTCCACAAGCGCAATAACAAAGGAATTTAAGCTTTAAGCATCTGTGAATAGTGAAGTATGGAAGAGGTGGTTTTTGGTTTTCACCTAGGGGTAAAAGTATATCTGAAAAGATAGGGTGACGGTGACTATCTTGGCCCATTTTGACTTTTAGGAAGTGGAGGGACGCCATAGATATTGTCTGGAAGTGGGGGAATGGCATCATTCCGCGTTTCCGCTCACTTTTACTCCTGGTTTTGAGTAAACAGTTATCACATTAAGATTACACTTACACACACAAATATATATTGGCGGATCCAGGATATGATCAAGGGGGGGCTAAATTATAGTTTGCCGTTTTATTCAGTGTAATACAGGATTGAAGCCCATTTTATCCAGTGTATAGCTGAGCGTCAAGGGAGGGGGTTATATTCCCTATAGCCCCCTGGATTCGCCATTGTATATATATATATATATATATATATATATATATATATATATATATATATATATATATATATATATATAGTATCTCAAAAGTCCCCTGACATTGGGTAACTCTGTTATTATCAGATTTACAACAAAAAATGTGATAAGAAAACCATCTCCAAATATGATGTTTTCAATCTAAAGTGAAGAAGGAATTATTATCAAATCGGACGAGCCATTTGCTGGGCTGTACACTCTTTATGTGCCCAATGTTAAATGAAAATGCAACATTTCCATTAATAGAGGAGCTGGGGGACGGAAGGTTGGGGCGAGAGGTGGATAAAGTTTGTAAGAGTGTGGTGAATGGGGGCATGTTTGAAATGGGAACTGGCCATCGACATATTAGTGTAAAAGACAGTAAATAACTTCATTCACTTATGTTGTGGATCCAGGTAAAGGACAACGTTGCATTTTCATTTAACATTGTGTGTATAATGAGTGTACAGACCAAACGGCTCGTCTGATTTATAAAAAAAAAAAATCCTTTACTTTAGATTGAAAACATCAAATTTGTAGGTTTCCTCTCTTACCTTTTGTTGTAACTCTAATAATAACAGAATTACCCTATGTCAGGGGACTTTTGAGGCACCCTCCACATAAATCCATTCCTCTTTGGTTACATTTTGGTTACGCTACTGTCTGTGACACGGTATTGTATCGTTTAAAATCTTGGTTCATGCTAGAGACAACCACGTACGAACTACAAACCTAATTTTTTTTTCATAACCTGTTCAGCTGACTTTTTTCTTATTTAATAAATAAATATTTCAGTAACCACACATATACGCCGGAATATAGGGATTCAGCCCCTTGAGCCCTTCCAATAATGTCCTTGAGGGGACTGAACCTCCCAATATTTCAGTGCCATTTTCGTCTTCTTATTTCTACAAAATAATTTTCTTCAGTAACTATAAAAAATTACTACTCAAATATATATTACCATATTGGGAATACATTATTTCCTTTTTAAAATAATATTAGTGTCCCAAACAACTATTTTCTTTCTTTCAGACTATTTATTAATAGGGAAAATAGATCTTGGCATTTTTTCTCTGCTCTCAACTTCAACTGTTTACTGTTAAAATTTATTAGTACGGCATGTTAGTTTCTCGCTCCAAAAGAAGTTTTAAAAAATTCTCATTGTTTCAGTGTTTTGTTTAACAGTAGCTTTGAAAAGAAGAGTTTTTTATTGTGATAATTTGTTGTTGCTTCAATTTTCTGAAAAAAAAAAAGATTATGCATTTTATTTTTTTAAAAAAAATTATAATCATTTAAAATTGAGCAGTGTTAGTTGGGTAGATTTGGAAAAATGGATCATTTGTAGTGGGAACGAAAAAATTGTTGAGTGAGTCTATGTCGCTATTGAAACTGCATTGTGATAAGCTGTCACGTGTTTATAGTTAAAGGCACAGGAACGGGGTGTGTAAATATATATGGAAGTGGGAAGAGCTAGTGGAAGAACAGGAGCCCAAAAATGTAGGGGGGGAAGCGGCGGCTGAAGTTAGGGGGGCCCGATCCAACCATATTATAGTTAATTTGCAAGCCTACCGTGAAAATTTTAGGGGGGTGGGGGCTGAATACGGGCCTGAAGAACAGCAGAGTATTATTGTGGAATGGAGGAATAAGCAGAGTTTTATTGTCCAGGAGAGAAGGATTTAGGCTAAGATTTATTTAAGACTGCAAGATGTCTAAACCGTCTTTTTTTTTTTTAATTAACCAACCCGTCATATAACAATTCCTTTATTTCGACTTACAGATACTAAACTTAATAGTGTTGCCCACTGTTATTTACAAGGAGCGGGTTTATGTTAGTCCCTAATTAAGAATCTTCATCCCGGCGAAATTAAAATACCGCTAATTTTACAGTAATTATGTGATATCTTCAAATAGATAAAAGATAATTGAAATGTGGAACAAGAGCGCCGTAGACAATATTATTTTGCATGATGTACCGTTACCACAAGTCACCTAGTGGCTTTCCGTTTTCAGCCGTTTAGAAACGCGAAAATAAATGCCGATTTTCAAAATGGCTCGAAATCGAAAGCAGATAAGTGAGTCGTGATAACGGTTTCTCATGTAAAATAATATTGTCTAGGGCGCTCTTGTTCCACATTTCGATTATCTTTTATCTATTTGAAGATATCACATAATTACTGTAAAATTAGCGGTATTTTAATTTCGCCGGGCTGAAGACTCTTAAGCAAATGATAGAACGACTAGCGTGAATAATTGATTTTACTTAACTCTAATCTTAGGTAATCTTAACATAATTCAATAACACATTTAGTTGTTGGATAAATAAATCATATATCTTACTCCAACTCAAATATTTATTTATTTATTATTATTTATTACACGAATTTCTTTCCTAGAATATTTTTACACAAACGTAAATTTTGTAAATTAATAAGGTAAACATATCACTCTCGTAGTTACAACAACTGATTCGCGCAATTACAAAAAAAAAAAAAAAAAAAAAAAAACACTTTTGCAGATGACTTCATTACCTTATTCTCCACAGTGTATGACACAATAAAGAAAAGTAATTTCTTCATCTCCTTCCAAACTAAGTTCTTCAACAATTTATAATGCTCCATTAGTATAGTAATGAGCCATACCTCGCCATGTGAACTTTGTGATGGACAAACACCGTGTGCGTGGGTTTCCTCAGGGTTCCACCGTTTCATTCATTACTCATCATCACCTTTTCCTTTAGAATAATACTAGGAATCTAGAAGACGAAAACATGGATACTTCTTCTGACGAAGACTGACAAGTGACTGATCTATGATATTTATTATTTTGTTGCGGAGTAACATAGAAACATCGGCATTTTGTATTGTAAATGTACATATTTCGCATTAATGTGGCCAACAACATAATTCTTGATTAAGAAAACGCCCATGAAAAAAAATATAAGAAAATCTTCAAACCTAAGCTTGTGTTGTCTGTTTTCTTTTGCACACAGAAAGAAATTGTTTTGTAAATAAATATAGAGAAGTCCAAAATGTGCAAAAAGTGTTCTGGAGCGCAAACAAGGTGAGTTGCGGTGACGGAGAAATCATCAACACCCAATCCAAAATTTCAGTGTATCAGATATTGTTCTAAGTATGTACGTACCTTGAGGGTCGCGAATCTGATAATTCCATATTGAATATATTGATTTCTATCAATTTCATAAGGTTTTTGAAGTAACTATTGAAATCTGCAATCCAAAAAAAAAAAAAAAAAACATATAATTCGATACCCATGTCGATACAATACTCCAAAAATATTCTTGTCAATTTTACGGTCGCCATATTGGGTGCCGTATTGAATGCCTCGATTTGTATCAATTTCATAACATTTTTGACATTATTATCGGAATCTGCAACCCAAAAAACATATAATTTGATACCCATCTTGATAAAATATACAAAAATATTCCTATCAATTTTACAGCCACCATCCTGGCCGCCATCATGAATTACTCGAAACGCTCAAAATGTACATTTGTACACCCGGCAGGTTCAGATTCAGCACCCTCAAATTAGGTGAAAGCCACCGAGAAACATTAGACATACTGAAATTTTTAGTTTCGATGGATTTCCTCCAGACTATTAAGACAACGTGACCTCTAACAACAAATTAGAATCGTCATGTGAGTAAAAGCCTCCAATCAGCGACGAGTGATTCACAGCGCTATCGATACTATTAACGGTTTCTTCCAATTGATTATGCATCCCAAGAAAAAAAATCTACTTCATCCTTAACTCTCTACTAAACCGGAAGTGATAGAAATCTACTACGAATTCCGGTTTCAATATTGATACACATACAGCAAAAACAATGAGAAAGCGAGAAATGTTTTTTAAATCGTTTTACCATTTTTAGAATAGGCACCATGTTATCTCTCATCCTCTATTCAAACCGGAAGTGGAAGAAGAGAGAAAACGGTAATACACAGCGAGAAACAGTTTTCTGCAATCGATTATGCGTCCCAAATATACATTCCATTTCCACTCTAATTTCCCTACTCAAACCGGAAGTAGTAGAAATCTACAACCACTTCCGATTTTAATGTTAATTGGACGGATGAAAATTACAATAGTCAAAAAATGACTTAGGCAGAAAAACTAGGTAAATTTGTTAACAAAAAATGTGAAGTGAGTCAGAGACTCATCTTGAAAAACAGCAGATTTCAACAGATGACTGTGAAAGTTCTATAGGCTATCCAGAGTTTGGTCTGTACTGTGACTGCTTATGGGCTATTACTTCTGTGTACGTACCCCCTTACACAGAACAGATTTCACTACTGTAGTTTATCTTAAAAAATGTTAAATATTTACCGACGATACAAAAATAATTTCCATAACTTCTCATTTCCTTATAAAGTATTTAATTAGCTTTTACAGGCTAGTTTTTGTTTTTGCAATTCGAAAGGGGGAGGCACGAAAGCGTAACGGCTGCTAGAAAGTTGCCGCTGCATTTGCACGTAACTAAAACTGTCTGCTCAAAGGTAGCATTGCCAACTACCGAGAAATTTCACCGTAGTGTCAACCCACATTCGTGAACTCATTAGTGTGGTTCACTTCCTCCGATTTTAAGTATGATAAAAGTACGGACAAAAAGAATTGAACGAAATCATTCTGACTTTTAAAAAAGGTAAAACTTCTATTCATCTCCTTTTCTTTCTTTTTTTCTCTATCTCAACCAAAGAAAAATATTTTAATCAAGAACGGAAAGAGAGCAGAAAAATGATTACAGCTTAACGTGAATCCGAATCACTTGTGTCCCCACCGCGAATCGAACCCGGGACCCTTTGATTACAAGGCGACGAGCGTAACCACTCAACCATAGGGGACACTATGAATAAAAAGTAAGTAATAACTTCAGGGGATGGTCTGCAGGGTGTTTTTTCAAGTACGAAATTACCATCTCAGGTAGTTCAGTTTTATTACTTGGATTATTATTATTATTATTATTATTATTATTATTATTATTATTATTATTATTATTATTATTATTATTATTATTACAATCATATTCCATATCTTTCCGAAACTATTAACTTGTTTTGTATTAAAAATAAACGCAAAGTGTAAAACTTCTGGGTTCCTGTCACCACGGCATGGCGCGTCCTCAGGTTGCGGATCGAGGAGAAGGCCTCTAGATATAGAGGTTAGCTGCGAATATACTGAATAAGCAGTCGCGGACAGACGACTAGGAGTGGTCCTCCAGCTTGGGGGTTTGGGTAGGGCTAACAACCTCATCCTGTAAAAAAAAAAAAAAAAAAAAAAAGCACTTGTTCAGAAATATTCACAAAAGCCTCGGACAAGGATTGATAACTTGGCACGGCCTCAGCAAAAGAAAATGGACATGAGATTTGGAACATGGAATATTAGGAGTCTTTATAGGGCAGGCGCATTAAAATCCATAACGAGTGAGTTAGAGAAATACAGGATGGACGTAGTAGGAGTTCAGGAAGTTAGGTGGGAAGGAAATGGATCTGAGAATTCCGGAAATTTTACGTTCTTTTACGGAGAAGGAAATAAAAATAACCAGTTAGGAACAGGGTTTTTCGTTCATAAACGTATATTACCAGCAATTAAACGGGTTGAATTTGTTACTGATAGACTTTCCTTTATTACTCTTAAGGGACGGTGGTGTGATATTATTGTTTTAAATGTACATGCCCCAACTGAAGATAAGGATGACAATATAAAAGACAGTTTTTACGAAGAAGTGGAACGGATATTTGACCAACTCCCGCGATACCATATGAAAATTCTATTAGGGGATTTCAATGCGAAGGTAGGACGAGAGAATATTTTCAAACCGACTATAGGAAACGAAAGTCTGCATAAGGAAAGTAATGACAACGGTGTTAGACTCGTGAATTTTGCAACATCCAAAAACCTAATCGTGAAGAGTACAAAATTCCCAACATCGCGACGTTCATAAATACACTTGGACATCACCAGACGGATAAACACACAATCAAATTGATCACGTTTTAGTAGATAGAAAAAGGCAATCTAGCATAATTGATGTCCGATCGTTTAGAGGGGCTGATTGTGACACAGACCACTACCTGGTAGCAGCGATAATACGAGAGAGGTTATCGTTGAATAAAGGTAATATTCATTGTCCGAAAACGGAGAGGTTCAATTTAAAGAAATTAGAAGAGAGCCAGGTAAGAGAGAAATACCAGATTAAAGTTTCGAATAGATTCTCGGCTTTAGAAGATTCGGAGTGCACTAGAGTTGAGAATACCTGGATTGAAATTAGAGATAGCATTAAAATTTCAGCAAAAGAAAAATTGACACACGCGGAAATACGTAAGAACAAACCATGGTTCGACCAGGAATGCATAAAACTTGCAGAGGAGAGAAAACAGGCAAAGTTACGCTGGCTACAAAATCCAAATGAAATAACTACACAAAATTTCGCAGATATCAGGCGGGAAACTTCCAAAACTTTTAGAACAAAGAAACGCGATTCTTTTAAAGCTAAAATTAAGGAACTTGAAGATAATAGTAAAAATAAAAACATTCGGGACATGTATAAGGGAATCAACGAATTTAAGAAAGGCTATCAACCTCGTGCTTATATATTAAAGAAATCTGACGGTACAGTTATCACTGACACGGATAGCATGTTAAATAGATGGAAAGATTTCTTTGACGATTTGCTTAACACGCAACCAAAAACTAGCGTGTGTGGAGAAAAGGTGATACACACCGCAGAACCGTATATTCCAGAACCCAACCGAATAGAAGTAGAAACCGCTATAAAGAAATTAAAGAAACACAAATCTCCGGGTGTAGATGAAATTCCGGCTGAGTTAATTTTAGCTGGAGGCGAAAAATTGTGGAACAAGATACACAAACTCATTCTCCTTATCTCGAACAAGGAAGAATTGCCACAAGAGTGGAAAGAATCAATCATTGTTCCAATTCACAAGAAAGACGACAAAACTGATTGTAATAATTATCGAGGCATTTCTCTTCTGTCAACATCCTATAAAATCCTTTCAAATATTCTGTTAGCAAGACTGACCCCATACGCAGATGAAATTATTGGAGATTATCAGTGTGGATTTAGACGAAATCGATCAACTATCGACCAAATATTTACCATTCGCCAAATACTCGAAAAGAAGTGGGAATACAATACCCCGGTACATCAACTATTTATTGATTTTAGAAAGGCGTACGACTCGGTTAGGAGAGAAACATTATACAACGTCCTTACAGAACTTGGAATACCGAGAAAGCTAATTAGATTAATTAAGATATGTTTAAATGAATCTCAAAGTAAAGTCCGTGTAGGAAAATATTTGTCCACGAGCTTTCACGTCTTAAATGGCCTGAAACAAGGAGATGCGTTGTCGCCATTATTATTTAACTTCGTTCTGGAATACGCTATAAGGGAAATCAAAGGTATCAACCAGGGCCTAGAGTTGAACGATATTCACCAGGTTATGGCATATGCTGATGATGTAAATTTAATAGGGGATGATAGGAGAACAATAGAAAGAAATGCAGAGATATTATTAAACGCTTGCAGGGACATGGGTTTAGAAGTAAATGCAGAGAAAACTAAATACATGGAAGTGCGTCGGACCGGAATACAGCAAATTATGGATGCGTTAAAATATTAAATAATACTTTTGATAAAGTGGATAGTTTCAAATATCTAGGATCAATATTAACAGAGGAAAATCATATTCACGAAGAAATTAAATGTCGACTAAAAGCAGGGAATTCGTGTTACTATTCGGTTCAAAATCTCTTGTCGTCGCGAATTCTATCGAGGAATTCGAAGCTTAAAATATACAAAACGATAATTATGCCTATTGTTCTGTATGGCTGCGAAACATGGTCACTTACTCTGAGGGAAGAACATAGACTGAAAGTATTTGAGAACAAGATCCTGAGACGAATATTCGGACCCAAGAGGAACGGGAATGGGGAATGGCGGAAACTTCATAACGAGGAACTACATAATTTATATGGTTTACCCAACATTGTTAGGGTCGTTAAGTCTAGGAGGCTTAGGTGGGCGGGTCATGTAGCTAGGATGGAAGAAAGTAGAAACGCTTTCAAAGTCTTGACTGGAAGACCAATCGGAAAACGACCATTAGGAAGACCTAAGCGCAGATGGGAGGACAATATTAAGATGGATCTCGCAGAGATCGGAATACCAAGTAGAAACTGGATGCAGTTAGCTAAGGATAGAAGTCAGTGGAGAGCTTTTGTGAACGCGGCATTGAACCTCCGGGTTTCATAGGCCATAGAGTTAGTTAGTTAATATGTAAGTTCGATTATTAGCTATATTCCTCGTCGGGAGGGAAATTTCAGCGAGAGTTGCTGTAGGACACATTTCATATTTCTTCTTTTATCTTTCTTGTATTGAAATTTCTTTGGACGTCATAATTGACTGTGATTTTTGTTGGGTTTCATAGTAGCATTGGTTACAGAAACTACACCAGAAAATAGGGAGCGGTTTGGTGCGGTGGGTGGGACCAATTGCTTACCTACTGTATCGTCTATTGTCGCGCTAGGTGACTCATGTTAGACTCCAGTAAAATTCTTCTCTGTTGTGTCTTTACTATTATGCAGAGTGTGGAGGAGTGTGGTCTCTGAGCATTCGGCATTTTGTTGATTGTGTTTATTTACGTACTGTCCTGTTATGGGAATAAAATCGCGTGTGTCTGTGTGTACGTAGGTGCATGAGTGTGTGTTAATATATCAAAATGAAAGAAGTTAGACAGCACCTCTTTCAACCGTAAGAGTGGTCAAGTGTTGAAGAGAAAGGGCTATTGTCATGAACGTGTTTAATTAATTATTTAAAAAGCCGGTAAAAATATAAGTTGGGTCGCGATTGAAACAGCTGAAGCCACGAAAACTTCCAGGACAACTGTTTTCAAAATTGGAAACGAGTTATCACGTGGACCTTTAGTAACACCGATCAAGAGGCGATTAAGAAAGAAAATTTGCAAAGAACAATCGATTTGTAAAATATAATGAATTTGATAGTTGTTCGATCAGACAAAAAAAAAAAGTCCATGAGTTCTTCTTTAGAAATTTGCCACCAACACTCAATTCCGTTCTTAAACAGGTGAATTCAGACCCTGATTTACCAAACTTTAAAAGACCCATGTTCCACGTACTTTTAAAAAGAGCTCGAATTTATGAGAAATACATAAAAGTAAGTTCATGCTTATATATAGAGAGATTGATTCAAAGTGATAAGTTGTTTATTATTTATTTATTTAATTTATTAATCGTCGTGGTGGTGGATTTTTTTTACTGCGTGAGTTGGCAACATCAGTCGGCAGTATAATAGAAGTGCGATCTGTTCTGCATTTGTTTTTAATGCTCAACTTATATCGCTGTTCCCATAAGAGCAACAGTTCACTCTTAAGTCTGGATAAACAATAGTGATAAAGGAAACATAAGAAAAGTGGTGTATTCAGACAAGAAATATTCGCTTACTTCACTGTAACTTGCAGTCGTCCAATTGAGAAAATATCACCCCATCAGTGGCGTATTTACGATTTTGTTTCGGGAGGGGCTTTGCTAACTTTCGGGGGGGGGGGGCTTTGCCTGAAAATGTGAAAATTCTGCAAGATATTTCATATACTTGACTATAGTAAGTAAGATTTCGGGGGGGGGCTTAAGCCCGGAAGCCCCCCTAAATACGCCACTGCACCCCATATAAACTAAACTCCTTCACATAGCACTGTTATTTGTCTTAATACTGTACAGTCGAAGAAATAGATATTTTTCCATCTCAAAATGTGTTTAGTAACATTGCACGCGTCCAAGGGCAAGCGCTTCAGAAGATACTGCAAGATAAGTCACATATTGGCTGTGGCTTTATGTAATTGCCTTCCGGCTAGGCTATATACAAAGAGATGTCTGTGCCTTTTGTATCTCTTTTGTATCCACGCCGTCGCGACACACTTGTTTGATATTTTATTAAAAATAATATAAATTATAATAATGAAATGAAATGAAATCTTCAAGTTTTTCGTCCCACGGCTATGCCGGTTGGACTAAAGGAGACGGTGATGATGAGAGATGAGTGAAATGGTGGAATGAAGAAAGTGGGAGGAAACGGGAGAACCCCGAGAAAACCCACGAGCACGTAATTTGTCCACCACAAAGTTCACACGTAAATTATAATAATGTTCACCTATAAATTATGATAATGTTCACCTATAAGTTACTAAAGTAGTAATTGTACTACTGAGCATTCTTGCTTGCGCTGAAGATTTTGATTGGTTAAGCCAGCATCAAAATTGATTTTAACTAATTGTTAAATGCTTCATGATTTTTACATTTTTAAATATCGTAATATCCCATGGGAGTGCGCGTCACACCGGTTAGGAACCACTGTACTAGTGGGCCGGCAGGTCCGACGGGTAGCCTGCGGTGATCTACTGTTTGTAATTTGTATGGATAACGTTATTGCTTTATAAATCCTGTAGTACGCTCTTTAAAAGGTGACCACCTCTGATCTAGATTGACGGCCGCACTTGTCCGTATAATGAAAAGTTTTGTCGGTCTTAAAATTAAATTGAACTGTAAAACGCCTGAAATGTTATGCAACCCAGCAACTTGGTTTGGTCATGCGTGCTGCATACCTTTCTATTATCTTGTTATATCTCGTTCGATTCATCCGTGCGTGCGGCAAAATTGCGAACTAATTTCTTTGTTTACAACTGACGTCAACCGCACGGTAGGGTGGCTAGAGGTACTGGTTTTTGCTTGAGATTTCTTTTATATGCGATTTTTCAAGAAAATAGAAAGGATATCCAGAACGAAATGAAATTTAATTGAATCAGTTGTGTAAATACTTTGTCATCGTGCGCTGAATACGTAAAACTATTTATCATAGGCCGAAACACGAAAGCATGTAGGTGGCTGTAAACTTAAATTAGCTATATGAAAATAGAACTTAAGAATATCAAATAGTATATAATAATATCAAATACTTTAAAAAAAAAAAAAAAAGTCTACGGCAGTGGCAGAGATTGAAAAATATCATGGGACTAATAAACTATATCAAAGTAGCACAGGCAAGGCTGAAACGTTCGCCCCATTGGTCGGACAGACTTTCATGTACTCTTGCGATATCACATTAAATATTTTATTTCAGTATAAAGAGGTGACCTGAACTGCAGAGAAACAAGTTTCTTTCCTTCTAGTTTCCTTTATACTCATACGGGTTTGAAATACCGATGAAATTAGTTAAAGGATAAAAAGTAATACTTAATTTTATTATATTTTAGTTTGTTTACAGCTACTTACATAAGTCTTTACAAGTGATCAATGACACTGACCTTCACTCATCCTTTGAACTAATACTCAATGGTGCGACCGGTCCCGGGTTCGATTCAGTCGAGCCAACCTGAGTGAGATTTTCCTGAGTTCTCCTCATCCACACCACGCAAATGCCCGGATGATATCTAACAATGGTCCCAGGCCGTTTCTTTCCTTCCCACTCTTTTCTTCTAAAAATTCCCCAGGCAGTGTGATCGACAAGGGACATCATCCCTCATATGAGTGTGGCAGGCTAACATGACCATGGCTGCCGAAAGCCAAGGAATCTAATCTCTAATATTATAAACGTCATTCTATTTGAGTACATATAACTAACAAATATGCTTATTTTCAGTATTTGATTTCATATATAAATTAAATTCACTTCCCATTGTACAGTCAGTGACTTTTTTCGTTTGATGAAATTAGTTTCGTAAATAACTTCAGAATCCGTGTAACGTGGGTTCCTGTCACCACGGCATGGCGCGTCCTCAGGTTGCGGATCGAGGAGAAGGCCTCTAGATATAGCTGATGAGGTTAGCTGAGGTAATATACTGAATAAGCAGTCGCGGACAGACGACTAGGAATGGTCCTCCAGCTTAGGGGTTTGGGTAGGGCTAACAACCTCATCCTGTAAAAAAAGCACTTGTTGAGAAATATTCACAAAAGCCTCGGACAAGGAAAGATAACTTGACACAACCTCAGCAAAAGAAAATTGACATGAGATTTAAAACATGGAATATTAGGAGTCTTTATAGGGCAGGCGCGTTAAAATCCGTAACGAGAGAGTTAGACAAATACAGAATGGACGTAGTAGGAGTTCAGGAAGTTAGGTGGGAAGGAAATGGATCTGAGAATTCCGGAAATTTTACGTTCTTTTACGGGGAAGGAAATAAAAATAACCAGTTAGGAACAGGTTTTTTCGTTCATAAACGTATACTACCAGCAATAAAACGGATTGAATTTGTTACTGACAGACTTTCTTTTATTACTCTTAAGGGATGGTGGTGTGATATTATTGTCTTAAATGTACATGCCCCAACTGAAGATAAGGATGACAATATAAAAGACAGTTTTTACGAAGAAGTGGAACGGATACTTGACCAACTCCCGCGATACCATATGAAAATTCTATTAGGGGATTTCAATGCGAAGGTAGGACGAGAGAATATTTTCAAACCGACTATAGGAAACGAAAGTCTGCATAAGGAAAGTAATGACAACGGTGTTAGACTCATGAACTTTGCAACATCCAAAAACCTAATCGTGAAGAGTACAAAATTCCCACATCGCGACATTCATAAATACACTTGTACGTCACAAGACGGAAAACACATAATCAAATTGATCACGTTTTAGTAGATAGAAGAAGGCAGTCTAGCATAATTGATGTCCGGTTGTTTAGAGGGGCTGATTGGGACACTGATCACTACCTGGTAGCAGCGATAATACGAGAGAGGTTATCGTTGAATAAAGGTAATATTCATTGTCCGAAAACGGAGAGATTCAATTTAAAGAAACTAGAAGAGAGCCAGATAAGAGAGAAATACCAGATTAAAGTTTCGAATAGATTCTCGGCTTTAGAAGATTCGGAGTGCACTAGTGTTGAGGATACCTGGATTGAAATTAGAGATAGCATTAAAATTTCAGCAAAAGAAAAATTGGGACACGCGGAAATAAGTAGGAACAAACCATGGTTCTCCCAGGAATGCATAAAACTTGCAGAGAAGAGAAAACAGACAAAATTACGCTGGCTACAACATCCGAATGAAATAACTACACAAAATTTCGCAGATATCAAGAGGAAAACTTCCAAAACTTTTAGAACAAAGAAACGCGATTTTCTGAAAGTTAAAATTAAGGAACTCGAAGACAATAGTAAAAATAAAAAACATCCTGGACATGTATAAGGGAATCAACGAATTTAAGAAAGGCTATCAACCTCGTGCTTATATATTAAAGAAATCTGGCGGTACAGTTCTCACTGATACGGATAGCATCTTAAATAGATGGAAAGATTTCTTTGACGATTTGTTGAACACGCAACCAAAAACTAGTGCGCGTGGAGAAAAGGAGATACACACCGCAGAACCGTATATTCCAGAACCCAATCGAATAGAAGTAGAAACCGCTATAAAGAAATTAAAGAAACACAAAGCTCCGGGTGTAGATGAAATTCCGGCTGAGTTAATTTTAGCTGGAGGCGAAAAATTGTGGAACAAGATACACAAACTCATTCTCCTTATCTCGAACAAGGAAGAATTGCCACAAGAGTGGAAAGAATCAATCATTGTTCCAATTCACAAGAAAGGCGACAAAACTGACTGTAATAATTATCGAGGTATTTCTCTTCGGTCAACATCCTATAAAATCTTTTCAAATATTCTATTAGCAAGACTGACCCCATACGCAGATGAAATTATTGGAGATTATCAGTGTGGATTTAGACGAAATCGATCAACTATCGACCAAATATTTACCATTCGCCAAATACTCGAAAAAATGTGGGAATACAATACCCCGGTACATCAATTATTTATTGAGTTTAGAAAGGCGTACGACTCGGTTAGGAGAGAAACATTATACAACGTCCTTACAGAACTTGGAATACCGAGAAAGCTAATTAGATTAATTAAGATATGTTTAAATGAATCTCAAAGTAAAGTCCGTGTAGGAAAATATTTGTCCACGAGCTTTCACGTCTTAAATGGCCTGAAACAAGGAGATGCGTTGTCGCCATTATTATTTAACTTCGTTCTGGAATACGCTATAAGGGAAATCAAAGGTATCAACCAGGGCCTAGAGTTGAACGATATTCACCAGGTTATGACATATGCTGATGATGTAAATTTAATAGGGGATGATAGGAGAACAATAGAAAGAAATGCAGAGATATTATTAAACGCTTGCAGGGACATGGGTTTAGAAGTAAATGCAGAGAAAACTAAATACATGGAAGTGCGTCGGGACCGGAATACAGCAAATTATGGGTGCGTTAAAATATCAAATAATACTTGTGATAAAGTGCATAGTTTCAAATATCTAGAATCAATATTAACAGAGGAAAATCATATTCACGAAGAAATTAAATGTCGACTAAAAGCAGGGAATTCGTGTTACTATTTGGTTCAAAATCTCTTGTCGTCGCTAATTCTGTCGAGGAATTTGAAGCTTAAAATATACAAAACGATAATCATGCCTGTTGTTCTGTATGGTTGCGAAACATGGTCACTTACTCTGAGGGAAGAACATAGACTGAAAGTATTTGAGAACAAGATCCTGAGACGAATATTCGGACCCAAGAGGAACGGGAATGGGGAATGGCGGAAACTTCATAACAAGGAACTACATAATTTATATGGTTTACCCAACATTGTTAGGGTCGTCAAGTCTAGAAGGCTTAGGTGGGCAGGTCATGTAGCTAGAATGGAAGAAAGTAGAAACGCGTTCAAAGTCTTGACTGGGAAACCAATCGGAAAACGACCATTAGGAAGACCTAGGCGCAGATGGGAGGACAATATTAAGATGGATCTCACAGAGATTGGAATACAATGTGGAAACTGGATGCAGTTAGCTAAGATAGAAGTCAGTGGAGAGCTTTTGTGAACGAGGCGTTGAACCTCCGGTTTCCATAGGCCATAGAGTTAGTTAGTTAGTTAGTTTAATAATTTCAGAATGGAAAGATAATTTAAATACAGTTTTTAGTAAATTACAAAGAATGTAACTTTCTGTACGTTTCAACTATACCACCGTTATTCCCAAAATACATTTTACCAAAGTAAAAGAACTTTTGTCACTGACTGTACACTGCATAAATGCTCTTTTGCTTGTAGATTTTAATGACATCATACGCTTTCTTCTTCTTCAAGTGTAGGAGTTTCTTTCCCTTCAAGTACTTCTCACTATTCGTGCTCATAAAATCTAAAATTCATTTCAAGGATCAGTGGGAAGAGGACATCTCATATATTCATTCATACTATAATAGTAACAGTGAACTTTGTTTCATATCATGCTGCTACGTCCGACTTCCAAACCATACAATTTCAATATTGACAGCTGAAGTGATTGGTTTAATTTACGGTTATAACAGACTGTAATATGAGCATGTAAGTTTATTGTGAAACGACGAAGTCTTTTGTTCCAAAATAAGTGTGCAGGGGAGGACATCGAGGTTTCTCCTGGCGTGATTCGTGCCACTTAGACGTTATGTTGATTCCCTGGGTTTTTATGCGTAGTTTCATAATAAAATTACATGCCCATGTTGCAGGATTTTTGCTGTGGACTGTACCATTCTGTTTTGAGGCTGAATCCATATATATAAAAAAGCAGTTTCTCGCCATCTTTATTTTCGGTCTATAGTGATGAATATTCCGAACGAAAACTATAAGATTGCTTACGATTACTACGATTTCCGATGATATCTAGGAAGGATTGGATTTAAGTTTAGCGTCCCTTTCAGGTGCGAGACAGACTTGAATCTACAGCTTAATGTGCGATCCGAACCACAGAGCTCCCGCCTGGAGTCAAACCCCGAACACGGTAAGGGGGTGTATGCTATCCACATCGTTTTAACAGAAAGGTAAGAGTGAAGATGGAACCTGTTCTTGAGTCCTGAGTAAATTAAACCTTTCTCTCTACCTATTACACTTCAAAACACGAAATAAACAAAATTCAGTAGAACGTAATGTTATTTGTCTCAACGTAATTTCAATGGAAATTAACAACTATCCGTTATGAAACACAGCGGTTCCGCTACAACTTAAACACAAATATTTTGAAATTTGTAGCATATATTAATAGTTTTTCTTGGTTGTGTAGTGTTAAATATGTCCTGCTTTATGAGAACAAACATTGAGACCCGAAATTGTGGTATATTTCTACCACTTCCGGATTCAATAAATAAATAAATAAGTAAATAAATAAATAAATAAATAAATAAAAATAAATAAAAGCTGAGATATTTCTTTGATCCTGAATGCACACTGAAAAGCGCTCCTAGCTATCTATTATAATTTTGCTCTATGACAGTGGTCAAATTGTCGATCGCGAGCTACTAGCAGCTCGCGGAGACATTTCCGGTAGATCGCGATAAGCAATATACAAATGTAAGATGTTTTTGATTTAAAAAATACGTTGCATGAGAATTAGAGGAACGTAACTCCAAAAACGCGGCTTTCTTCATGTTTGGACACAATTTTAAAAGCCCCACTTGATGTAAATGGAACTAAACACTATCTGTCCTCCTTTTTGATCATCTGTTGTGACGTATCTCTTCGTTGGCAGCTCACAGTAGTTCTATTTGTTGCTAGCTCACAGTAGGATTTAAAAACGGTACGGTAGCTCAGAAACTTCAGAAGTTTGGCGACCACTGCTCTAGGACGACCAATATTGAAACCGGAAATTGTAATTTCTACCAGTTCTGGTACCAATAGAAGAATACAGGTAGTCCATATCAAGAAAAGAGTTTGTCGCTCTCTTAAAAGTTTTACTTCATGGTGATCAATACTGAATTCTGAAATGGTAATCGGAACGGAATTTTCTTTATCAATAAATCACAGAGACACTATACGTATATATATCATACGCAGAATACTGTTTATGAGTATTTCATCTGTAGATGATTTGAAATTTTGGCTCAGTTGACTGCTTAACCAGAACTGAATCGCCGCCTGATTGAATGCGAGGAACAATCTTTAAACTGAAAGAAGTTCTATTTTCTGGAGTCTATTTGTTCTTATCGATCAACAGTCTCTCCAGGAAGATTATCTGGGAAACAGCAATGATCATGAGTCTCGATCATAGATGTTTTGGAAGTAATTATATATTATCTCAAGTTGATGGGAAAATTGGTTGAACTGGAATCCAGCGTCCATTTCAGCACCAAGTCTGTATGAGACGTGGATCAAGTTAGTGAAAAATGAAGCATTGTAATGGGTTCAAAATTTTCAATTCTCTTCCACCGAGAATCGAACCGAGATGTGGTTCACCAAAGGCCATAAAGAAATTGTCCATAGAATACACAACTCTAACTAGAAGCAATAACAAAGCAAATAAATTTTAAATTGACAATTCTCGAGGTACGGTCGAAAATTTAAAATATATTAGAACATACGAATGCATCTCGTTTAATCTTAAAATAAATAATTCTGCTATAATAGCATTTGCTGTAATAGCTCTATCCTTGGACAAACTGACTCGGTTTTGATAGAAATTGACGGTTCCATCAGAATAAAACCTACCAAGAAGTAAGATTTAAATTTGGATGAAGTGAACCAAGAGAATTCAGCGATCCGATTTTGCTTAATCGATTCAATTTGTGAGCAACTGTAGAAAGTCGATTAGTCGTGCAATCTAATAGAGTTAAAAGAAGTTTTACTGTCTTTATTAACACTTGATTTACACCCACTGATGTCTAGGCACCACAAATGTTTCTTGTGGATCTAAAAAATGTGTTCATCATCTATTGTACTAGCTGATGCTATTGCTTCTGCAGGATTATTTGAATATACTGTATCTTCGAGAAGTTACATTTCATTGTTTTAAAGTCATGAATTTTATTCTGGTTGTCTTAAAACATTCTGAATTTCTTCAATTTTATTTCTTATATGCCTCGTATCTTCAGAAAGCTTGAGGTATAATTTTAGAATTAGCTCGTTCTTGGGTATCTGATTAAATGGTTACTCGAATTGTTTTAAATGTCAGCAGCATAGTTTGCAGATAGCCTGGCAAATTTTAAGACATGATTGGTAAACTTCTCATCGCTATGACTGTTAGTTAATCCAAATTTTTTTTTTTCAATTAGTCATATAGGGCCTTATGCAGAGTCGTTCCGACGCGTGATTAGTGCCATACTAAAGAATTCGACTAACATATGTTACCTACAAAAGTCAGGCCTTTAGTATGACGCTAATCATACGTCAAAGTGACTCTGCATAAGGCAGATATCTTATTAAATATATTAACTGTGCAAGCTCAGAAAACTAGATAATTTTCTTAACCTTCAAACTATTGAACGTGTACACACTGTGTAAGTGGAAATTTAAGATCTGTCAACTACGCCTAGATCTATCAAGCACTGTGCACCATACCCCAGAGACATTCAGCGTATGTAGACAATTACGTGTTCAAATCACCGTTTGGTTAAAAATGATTAGTATAGTGTTTTTGATCATGTATGCTTAGGTGTGAAGAACAAATTGATGTCTTCAGGTTTCAGAAGATCTTATCTTAATTGATAATAAACTAACCTATGGAGATTATGTAAATTTTCGCCACCTATTCTTGACCCTTTCTATCATAATTCGACCATTTCCTTATTTGTGACATACAGAAATCTAGTTGAACAAAAATATTTTTATTGCTTCAAATTTAGTTGACTGCTAAATGCATTAGAGTGATATGTGATAAGTGCATACCAGAAAGTATCTTGTTTTATTCCGCCACAATCTGTACAATAATCTTGATTTACATTAACAAACGATATCCTAGTTGTACTTGCAACCATTATTGATGTATAGTATGATGTAAGAGTGTATGTGTAATAAACGTAAATTCTGGATCCTCTGTTCACTGCAACTTACGTTATCACTCAACATATACCATTCCGACGCCTCTAATACAAGAGGAGTTTTTAAAGAAATAAAGAACCAAAATCTCAACGCATGCACCCACCTTGACTTTTACTGCTGAATCAAAGTCTCTTGCAAATCATTGAACATTCATTTCCAACTGAGCAAAGTATGACTTGAAAGCAAATTTTTGCAATATGAGAAATTCAAAACAATAAGGAAATGAGAGAAAGTAGGAGAACGAAATAAATGTTGGTAGTGTACCGTAGTCTGGATTCAAGAGTACTATGCCTGCAAAACCACGGATTACTCTAGCGATGTCCTTGTGTGCCAGTCACCAGTCAGGCAACTTACCCACTTCTTCCTTGTGAAGTTTTTACTAAGCAGCAAAATGTGACATAACACTTCAGTTGGAAATGACTGTAGTAGCTATTTAAGACCATCCCTCGAAGCGATTGATTTCAGTTTAAAGGTTTTGGGAGATGAAAAGAATGGGTCCATTTAGTTGTAATGCGACATCTTCAAATTCGAATTTTAACTAGCTCAGAATTTTGTCCAATGTTTGTCCATTTTTGTCCACCCAAGAAAAAATTTTGTACCATTAAAATAAACGAGGGAAGGCCATTTCAAAATTTGGCCGAACCATTTAGCTGTAGTGCGACATCTTCAAATTCGAATTTTAAGTAGCTCAGAATTTTGTCTAATTTTTGTCCATTTTTGTCCACCCAAGAAAAAATTTTGTACCATTAAAATAAACGAGGGAGGGCCATTTCAAAATTTGGGACACTTCGATCACCTGTAGTTCGACATATTCAAATTCGAATTTTAAGTAGCTCAGAATTTTGTCCAATTTTTGTCCATTTTTGTCCACCGAAGAAAAAATTTTGTACCATTAAAATAAACAAGCGAGGGCCATTTCAAAACTTGGGACACTTCCATCACCTGTAGTGCAACACCTTCGAATTCGAATTTTAACTAACTTGGAATTTTGTCCAATTTTTGTCTAGTGCCGTTTCAAAATTTTTCCACTTACATCACTTGTAGTGATAAAGTTCAAATTCTAATTTTAATTATTCAAAATTTAGTCTAGCTTTTGTTCATTTTTGTAACACCATGAAAAAATTTTGTACCATTCAATTTAACAATGGAGGGCAATTACAAATAGTGGCCAGTTCGATCACCTGTAGTGCGATATCTTTTTTTTCGAATTTTGACTAACTGACAAGTGAGAACTAAGTATATTTCTTTTACCACAACTTTGTACCATTCAAATAAACGACGGAGGGTCATTTCAAGATTTGGCCAATTCGATGTCTTGTAGTGCGACAATATTTAAATCCTAATTTTAATTAACTCATAATTTTGTCCGATGCGTGTACGTTGTTGTAGAACCAAAAATTTTATAATATTTAAAAGAACGAATTAGGGACATTTTTAAATTTTAGCCACATGGATTATTTGTAGTGTAACATCTTTAAAGCTTTTAACAAGCTTACAATTTTGTCTAAATTTTGTACTTTCTTCTATCACCTGTAAAAGATTTTCTACAATTTAGATAAACATCAAGGCGTCATTTCAAAGTTTGGCCTATTCGAACACCTGTAGTGTGACATCTTCATAGTGATGTCAACCTGTTCGGCTCGGCAGGAGCCATCTCTGTTGCGATAAGCCATCGGCTCAGCTCAGGCGACCCATCGGCTCGACTCAGGTTAGCCACGGCTTGGGTCGGTTCGGCTCACGTGAGCCATGGGCTCGGTTTTATTGGGCGGAATTGAGTCATCAGCTCGAACCGGCTCAGTTGCGACGAGCCACCGGCTCAGGTGAGCCATCATCTCTCTTTTTCTCGGCTCGGCTCAGCTCAGCTCATGAGAGACATCGGCTCGGACCGGCTCAGTTTTGAGATCTGTTGGCTCGGCTCAATTCTCGGTTCGGCTCGGTAGTGACTTAGCCGTGAGCCGTTGACAACACTATCATATTCGAATGTTATGTAACTCACAAGGGAACCTTCCGAAAATGATAGTTGCAGTAAAAGATGTGGCCTATGCCAATTGAAAGAGCTGTAACATGAGCATTCCCAAAAAATTAGCTGCCCATAGCAATAGGTTCAAGAAATATAAGGGGTGGAAGTTCGGGAAACAGCAAGGTTGGACAAGGGGGGAAAAGGGCAAATTTCGAAAAAAAAAAAAGAAAAAGAAAAAAGAAAAAGGGGGTACGGCAAAATACAATGCTGACAAGTGATGTATAGAAAGAGACTTGCCACAATAAGGAACAAATGAAGGCCATCAGTGGGGTTAACAGTGTTGCCAACTGGAATGAAAAGTACATGTTTTACAAAGAGCACTATAAGAAGTGAGTGCAATATTCAATATCAATCTGTCATGTAGAACATAAGATATGACGTGTGTAATCAGTGGTACAATCTAACAAAAGAATAAAAAACAGAAGTACGAAAAATACGGAAAAGACGAAGTGGCCATAATGCGCCACATATGATCACGAGCTGTGCATATTAGAATGAACAAAACAAGCACCATCTATGCAGGAAACCGACGTACCTAGAGTCGAAAAGAAAAACGAGTTCCAAAGTTGTCAACCCTAGCCATGAAAATCCAAACAATTCTAATATAGTTAGGCCACTCGCTTCACAAAAAGAAAATTCCGGCAACAGGCATTAGCCTTCGCATCATTTGTACATGCTCGTCCACATTGTACGTGCAATTGTTCGATGAGACAATGGTCCAAACAGAAGATACATTTGCAGTGAGCACAGCGGAATACAATGGTATAATGGTACAATGATCGCCTGTGAATGTCTCGAAACAGTGCTGTAGAGGTGTCGGAACCTTTGGTGTTCTTTCTATCACATATCCACACCAGTAGAAAGCAAACAATCAAAGGCTTTATCTGCTGTGTTGCTGCTGCCTGCAGTACTATCACCGCCTATATGATATATCCAGAGTGTCCCACCTAACTCTGCGACTGAAATAGTTTCAAAGCGAAAAAAAAATGTGACACATCCAGTTGTGCATGTCAGCGGGCGAGAAACTTCTGTGAGACGGAAGTGCCCCCAAGTTCCCCATCATAGGGTCCCAGGGGCCAACTTCAAAATTTCAAATAGCACCATCGGTCGAGTTATATTTCTTTCGATAAATCATGGAGTATGCAACAACGCATATAAGAAATATTTACTATATGGGATTTCAAAATGGCCGCCAAAAATATCTATTCGGTGACAAGAACAACGTGCATTTTTGGCCTCCGTTTTGAAACCCGTGCTTCATATAGCAAATGTTTCTTATAGGCGGTGTTGTATCTATCCAGAGAAGTATCATCCGCCCCCTGTTCCCATTTGAAATGTTGCAGTTGACCCCTTGACCCTTATGATGGGGGCCCTGGAGGACTCACTTCTTACAAAGTTTTCTTGGCCCTCGATATGCGTACATTCCTGTGCAATTGGATTTGCAACATCTCTTTTCGCTTCGCAGCAATTTGAGATCACAATTTCGATGCCATGTTAAGACACAGCATATATTTGTGGCGGCCATTTTAAAAAACATGCTTCATATAGCAAATGTTTCCTATAGGTGAACAAACTCCATGGTTCTGGATAAGTAGAGTAACAAATAAAACACAGTTCTGACCAGAGCAGAATGAAATATATTAAAAACTATACTTACAATTTGTTACAGTTTCAAGGACCTAACGTCCTCTTCATCAGACACAAACACTCTCCTATAGGTCTTGTTGCACATTCCATGATCTATCGAGAGAGGTACCAATCGGTCCCTGTTGCCATTTGAAAGTTTGAAGTTTGCTCCTGGGGCCCTATGATGGGGATCCTGGGGACACTTGCTTCTCACAGACTTTTATCACCCCCTGATAGTACATTCCTGCACAACTGGATCAGTCACATTTTTGTTCGTTTCGCAAATCTTTCAGGTCACAAAGTTTTGTGGGACACCCTGTATATTCCCACATACGACCCAACCATGACGTAATGTTCACTACTTCTATTATCGGTTGTTGGCTCAACCCAACCATTTCATGTTCCCCGACTTGACATTACCTCAATCACTCTAGCATTGATGCATTCCGAGTGATGCATGTTGCCGGAATTTTCTTTTTGTGAAGCGAGTGGCCTAACTACATTACACTTGTCTAGATTTTCATGGCCAGTGTTGGCAACTTTGAAACTAGTTTTTCTTTTCGACTCTAGGTACGTCGGTTTCCTATAATGTCGGTGCTTCTTGTTTTGTTCATTCTAATATGCACAGCTCGTGATCATATTAGAATCATTATGCCCAACTCCGTCTTTTCCATATTTTTCGTACTTCTGTTTTTTATTTTCTTTTGTTAGATTGTACCACTGATTATACAAGTCATATCTTATGTTCCACATGACATGTTGACACTGAATATTGCACTCACTTCATATAGTGCTCTTTGCAAAACATGTACTTTTCATTGCAGTTGGCAACACTGTTAACCTCACTGGTGGCCTTCATTTATTCCCTATTGTGGCAAGTCTCTTTCTATATATCACTTGTCAGCATTGTATTTTGCCGTGCCCCCTTTTCTTGCGGAATTTGCACTTTTTCCCCTTGTCCAACCTTGCTGTTTCCCGAACTTCCACCCCTTATATTTCTTGAACCTATTGCTATGGGCAGCTAATTTTTTGGGAATGCTCATCTCTGTTACAGCTCTTTCAATTGGCATAGGCCACATCTTTCACTGCAACTATCATTTTTCGGAAGGTTCCCTTGTCAGAACTTAGTGAATTTTTACTATCAACAAAACTTTTGTAAAATTCAAATAAACGTGGAAGAGTAATTTCAAATTTGGCCAATTAGATCACCTGTAGTGTGACCATCTTCAAATTCTGAATTCAAAATGCCGAATTACCATTAACTTGGACTGCAACCAATTCGTATTAAAGAATTAAGAACAACAGCGTCCTCTACGAGTTTTGCACCTTCAGAAAATGTAGATATTTTATTTTGTACCCTCGCCGTTAATGAGAAATTCCTAATTAAAAATGCGGAATTACCATTAACTTGGAACACCACCAGCGTCTTCTACGAGTTTTACACCCTCCGAAAATGTCGATATTTCATTTTGTACCCTCGCCGTTAATGAGAAATTCCGAATTACCATTAACTTGGAACGCCACTATTTTATACTGAAGAATTAAGAACACCAGCGTCTACGATCTTTGCACCCTCAGAAAATGTCGCTATTTCATTTTGTACCCTCACTGCTAATGAGAAATTCCTAATTTTAAATGCCGAATTACTATTAACTTGGAACGCCACTATTTTGTACTGAAGAATTAAGGACACCAGCGTCTTCTACGAGTTTTGCACCCTCCGAAAATGTCGATATTTCATTATGTACCCTCGCTGTTAATGAGAAATTCTTAATTCAAAATGCCGAATTTCCATTAGCTTGGAACGCCACCAATTCGTATTGAACCAAGAATACCAGCGTTTTCTACAAGTTTTGCACGCACATAAAATGTCGATATTTCATTTTGTAACCTCACAGTTAATAAGAAATTCCAAACTCAAAATGCCGAAATAACATTAACTTGGAAAGCTAACAACACATTTCGAAGAAATAACAGTCTTCTGCCGTTTTAGCATTTTCAGAAAATGTGGATAATGAGAAATTTAAAGTTCAAAATGCCCAATAATCATTAATTTGGAATGCCACCAATTCGTATTGCAGAACTAAGAACACTTCTACGTCTTCTACGAGTTTTATATTCTCTGAAACTGTCGATATTTCATTTTGTACCCTTACAGTTGAGAAATTTTCAATTTAAAGTGCCTAATTATCATTAACTTGAAACAGTACGAACTCATTTTGAAGAAATAAGATAAGTGTTTCCTATGAGTCCTGCTCCGTCAGAAAATGCCGATAATTCGTTTTGTCTTTTGTCAGTTAACGAGGAATTCAAATTCAACATGTCACAAATCACATTTTGTCTACAGTAAAACAACATATTTTAGCAAAAGGATAGTTTAGTAATGAATAATTAATTCAACTGTACTAATACATATTATGTTACAAGATAGTTCAATTAATTGCGTTAAAATATGACTAAGTATACTGATAAAGTACATTTTATTATTAGCATAGGTGAAAGTGGATCTGAAAAGGAAGAGGACACATAAGGTCTCGCTGTTCCCTGTGAATATCTTTGTCAATTGTATTTTTTTTTATTTTTTTAGGAAGTAGAGAATGCCATAGATATGGCCATTAACTTAACGCCATAGATAGTTTTTGGAAGCGGGGTAACGGCGCCCACTTGCGTTCCCCTTCACTTTTACACCCAATTGTTTGCTCGAAGTTATTTCGATGTGCAAAACTCGTAGAATAAGCTGGTGTTCTTAATTCTTCAAAATGAGTTGGTGGCGTTCCAAGTTAATGGTAATTTGACATTTTGAATTTTAATTTTCTCATTTACTGGGAGGGTTCAAAATGAAATATAGACATCTTCAGAGGGTGCAAAACTCGTGGAAGACGCTGGTGTTCTTAATTCTTCAGTAAGAAATAATGGCGTTCCAAGCTAATGGTAATTCGGCATTTTGAATTCGGAATTTCTCATTAACTGTGAGGGTACAAAATGAAATATCGACATTTTCTGCAGGTGCAAAACTCGTAGAAGACGCTGATGTTCTTAATTCTATGAAACGAGCTGGTGGCGTTCCAAGTTAATTGTAATTCGACTGTTTTTAGATTTCTCATTAACTGTGAGGGTACAAAATGAAATATCGACATTTTATGAAGGTGCAAAACTCTTAGATGACACTGATATTGTTAATTCTTCGAAACGAGTTGGTCAAGTGCCCCAAATTTTGAAATGGCCCTCCCTCGTTTATTTTAATGGTATAAAATTGTTCTTGGGTGGACAAAATTCTGAGATAGTTAAAATTAGAATTCGAAGATGTCGCACTACAGGTGATCGAAGTGCCCCAAATTTTGAAATGGCCCTCCTCGTTTATTTTAATGGTACAAATTTTTTTCTTGGGTGGACAAAACTGGACAAAATTCTGAGCTAGTTAAAATTCGAATTTGAAGATGTCGCACTACAACTAAATGGACCCGAAAAGGATTCATAGTTTAAAAACTAGTTCTTAGAACCCAACTGATGAAATAGATGAGTTACATTGTTCAAAATTGTTTAACCCGAATATTAACCTAATATTTTGCTGCAACTATCATATGTTCCCGTTTCTATGTTTGTTTTACATTAGGACACAGAAAAACGAATTAATACTTCCATCAATTAAAATTTTCCTTTTATATATATATATATATATATATATATATATATATATATATATATATATATATATATATGTGTGTGTGTGTGTGTGTGTGTGTGTGTGTGTGTGTGTATTGTTTTAAAACTCTCATAACATCTACTATTGCTGTTTTTTGTTCAGCCATACATGCATTGCGAAACAGGTTACATGCGTTTTGAGAAGCAGCTCGCAAGTTTGTGGGGGTCATAACGTCATCTGTTTGGCCTTCAAGAGCTTTTGTTCTCTCGCAAATGGTGTCTAAAATATTTCATGGGATCCAAGAACACATATGTGGTAGTATCTAATATTCTATATATTTTGCACACGCATTGCGTACACCACTTACTATTTTTTCAAGTAATTTTGAAATCTACGTTAATACAGAGCCGGTCCAGAGGAACCTAAATTTTGAGAAAGGAACTTTTCAGGAAAAATCCCCATTTTCCTCCGATTCTCCTTTTCAAGTATATGATATTGACATGCGAATAGTACCATTTGAAAGGTTATTTTATTCTGGGGAGTGAGGTATGAACCATGATCCTAGGCTAAATAGTAATGCACTAGCTGCTTGACAAAGTCTAAATTTTACCATAATCTCAAAAAGGTTAACCTAATATTGTGCTGCAACTATCATGTTCCTAGCTTTGCATATGTTTAAATGTTTTACATCAGGACATAGAAAATAACTAATATTTCCACCAAAAGGTTTACACTTTTCCTTCTAAGTAGCGCAAATTCAGTAGATTTGGCCGAAGTGCAAGGTAACTTCTCTTGAGATGCCAATTGAGTTATTACTGAAATGCTTGCAGTAACCTTTTCCTTTTGAAACTTCTTCGAATTTTCAAATTTCCCCTCAATGAAAACTACTTGGGAACTAAGTTTCAAAAATCGAGAAACAAAGATCAATTCAATACTAACAAATTTATTTTGAATTTACCTGGGTACAAATTTAGATAGAAGTAAAATAATATATATCTTAAAAATAATGATTTTGAATATGAATTGTTTTTATATGAAACCATGTCAGTATTCAACGAAATAATTTAAGATATAAGCAGATATTTAGATTCATTTAAGTTTACTGGTAGATTCCTATAAGAGGACGGTTTACGCTGCAGGAGGATGAGCAACAGGTTGAGGCATAGCCATCATAAGGATAATCGGCGTAGCAGCTGGTGCAGGGGCAGCAGCAGCGGTGTGTGTTGTTGCAGCTGTTCGACGACGTACACCGGTAAGACCAGGAAAACAACGACCTTCAGTTGAACTTCGTGGTTGAGCATGTGTTGAAGTTTCTTTCTCTTCTGATGTACGTTGTGTTCCATGAAGTCCCGGGAAAGTAGCTGACATAATTGGTTTAGTTTCTTCTTTTTCTTCCACATTTCGACGTTCTCTATGATGTGTAGTTAAGGTACCTGGATGCAAGGCAAAAGTTTGGAATTTGGGTGAAAGTGGAGGAATATTTGAGAAAAATGATCCAGGGACAAGGACAGGCGATAGCCTTGTGATATCAAACGCTGGGAAAGTATGTTGCAGCCTTGTAATCTCCAACAGTCTTTCGTTGGTCAGAATAATTGAGCTGGAAGGTACGTGAATGATTTGTGGACTTGACACTTCGTGAACTTCAGTAAGAACTTGTATCGGCTGCACATTTGGAGAATCATGTTGCACAAGTGGTGTAGTGACTAGGAATGGTGCCGAGGTGCTGGCTGTAGTTGTGTCTTCGTCAGAGAATATTCCTTTCTTCAGCGTCGACACTACCAACACAGTTGGAGTGGTAGCAGTACTTTCGTGCTGGTCGCTGTGGTGTGTATTATGAGTGAAGTGACTGTGGTCTGAAGATGGATGATGTGGCGCAGCCGATGTATGTGAGAATGTAGAAGATTTGCAACAAACCATCTCGGACCCATGGCCATCTTTTCCACAAATCATATTCTGAAAAAAATAAATAAAAGTATTTTATTAACAAGACTACCAAGCTCTGAAAGTCAAAATCTAATAGGCTTATATAGTCCATTTCAATTTAATGCTAATCCATTATGAAATTTGTAAATCAAAGTTCGTAACTCAGATAATGCCTTTTTTACATAAGAATTTAAAACAATTACAATTACTTATTCGAGCAATTTAACTATCATATTACTTAAAAAAAAAAAAAAAAAAAAAAAAAAACATTCGTTCCGTACGTGTAGACCCTATCTATTTCAAGTGTGCCTTTGTTGGCGCTGCTGTCGATGAGTTTTCCCGTACCTTTTTCAAAAGAGGGACAAGTTGCTATAGCCGATATCCTTGAATAGTTGAAGATAGGGTTGCCATTCCGAATTATTTCCCGGACTTCGCTGTCGATTGTTTTATTAGCCATTCTAAGTAGCTTACGAGCTTCGCTCGCCAAGACTAAATGACTGACAAATCGGCAACACAGCCAAAGTCATTCACTTCTGCCCCTAAAGCAAGAAGGCGGCGAGGTTGGAGTTGAAGTATGCTTCACATATTTTCCAATGGCACAGCTGAAATAAATAGCCTGTAGAAACTTTGCCGATCCCAATTTGGGAGAGAAAGAAAATATAGATTATTTTCCCAGAAGTTACGGCGGGCCAATTTAGGAGTTTGTCAGCACCATTTCTAACCTTTTACAAGACTTGAAAAGTGGATAGTGAATGGTTTTTAAAAAAACTTTTGAAGCAATTGTGTACGAAAGTGGCTGATTTCTGGCGTTTAATACACACTAATAAGAAATGTAAAACAGTTACGATATATACGGGTATACAAAATCCCGGAACATGAATTTAGGAGCAATAACCTTGAAATTTACGTACGTCACGTCACGTCACTGTTTTGAAATTTATGACAAAAGTTAATTGTAATTCTTTTGTATTAATCATGCATAAAAATGATTTAACAGTTGCTAGCTGTTATAGATACTATTTATTATACAGGATGTTTCAAAATGATTATCGAAGATTTAAGGCTTTGTAGTATTGATTACATTTAACGTACAATATATTATAAATGATAACATCAAATGAAAGAACAACTCAGTTTTTGCTACAAGTATTTAATGTGAGCACCATTCGTCACACAGCACACATCGAATCGATAGGAGAGTTCTTCCCAACTTAGATCAGTGTGCTTGAAGTAAATTGTTGCAACAACTGCTTCAATCCTCTTTAAATTTCTCGATCTCCTTAAAATTCTTCACCTATGCGTCATTGGAATTACTAATTTAGGACTAGCCGTCCGAACTGACTTTTTTTGCGGCTACGCGTAAATGACTCACTCGTTCAACACTTCCTTCAATCACTCTTGGTCGTCACGTATTCTTCCCTTCGCACAGACAGCCGCTGTTTTCAAACTGATACCATCTACTTATGTTTGGTGGATTGTAGTTGAACTTAATATGGAAACCACGTTGCACCGTAACTACAGGTTCAGTCTTTGCAAAGTGTAAAACAAAGCTTTCTGCTCACTAGAGGATTTCTATTTCAAATACCCCTTTTGGCGCTGCTCTCGATGTGCGTTTTCTCGTACCTCCCTCGAAAGAAGAGGGACAAGTTACTGCGGCCGAGATCTTTCAATTGTTGGATGCGGAAGCGTTGCCACAATGAATTATTTCACGCATTTCGCTGTGCTGTCTTGTTAGCCATCTTCACTCGTCAAGACCAAACGACTGAATAACAAATTGGCAACACAGCAGAGATCATTCACTTCTTTTCCCTAAGCAAAAGAGCTTCCTCCGTCCGAGGATGAAGCCAAAGTATGTTTCGCATATTTTCCGAGGGCACATCTGAAATAAAGCTCTAGTTTTCAACTTTGCTACTAGCGCTTTTTAACGGCAGACAGGAAACTGTGCATGCGTGCGTAAAGAGCTGAGTTGCTCGTTCATTTGATGTATTATTTATAATTGTAAGTTAATTGTAATAAATACTACAAAACCTTAAAACTCCGATATTCATTTTGAAACACCCTGTACATCACTGAAATGCATTTAGTTAATTTGACAATGCGGTTCCTTTCAAGGAGGCAAATTGGTCTAGGTAAAATTATAGTGATATTTATCTATAGCATTGGTAAAAGTGGATCTGAAAAAGTAGGGGAACGCATGACGTCACGCCATCCTCCGTATCATTTGAGAAAGTGGAGGGACGGCGTCCTCTAGCGTTCCTCCCTCACTTTTGCCTCTGCCTATAATTGTGTGAAAACTCATATGGTGGTAAAATCGAACGCAGTGGTTTGTAAACTAGTTAAGTCTTCAGTGATCGAACAATTTTTATTCAGAATATACGTAGACCTACATCTTGATATAAGCAAAACGAAGAGTACGTTCTACCTTTTAATAAAGAATAAGAGAAAAATAGTCCAACTTAATTATCTCTAGCCATGGATGACTAAGCATAGATGGCTTATGAGAAATTAGTTGATTAGGATTCTTGCATTTGCCTTTGGTTGTCTTTGTTCTCAAGTTGTATGATACTAATTAACTTTGCTTTGAGAGCGAGAGAAAAAGAAGCGTTATGTAAGATGCTTAATTATGCCTTACCACAAAAGGCAGAGTATTTTACATACAAGTGAAAAGATTTTTTTTTCTTTGAACAAACCATAAAAAAGGAGACACTATCAGTAGAATTGTGGCAGAAAACAAGTTTTAATACAGTTCAACTGTTTTTTTTTATTGAGGATGATAATTTATGACAAACACAGTCATGTTTAAAAAAAAAAAACTAGCATCTACCTTACTAACATTATCTTCTGCAGTGAATAAGTCGAGCGAAAGACTTAGAAGAAATTTGACGACAGATTCTTCAACTATACCTTCAGCCTGTAAGACTAGATTTATATTGGCTAATGTTAAGTTTGTTATACTTCAGTGTGATTTTTAATCATTTTAGAAACTTATTGGGCTCTTATAAAGGTCACTAAAGCTTGCTCCTTGCTGAATTCTATGCGTCCTAATAAAATTTTCAGGAGATTTCCATCTTACATTTTCAAACCTTCAGAGTGTTTGCTACAATATCAAAAAAGGCCCTGATATCTTAGTGGTATTTTGCTCACCTCTGGTACGTGGGGTCCTGGTTTGATACCAACTCCGCCAAGAATTTCTAGTGGGACAAACCTCGTGTGCGTGAGTTTTCCATGGAATTTCCAGCTTCCTCATCTTTCTTCATTTTACCCGTAGCACACTCTCACTACATTCTTCTTTAGCCTTTTCCATAACAGTAGGACATTAGAAGATATTAAGAATATTTATGATAAGAATACTTCGAAGTGTACTATTTTCCCATCTCTTCGGATTCCTACTAATCATCACTTACGTACGAATTATCAGCTTTTATACCTCCGTCATATACATCCATAGTTTTCTCACGATATCCTCATGTTCCTCAGCAATTTTATCAATGTCTTTACCATTTTGTTTCATTGGTTTGCTGGAACAAAATATTTTAAGACACTCAAATTTTACATTTAATACAACGCTAGGAATTTTTGGCATCAAATTTTGTAAAATTTCAATGCTGCATCCACAAAAACTCACCGCTAACTTCAGTCCTTAGCCAACTGGATCCAGTTTCTACTTTGTGTTCCTATTTCTGCGAGATCCATCTTAATGTTGTCCTCCCATCTGCGCTTAGGTCTTCCTAATGGTCGTTTTCCGATTGGTCTTCCAGTCAAGACTTTGAAAGCGTTCCTACTTTCTTCCATTCTAGCTACATGACCCACCTAAGCCTCCTAGACTTGACGACCCTAACAATGTTGGGTAAACCGTATAAATTATGCAGTTCCTCGTTATGAAGTTTCCGCCATTCCCCATTCCTATTCCTCTTGGGTCCGAATATTCGTCTCAGGATCTTGTTCTCAAATACTTTCAGTCTACGCTCTTCCCTCAGAGTAAGTGACCATGTTTCGCTACTATACAGAACAGGCATGAATATCATTTTATATATTTTAAGCTTCAAATTCCTTGACAGAATTCGCGACAAGAGATTTTGAACTGAGTAACACGAATTCCCTGCTTTTAGTAGACATTTAATTTCTTCGGGAGGACTCAATTCACTTATGTATTAAAAAGTACCTAAATAAGCTCCAGAACATACTGTTAAAATCCAGGAAACTGCATTTAACATTTCAGTAAAATTCGCAAAACTTGAAACAAATCATTTAACAATGCAGTGTTTTTTTACGTTTTAGTGAGGCTACATCTTTCAAATGTCATTAAGTAAATATTCGTCTGTAGAACAAAAACTTAATACAAATTGGCGATAGTCGTGATTGGCCAGTTCGATGTTGCCATCTTTTACTTCATATTCAATATACTGAAACTAATGTGATGCGGCACACATACGGCGTTCATCAGTGGAATAAAATATGGCAAAGGAGCCAAAAGGTTAACATGTACAAAAAGGTGATGCCGCTGAGAAAATGGAAGAAAGTACTTGCATTAAAAGACTATGAAAAGCAAACTAAATACTACGGTTTTGGTTGCAAGGTAAGCAAATTTGGGCATTAATATAGAAGAAAATTAATATTAACGTCGTCACAAAAACAACTTTATTTTTTAAAGTTCTTTTTGGCGTATTTTGGTTAACCAGAGTATACGTACCTGCTTACCACTTAGAAATAAAGAACTTACAAGTGAGTACACAAAGCACGGCGAGCGATTTATCACTGAGAAAATTTAGTTTCATTCTTAATTCTACTAATTCTGTACGACTACTACTAGAGTTACAAAACTGAACCAATTTACCTGGTATCAGTAGTAAAACTGTCAAACTGAAATTAGAATCATGTCAAAACAAACGTACTCTAACACTGGGTAAGATAGAGCACTTGATTAATTTATCTTGGCACGCTTCCCGCCAGTGCACTTGGTTGGCTTTTAAAGTACTTTCTACTAGCACTCACGTGAACATTTTAATCCAATAGACGTCTTATTGGCTTTGTCGTGTAGGTGATGTTAGTTGTCAGCCAGCCCATCAAATGAGGTCATTGAAATTTGGCGGGTAATTTAAGTGCTTAGTTGCCACACGCGAACAAGTGTGTTACACTGATATGTGAGTGTCGTGGCATTTTGCTGTGTTTCCTAGGGTATTGTAACTCAATCGTGACGTGGGAACAACGCGTTGCAGACAGATTCGTCCTTTAGGCGGGAAGCGTGCCAAGAAACGTACTCTAGCCGCTTACCCATATGAACAGAAGGTTTAAGATTATTTACTTTCCTAGAATGTCACCGCGTGTTAGTGTTTGGCATCAATCAATTGAAATCAATTGCAATTAATCAATTGAAAATAATGGTTCTGTGCATGAATTGCAGTCCCAATGGCAATTTCAATTTGTTCTTTGCAGTTAAAATTAATTGTTAACTGGTCATCAGGGAATTAAAACTTGTAATTGTTATTCGTCATGGAGCAATTGAAACAATTGTTAATTTTAATTACAATGGAGCAATTGAAGTTTACAATTGAAAGTGCAGATAACATTTGTATGTATTGCGCTATCCACTTGTTATTCAATCCACACTTTTGAAATAAGGTACTTATAGTGGTGGATAATTACCCTCCACTGCCCCCTCTGAAAGGAAGCCGAAAAGGGCGACCGTTACATATTTTATGTTAATGGTCCCATTTCGGTTCGGGTACAAAACCTCGCGGCGACAACCTCCCCTGGCCAAAACGTCGCGGGCCAAAACCTCGCCTTCTAAAACCTCGCGCCCCAAAATATCGCCATACCCTAAATCTCGCCTGACGAAAATGTAAATGTTCCAACAGATGATGAGGATGACGGTATAAAAGACTGCTTCAGAAGAAGTATCACGGGTATTTGGCCAAGTCCCGCGATACCATATGAAAATTCTATTTCTGTATTAGAGGATTTCAATGTGAAGATAGGGCGACAGGATGTTTTTAAACTGGTTATAGGGAAAGAAAGTCTGCATAAGGAAAGTAATGACAACTAACGGGGTTAGTTTCGTGAACTTTGGAACATCCAAAAACTTAAAATTTCAACAAAAATCTAATAATATTTATGAAAGTATGAAATAATATATGAGTTTTTACGACGTCCCTTGATTATGTCCTGTAGGTTAAAGGAGACGTAGATGACCAGGATGAAGGAAATGATCGAATAAAGAAAGTGGGAGGAAACGGGAATAACCCGAGAAAGCCCACGCACACTGTTTTGTATCATCATCTTGTTCATAATAATAATAATAATAATAATAATAATAATAATAATAATAATAATAATAATAATAATAATAATATTTGTAATGTGAAATTGCATATTAAGAAACTCATTGGGTAAATTTTAAAGAAAAGTTTCATTCGCGGCGAGGTTTCGGCCCGGCGAGATTTTGGGCGGCAATGTTTCGGCCGCGAGATTTTGTCCGTATCCCCCCATTTCCCTCGTGGGGCCTGTGTCATGCACACGGTTTAAGACAACAACTGCTAAAAACTCCTCCCTATACCTTTTTCTTTAAAGGTCGAGGTTTTTTTATGCTGTTATATGAAAAAAAGCTCCATGATGTAATATATACACAACTACACTGTTGGATCAATTGCAATGAATCAATTGAAGGTTTTTTTTTTCTCTGGAAGTTAATTGAAAGTCAATTAACTACCAACTTCATTCAATTGCAGTTGCTTTCAACGCCAATTATTTTCAATTGATTCTCACTGATTAATGACAAGCTGCAATTGACACATTTCAATTGTTAATTGCAACTAACAAACGAACAAAGTAATTGTTAATTTAGTTGAAATTTGTCGAACACTGTCCATATAGATTTTGGACTTAATAAAAATTTGTTTATCTGTATATGCTCTATAAAAATTTGTCTACCTGTATATGGTCTATTTGACAAAACGTACATGCAGTAGCAGTAGGGTTTGTAAAGACTCATCTTTTACTTCTGCCTCCCCTCCAAATTTTACTCCTACGAGCCTATCTAGAAATAGGAGGCAACAGTCCTCAAAAGCAGGCAATGTAACAAATTTGTTATTAGCTTTACCATCAAATTGAAATTTATACTTGAAAAGTGAACTAGCAACATTTATAAGTTACGAAATTTACTTACTATTTTCTCAGTCAAACTTTTGCTTGTTCCAGTATGGCAAAGATCTGAAAAATGAAAAGAGAATCCAAACTTATTAAAAACCCTACTACTTGCATTAAGAGCAACATTTAGAGTTAACGGGACGGGTCTATCAATTTTTTACGTTAATATTGCAAAATTAAGAATTTTACACTTTTTCGCTAGTAGTTTTTAATTACTTACAAAATTTACTAGAATCTGATAAATATTCTTGAAAGCTATATTCATAACATTTATTTTGCTTCTGGGAATGTACATTTTATGACTGCTAGCAACTAAAGTTCTCTGGGAAAGTACATTTCTAGCCAAAAACCTAGACTGCCTTGCAATTCCAAAAAGATTGGAACTAGATCCTTCCAAATTTCCACCAATCTTCCGACACATTCTGAATCATAGAATAGGAAGAGAAGTAGACTATCCGGATATTACTACCAAACGAATATACAACTGGCATTGGTGGCATGTAAAAAAAAAAAAATTAAAAAAAAGTCTTAACAAAAAAGCAAAAGCGGTCATAGGTCTACTGGGTGATAGGCCTACTGGATAATGCAGTCATGTGCAGCGATTTGCAAGTCTCCGATATATGAGTTAGAAGGCTTTTCACGGATAGAACCAGAGAAAAAACGAAAAACTATAAAAGGGAAACAAGAAAAAAAGAAGAGAAAAAAAGAACAAGAGAGAGAAAAAGAACAAGAGAGAAAAAAAGAACAAGAGAGAAAAAAAGAACAAGAGAGAAAAAAAGAACAAGAGAGAAAAAAAGAACAAGAGAGAAAAAAAGAACAAGAGAAAAAAAGAACAAGAGAAAAAAAGAACAAGAGAAAAAAAAGAACAAGAGAAAAAAAAGAACAAGAGAAAAAAAGAACAAGAGAAAAAAAGAACAAGAGAAAAAAAGAACAAGAGAAAAAAAGAACAAGAGAAAAAAAGAACAAGAGAAAAAAAGAACAAGAGAAAAAAAGAACAAGAGAAAAAAGAACAAGAGAAAAAAGAACAAGAGAAAAAAAGAACAAGAGAAAAAAAGAACAAGAGAAAAAAAGAACAAGAGAAAAAAAGAACAAGAGAAAAAAAGAACAAGAGAAAAAAAGAACAAGAGAAAAAAAGAACAAGAGAAAAAAAGAACAAGAGAAAAAAGAACAAGAGAAAAAAGAACAAGAGAAAAAAAGAACAAGAAAAAGAACAAGAGAAAAAAAGAACAAGAGAAAAAAAGAACAAGAGAAAAAAAGAACAAGAGAAAAAAAGAACAAGAGAAAAAAAGAACAAGATAAAAAAAACAAGAGAAAAAAAAGAACAAGAGAAAAAAAAGAACAAGAGAAAAAAGAACAAGAGAAAAAAGAACAAGAGAAAAAGAACAAGAGAAAAAAAGAACAAGAGAAAAAAAGAACAAGAGAAAAAAGAACAAGAGAAAAAAGAACAAGCGACGAAAACATGATTTATGATTTATTCAAATAGGTCAAATTTAGCTACCATCATGAAATGTTTCCAACAAGAAATATTTATTTTAAATACTATAGTAATGACAGATTTTGACGCCTCCCAGAACTTGCCGTCTCGTGCAAATGCAAGTGTTGCATATATGGTAGAGCCGACCCTGGGTTTACTATACTTTATGGTAAAGCAAAACTAAAACTAGTCCTTATTTTGATTTTTCCCTATCCAAAACGGACCATTAAATGCTATTCAAACAGCATTTATTAAGCTTTAGTCATTACTAATGAATTGATTTAGAACTGTGTGCATAATTTAGGAACTAAGTAACTTGCACGCCAAAATACCGGGTGCGTCAGAAAAATGTATACGCACTTCGAACCGTCGTAGACACCATATTTTCCGTGCTACAAGGTTCAATTTCTGGGAGAAAGTAATGTTATCTTTTTTGAACAGGTAACAGCAGAATTGTCGCTGTGGCTACTCAACTTAGTGGCAAGGAAGGAACTGCAAGATGGCGGATGTATGTTTGAACTTTGAAGCGCAGAAGCACGTAATTAAGTGGTACTGGAAGTTTGAGAATGTTGCTGCGGTTCAAAGATGGGGTGTACAAAAGTCAACTACGTAATTTAGACACTTTGGAATCAGATTCAAGAGGTGTGCACAGAAGTTCCATTGGACACGTTGGTACGATCTACGAAATCAGTGGTAACTCATACTAAAATTTATTGATGCTGAAGGCTGCCATTTTGAACAGTAATCACGTTTGCGTGAGAAAGTGCATTTATGTTCCGAATTGAACTTTAAGCTTTCCATTTCCAGCAATTGAACCTTGTAGAACGGAACAAATTTTCTATAACGGTTCAAAGTATGTATACTTTTCTTTGACGCACCCTATATTTGATATGTTTCTATATAGCAGGTCAAGGTTTACCACAATGCCAAGTTTGATCCCGATGGGATGAGCGATGTATTTTTTTCAAGTTTTCAAAAATGTAACTCGAGGTTTGACCACATAATTCGGGAACTGGAAGCCTGCAACAACAATACTTCACACTCGTACAAGCGAGCCAAGGTCTCCCACCACCACCATACCAAGTTTGACCCCGTTCATATGAGAGGAGTTGATTTTGAAACGACAGTATCCTTAATTTTTCTGATAAATATAAGCTTTTCACGTTTCAATTTAAAATTTCAATTTTTCAGAATTTTATTTTGAGTAGTTGGTTCACATTGGTTCGATCTCTACAAGTGACGTTTGTAGAAGTTCAAGTTCTGTCTTAATATATTAAATGCACATCTTAACATAGCAAATTTTTATTTTGTATAAGATCTTGCTCAAAGGAGAGGGAGTTAAAACCATGACCCTCCCCTTGCGTAAGCCACTGCTACCAGATACTTAACCTGTACATTACTCTCCAAATACTTGTCTAATTATCTCAACCCACTTCAGCACATTCTTTGCACAGTTGCAAGGTGTCATTTCATTAAGACTTTTTTGAATTTTCATTATTTTTTTTTCTATACACGGCACCAGTGACCATACAAAGATGTAGGACCAAAGAGTCTACAACAAAATTTTAAACCTTGACGTAAGTTTCAACACTATGGTGTTAATGATATATAGGGAAGATGCAGTAATGAGTACCAATCATGTTTCTTAAATTACACACCTAGATTCATTTCTAACACTTGCTATTCTAGCCACAATATTCAACACTGGCTAACGACGTTATTCTATCTGCCAACGGAGGGAAGATTTGTTCTCGCAACTGTGCTACATTTTTTCTTAATTCTGTCTAACATTATTTTCGTATTATCAATTCGGATACTGATCTTAATTTTTTTACTAGATATCTTTCTAGTCTATTTACGCATAATATAGAATTTTCTGAAAAATCTGTTTGGGCTAGTTGGAATCAGAACAATCACATCTACGAAATGAAACTTTTCTGTACTACGTTCTTAAAAAAATTTTTAAGAATTAAAGTGAGAGAGACTGTTCGGTATCAATACCTAACTATTAAAATATTATAGTGAATGATGACCGGTATGGTTAAATGGAGCCGGACTTTTGTTCATTATTGTAGGATTATTAATTATCTCAATTACCCAAGATGCGGTGCCACTTTAAATGAAATGTCAGTTTAACGTCCCACGATTATGTCCATTACGCTAAAGGAGGCGGATGATTTAAGTGAAGGTTGGAGGAATTGTTGGAATGACAATGTGGGAGGAAAGTACCCGAGAAAACCCATGGAGACTTCCATCACAAACTTACTTGGGGCGGGAATCGAACCAGAGACCCCCGCATCGGAGGTAAGCGATCTAACAGCCACCGTGCTCTCTACTTTACTAATGCAATTTATCTATGTAAATACTTCTTTATATATTCCCAAATCTAGCATTCGAAATTTGATGTAAACACTTATTTAAAAATTAATAAATAATTTAGTACATATTTACTCTTATTTATGATAAATATTAATACATACTTACCATGGCACTGCGACCGGGGAACACATTCGCATGGTGATAAGCACTTGTTAGGCGGTGAAAATACATGACTAATAGCACCAAGCAGTAGAAACATTTGACCAATCATGATTTGTAACAGGATTCAACCTATGAAAAGAAAACCAGGAGGTCAAAGAAATTAAGTTAAACATTTAACTTAGCCAGTTGCCTAAGTTGACCTGTATTTTCTCTGCAGAGTAAGACATGTATTGTTTATTACTCTAAGTTGAATACCATAGCTATCTTGGAACATAGCGCATTGAAACAACGTTATCAGTAAGGATTTTACGGAGTAGCCGGGAAAAAAATACCACGTACGAAATAACCCTGAGTATTCTTAAATTGTCCACAAATGAGTCAATTCACAAATACCAGTGACCGGAAGTCCATGTGTTTCGGATTCCACGTTAATCAGTAGGTCCATGTCTCATATAGCCTCGCTGCTCAACAGGACGATAAAATCAGCTCAACTCAAATACCAGTGGCGGATCCAACCCGAGGATGGGCGCCCTAGGCCCCCCAGTTTTTGAGTGACAAAAATAAAGTTATTTCTATATTTTTGAAAGTTTATAGCAAACTCATGATATACTTATAGTCTGGGTTCTGGCTCTCCCCCCCCCCGAGTTTTCATCATCTAGGTCCGTTCCTGACAAATACTACATTCACCCGTGTGTATTGAAAATCCTATCAGAAGGGGGAAGATCTGAAATCACTACTGAACATTATACCTATAATGTTAATGGTAAATTCACATCTGCATATGGGCACTTAAAAAAAAAAAAAAAAATCAAACCCAAGGAAATAACTAAAGCTTAGCGATTGAAAGTTAGTTAAGAAACTGAAAGGTGGCGATTATAGTTTTTGCTTTAGTCTATTGTCAGCAAGTACATGAAGAGATTGGCGACATTGAAGTATTTTTCATGAACTATATTGCAATCCAATTGGTAGTCTAATCAAGCCCGTAGCCAACCCAAAAATGTAAGGGGGGGATAGAAGTTAGGGGGCACAATCCAACCATATAGTTCATTTGCAAGCCTACCGTGAAAATTTAAGGGGGCCAGTAAAAATATAGGAAGACTCGGCTCCCTAGATCCCCGTGAATACGGGCCTGAGTCTAATCCATATGGATTTATTGAGCTATGGATGTAACAGACTTTCGTCACGTATTTGACATGAAGTGAAATTTTTAAGATTTACGTCCTACGACTATGCCGGTTAGGCTAAAGAAGACTGTGATGATAAATAAATGCAATGGTAGAGTGAATCAAATGGGAGGAAACGGGAGAACCCAGGGAAAACCCGCGAGCACGGCGCGAGCTGGTATTGAACCAGGGGCCCCAAGCACCGGAGGTGAACGCTTTACCATTGAGCCACCGCGTCCCCCTCGTCACTTATTTGAATCCTTGTCCTTCCGGAAAACTTGCTGGAAATTAAATAATATTTGCATTAAAAAAACTTTTACAGAGCAAATTTTCTGAATGTAGATGTTTTAAGTGGATGAAGACACTTTTGATTTTTTTTCTTCCGCTACTTAGTATTGAAGTATCTTCACGAACTGATCTTACCTGTATCTATCGTCATATGAGGAAAAGTAAATATGCCATAGCTTTCTGTAGGTAATCCGGTTCTTACATTTAAAGTACAGTGTGAATGGCAAACATTCTATGATACTCTACCCCTCCCTCTCTCCCTTTCTAATTAGAAGTAAAGTCAATTATCACTAGTTTTATTGATACCTAGAAAGCAGAGGTAAAAGTGGATATGAAAGGTAAGGGACGCATTACCTAACGTCGTCCCCATGCCTAACTGTGCACATTGTAATTTCGTAGGAAGTGGGGAACGCAATAGATAATTTTTTAAAATGGGGTACGGCGTCCCCCCTCACTTTAACCCCTGCTAGAAATATTAAATTAGGAAAAGCACCGAAGAGACAGATAATAACTTTTTTGCTACTCAATCGGGAGGTTCCGGTTTCGAATCTGGTAAAAAGACCATCCTAACAGACCGGTAAAACCTTCTCTAGGATGGAATTATTTTTTTTAAATTAAAAAAGCACTTCCAACAAAACTTTTACGGATAGTCCTGACAGGCGCGTAGCCAAAGGGGAGTCCGGACCCGCCCCTTCGAAACCAGAAATGAAAACAATCCAGAAAGGATGAATCAAAAAGAAACTAGAAAAAGAAGAATCAGCGTTAAAAGTAAAAGCTACAGCAACCGTTCGATTATTCTTTCTTATGAGGAGCTTTGTGTGGAGGAAGCGGGAGGGGGAGCGGTCCAGTTAAAAATGGATATCATTGTAACGGAGCATTCGGAATTCCATCTAGTTCCATGCTAATCATGTGGACTACAAATGACGATAGATAAACCGGTTCTATCAGATAGACTCTCAGAAGAACTTAAGAAATTCCGAATTACTTGCAATACATGGTAGCAAGTGAGCGGGATATTCCGGAAAAGTCAAGGAATTTGAAATTTCTGCTAGAAGTCAGGGAAATTTCAAGCTTTCGAAAACAGTGCCGTTCTGTAATAGTGTGACATTTCTTTTATAAACTTTTCGTCATCGTCCCTCTGCAGTATCAAACATGTATTTCAAAATCAGTTTCCTACTGTTTCTTTAACTTGTCGTTTGGAACAGACAGTAGTTGACGAAATAAACATTTAAAAAAAAATATGTAGAAAGAAAGTTCCGTTAACATCTGATTCAATAGAGAAAGAAACTCAAATATTGTACAATTTTTTATAAGACATTCTTAGATATGTACTTTTTATAATAATTGAGATCATAATGAAAGAATAATAGTTACATGTTATATTTGAGAGGAACGTACAAATCGTAAAACCTTTTTCAATGCTTTTTTATATTCTTTTGTAAGAGATTTCTTCATAGTTTATTATTAAAATACTAACATATCCTCATTTTATTGTCTTAAACTAAGTAAAATAGTTTAGATTGATGGATTCCATGGTGTGATAACCACAATATTTCATATCACGCCCCCCTCCCCGGACTACGAAATCCTGGATAAACGAACCAATATATGTTGCCAGTAAAACAGTTTAGAATGATCGAGCCCCTGGTGTGACAACTACAGTATTTCATGTCACAGATCACTGTATTACGAAATCATGGCTACGTTCTGGTCCTGATCACTGATATGTCGTCTTTGGTCAGTTTTAAGTAACAAAGTCTTCAATTTGATTATGAATATTGTCGCTCCGTTAAACACACTGAACTGATAAGGGAAGAAATTTGGTGCCATCTTTTGATTCGTGGATTAACACTGGTCTTAATTGCTACACATTTAAGTTCTAGGGAATTATGATACCTAAATTTTATTTTCCAAATATCTTGAGATGTGTAAACTTTGGGAAGTTCAGTAGATTTTACTCTTGGGAGGGAGAGGAATTGATACAAGCAATATTAAGGCTAGTGTGTATTGTGCGGAGTACAGATCAGCCAAACTGTGGCAGAGGGAGATAGGAGAGGCCTAAGTGCATTGACCACGTATCAATCAACGTGAGAGGTTATTCTCCAGCATGTGCTCACGTGAGTATGGAGTACGAGACTACTACTACATTGTTCAGTTTCCTGCCTAATTAGAGCCTGAGCTTGACTGTCTTGTCCTCTGGTCAATATGCGGATAGCCCAAGACCTTCGTTCTAATACAATTCAGTACTATTCTGTAAGTACTGAATTATACCGGGTGTATTAAAAGTCCGGTGAGCGTCCTGATGAGTTTCAGACAAGAATGATATTGAACAGTCTTTCGAAATAAATTTTGACCAAAAAGTCCAATTTTCAATCCCTTTTAACTCTTTTTACTTATTACAAATTCGTCACATCATGGTTACATAAGATGCCTTTAGGTCCGATATTTTCGAACGGGCAAAAATTAATACTGATGGGCTAATGATATCAAGAAACACCGTAAAACTATTTTTATTATTTATTGAATCTAACAGAGATATAGATCCTTTCCATCTTTCATTCTTGATTGTTTTTAAATATATATTTATCCAAAACAACAAAGTTCCAGTGAGGCTTGAAGCTGGCCGAAGTTCCCCATGGCCACCCGCAGCTACGAACCTGCCCTACAGTTTGCAATTAACATTGTACTTCATTCTTTGGAAGAGATCCTTGTAGCACACCTATGTTACTTGGCATGGTCCAATGATAGGTTTAAGTTTGAAATGCTTAAATGTGAAAAGATCAATGGGATATGTTAGCTGCGTCTATTTTACGCACTAAATTGAATTGAATTTGAAAAATTGCAATTTTAAATCTAGCCTTGCATTTAGTTTTAAAATTATCTACAGCATTCTGTCGTAGAGTGGGGAGATAACACGGCGGGCACTGCCCGCTCTAGCTTTTCCCTGGCCACGGGCCTAGTTCATAGTATTCAACAAGGTACTTCTGCTTTGCATTGTCCCGTCAGTCTTACTTTCGTTATGACTGTTATAGAGGCCTCAAAAATTTAGTTATTTGTGATACTGTAGCATCCTTGTAATGCTGAATAGTAAGGGTGGTTTTAACTTAGTTTAAGATTTAAACTATTTAATAATCTGATGATGTGCCATTTGAAAAAAATACATTATATTGTGTTGGCAACACATACTGAGAGAATATAGTGCCAATGTTTCCTTGCCGATGTTTGCATCCTGCAAAATTTCAGAAGTTTTCATAGGGAGCAGTGATACAATGGTAGAGCGTTCACTTCTAGCACATGGAGTCCCTGGTTCTTTCCCAGCTCCTGTGAAGTGACTGTGGTGGAAAAACTGGGTGTGGGAGATTCTAGGAGTTAGTTCCCCCCACTTTAATTTTTGTCACTATTATAATCACTGGCGTTTCTGGCATGTAAAATTTGGGGGGACATCAAAGAAACTGATTTCAATGGTACTACATAGCCCCAGGGGCGGATCCAGAGGGACGATCGCCTCCCAGAAGAGGAAACATTATATATATATAAATAAACCCATCCCAAAGTTTGGAGCCCTTAAAAGTAGCAGTATGACAACCCCCCACCCCCCAGAAGTCGGTCCTGGATCCGCCCCTGCCTAGCCCAACCTTTTATTATCTTTGATTTCATGTGTTACCTTTCTGCTTACCTTCACGGACCCCCTGGGGTATATCAGGAACTCTGTTACCTATTATATTGCAAATAAAATTATTACTTATATGTTGTTCTGTCGTTAGTAAATAAATTAGAATAAAATATTGAATATTTTGTACTCCAAAATATTGGGGGGAAGCGTCCCCCCCGCCAGAGACGCCCATGATTATAATCCATCTCAACATAGTCTTCCGTTTTATGGTGAGAGATTAAACTCAAAACGCATTTCAATTCTGTTATTTAAATATTACAGAGGTCTCAAGATCAATAGTTTACCCTTTGGTTAAAACGTTTACTAGTAGTGAACATCAGTGCGAAATCATAAGCAAAGTGCACGGGGAGTAATAATAATAATAATAATAATAATAATAATAATAATAATAATAATAATAATAATAATAATAATAATAATAATAACCCTGGAATAACTCGACAGCTTAAATTTGAACATCTGTAAATTATTTAAGGTCATGGATACCACTAACAGCTAGTTTAATTACATACGAAATATTTTAATCACAATTATTGTAATTTGCAAAATTTTGAAATGGTTAATGGAAGGAATTTTCTTCAATCTACATAAGTTGGGGTATTTGTCTTAGTTTCCCCCGGATTTCGCACCCAGCTGACAATTTATCATTTACCAAAACCTCATATTAGGATTAGCAACATTGCTTTAGCACTGGGGAACTCCCTCGTGGCTATAAGGTTAGCGTACGCGTCTTTGGTACGGGAGATCAGGGCTAGATTACCGGCTGGAACTCATTTGGTTCGGATCCCATGTTGACGTATGTCCATGTCTTACATAGCCTCACTGCTGAAACGGACGCTAAACTATAATCTAATACCAACGATTTGATTCCAATGATGGGAGATTTCCACAAGAAATTCGCATAGTGCGATACCATACTAAGGTATTAAGTACTACGTCATCACCAAACAAATTACCCATGATTTATTACTAATTTTTATGAGATCTGAAACCTTGAACACTATAACGCGTGTCGAAAGTAGATTAATTCCACCAACTTTTCACTCTTAATAGATGCAGGGTAGATCAAGACGTCCTAGTATGTAATAAAACGAAAACTGGGACATGTTGTAAGATGCAAATATGTGTGATATAATCTCCCACCAGACTAACAGTGTTGCTAATAGACGCACCTGTAGGATTTTTACCCAAAGAGATGGATGGATAGACGGAGGTGGGGGCAAAAACCGAGAAGCTCAGTCCCGAATGCGCGCGCGCACACACACACACACACACACACACACACACACATTCACTCATGCGTGTACATAATATATAAAACAAGTTATTTAGGCACATATCCTTATTAACTACAGTAGTTAAACTGGGTTGAAATGTACAATGCCAGCTCCATCTAGTATCCTTACACAAGCAGGAAATTACACTATTGATATTAACAAAATGGGTCCAAATATCCCAGACCGACTTAATCTTTATCCTACCCAGAGTCGGATTAAAGATCGATGAGATAAGCTATATGTTCAACTGTGCAACAAGTTGGTGTATAATGTAGGGACCCTACATACATAAATGAGTAAACTAGTGATATTTCAGGGAGCACGCTAGCAGAAGGGAACCCCCATTACTTACATCATAGGAGCCAACACAATACAATTTACTGGTGCTATATGTAAGTTTCATTTTTTAATCTTCTTAAAAATCTTACAGTATATTTTGTAATTGTATATCCAGTTCTCTTTTAATTTCTGGGGCTCCAAGAGAGTGGGGCCCTAAGCTGTAGCTTGTTTAGCCTATACGTAAATCCCACACTGATTCTACCCCTTTAAGGCGGTCTAACTTATTGATGCGCAGCTGGCGAGTGTATTGTAAAGTTTACCGATAAACTAGTACTGTAGTATTTAGTATAAATATATCAAGTACTGTAGTATGTGGGTAAGGAAATTAGTATGATTTTTACATGTGTTCCAAAAACTCAACGCTCTCCAAAAATCCAGTGACAACTGTCCCCTTATTCTCCACTGCGGGTGGCCATGGTGGCCAACCTAATCAAGTTTTATTCTTCAAGTAGCACTAAGGTTATTATAAGTTTAAAATTTACATATCAAAAGAAAACTTGCAATACCACTTTCATTCAGTTCTAACGTACCACAGTTGTTCAGATCCAACTTCGAACTGTAGATTATATTCTTGTGTAGCATCACTGCTGATGAAGTTAGCAAATACAAATAAAACATTTTATAAGTTAGAAAAATAACCATATTGACGAACTATCAATATGAGTAGTTTAAGGCAGGAAATAAAAACTAAACAAAAGCAAATATTGGCGTATTTCATACTAAAGCATTGAAGATAGAATTCACCCACTTTTCCGCGAACTCAACCCCAAATAAACTCAACTGGGAAGCTTAATTTCCTCTTTTGTGATAATTAGGTAAATTTTAGAAAAGTTATGATACAGGTTTAGAATGTGTGAATTCACCCTTGTCTTTAAATTTCAGCCCCAAGCAAAAAAGGGACCTCTCAGTTTAACGTCCCACAGTTGTGCCCTTCAGGCTGAGACTATGATTAAAGCAATTGAATGATGGAAGAATTAGTGGAATGAGAAAGTGGGAGGAAACTGGAGTACCTCAAGAAAACCCACGGGCACGATGTTGTCCACCTCAAACTTAATTGACCAGAGATTGAACCAGGGACCAAAAGCACCCGAGGCAGCGCTCTACCCACTGAGTCACCATGCACCCCTTTCAGCCATAAGCAGAGCATCTAATTTTGAAAGAAAAACATATTTCACAATCACATTTTTAAGAAAGTTGTTGCGAAGCATTAAATTGGAGCACAATTAACCTTTTGTCTTTATCAATTTCAACCCGAAAGATGGGGGTGATTGAAGAACTTTAAATACAGTCGAATTGAGTACAGAGGCGGCTCATGAGGGAAACCACATGAGTAGAAAAAAGTTTTATCACCTTTAAGTTACCTAATGTTCTAATGTTGTAGTCAACAATTAGAATATTAAGAAAGATTTCTACCCTTCGCTTGAAAGTACAAAACTTTTTCCCGATGTGACCCCCCCCCCCCTCCTCACGATCCGGACCTGGCAAGTATGATTATGGAAGTTGATATAGAGGAGAATAAAGCTTTTCACACTATGTACTATTTATGTGCCGATCCTCAATTTGGAGTAGACTTTTATCCCCGTTCCATTTACTTACCTACTTCACTAACTTCAACCCCAAGTGAAAGGCAGTTGTTCGTAATCCTGAAGGAAAAAAAAAAAAAAAAAAAACACGCGTAACTTTATTCAAAGAGTGGATTTTTACCCCAATTTACCCACATCATTAACCTCAAGTGATAAGCTAGATCCTAATCCTGAAGAAAATTATAGTTTTATTCAAGAACTAACGATGATGGCACTAGAAAAGTGGCCACGCTTGCACAAATTGTGTTTTTTTTAATACTTTTCAGGATGTTGAATTCAATGAACTATTCTAAAACAGTGCTATTCAACCGGGGTACGTAATCCTAAAATAAGTATATTTCCAATATTCGACCAAGAATCGAGAAGTTGACGTCCCGGAAACAAGCTCAGTCGTCTCATTAACAGGTTAGTTCTAAAGTTAGTTTTAGTTTTTGAATTTTTAACATTGTCCTCAGTGAGAGAATTATCAGGGAGGATGAGGGGAAAATCCCCCTTATTAGAACTGGATGTCTCCCATGTTTTGAAATTTTCCATGTTAGTTTTTCGAATGTGCACTTCATCCTCCCTCTAAATAGTCTTTTGACTATTTGTCCCCCCCTTTTTAAATCAATAGAACATGTATATTGCGTTCAAAAGTTAACTTCGATTTAATTTCTTTTAAACAGCTTCAGGAGTACACAATAGGATAGCAAACTGTGTCTAGGGGTACGCGAGAAAAAAGTATTGAAAAGCACTGTTCTGTCCACGAGATCACGACAAAAAATTCCTCAAAGTTGGTGCTTTTATTATATACTATAGTATTGAAAGTTTAATTTCCTACGTTTATGGCTTTCACGCTAAGGAAAACGAATGATTAAGGCAATGATGGAAGAATTGGTGGAATGACAATGTAGAGTACCCAGAAAAAACCCATGAACATTATGTCCACCACAAGCTTACTTGTCTGGGTATCGAACCAGAGACCTCAGGCGCCAGAAGTAAGTGCTCTACCACTGACCTACTGTAGCATTCACCCTGAAGTTGGGGTTTTTAGAAGTACCTATTATGACTAAGAAAAGCTCTCACACTTTGATACATTCCTAATTCGTATTTGAGGATGTTGAACGAAACAAAGCTTATCAGTTCATGAAATCACGAGAAAAAAATGGGTTAACATATGCAGATGGCGGGCCCGAAATACAAAATTTACGGGAAAATTAACAGAATCAGACGAAATGTCAGCAGGAGAATAAGAAAAAAAGTGAAGGATGGCATTTAGCATTTTCTCCCAACTCGTTTCATGGCTCCAGGTTCGAGTACATTGTCATTGTCTAAATCGTGATAAATATAGAAAACGAGCCCTGCGGGGCTTCTAACCTCCTTTGCTCACTAAGCTATATTTTGTGAAGTATATAATACTAGAGATCTTATATGTGCAGGATTGAGGCAAAAACTACAAGATACCCAAAGTGAACCGTCATCATTGAAGAAAGAACAAATAAGAAGTAATACAACGTTGAAAAGAGGCTGATGTGGATCTTATCCGGGGCTGCCACCTGCGGCAGTTTAGCCGAAAAAATTACTTCAAATTTAGAATACTCATTTAAATCCTAAATTTGAGATCAATTTTGTAGGCACCACATAGACGCGTACATTTTTTAAAAAAATGGATTTAGCGTACTCAATTTAATATAAAAATTGCAATCCGAAAGTGTGCCCAAGTTTGGACACTTTTACCAGTTATAAACGATACTTCCAAGACTCCAACTTTCAAGTCATTTTTCCTCAGTGACAAAGCAGTTTCTAGTGCATGGGATCGCTGGTTCGATTCCCAGCCTAGTAAGTTTGTGGTAGACAAGATCGTGACCGTGGGTTTTCTGAGAGTACCCAACTTTCTCATTCCACCAATTCTTCTAGGGCATAATCATGAAACGTTAAATATTTCAAAACCTCCTTTGTGCGTCGTAGACAGATAGGTTTAAATGTGATTTTATTGGATTTAGTATCCAAACACTTGGGTTCTTGCTTTTCCTCTCACTTTATTCACTCCACTGTTGCATTAATTTCTGATCACAGTCTCCTTTAACCTAGCTGGCATAACCCTGGGACGTAAAACTGAAGATTTCATTTTTGGGTTTAGAATCCTCAAATTAGTATGAAAAAAGCAATTAGAAGTTTATCCAAACATTGGAACTAATGTTAGTTCCTTATGAATGTTGTCATAGAATTGATCGACACATACACACAAATGCATATTGAGTCAAAAGCTCCTTCACCTAAAGAAATTGCACCTTTAAATAATTAAAAACTACAACATTAGAATAATAAGAAAATATACACCCATAACGAAAAATTACTAAAACCATTAGTGACATTAAAGCCTGAATTTGAAGATTAAGTAGACACTTTACCTGCGTTGAAATGTTCCCTAACCTTGTAGACTGCACGATGCACCCAGGGGCAAAAGAACTCCAGCTGGCAACGTACTTGCTGAAGGTGATATATACGCTTACTGACCAATAACTGCTGCTGCCCTCTACACGATTTTTTCTATAACATAATTCTGAATAAGATTGACGTAACAAATGTAAACAAGCAAATAATGCAATCTTATAGACAAAATACAATTTTATCACGGATAAATAATGACCAGATCACTTACTTATATACTATACAAATTAATACACATCGCCATCTATATGTCAGCTAGGATTGCCGAATTAATTTTTTAAAAAGCATACGCGCCTTTGGAGTGGAAGACCGCGGTTTGATTCCCGGTGGGAGTTCATGTGGTTCAGATTCCACATTAATCAGTAGGTCCATATCTCATGTAATCTTGCTGCTCAGATGGCCGCTAAACTGAAAATCAAATGAAATCAAAAATTATTTTTTTTTAAAAGCAGATTTTACGATTTGTAAGGAGATTCGGATTTTATATAGGTATATAATGGAAAGGTTGTAGAACACAGGTTCCCCTATATAGGTTAGTAGCTAGGTTTGTTCCTTTCTGTGTCAAAGTTAATATTTAATTCACATAGTATTGCCGAGCGAGCGTTAGCGAGTGAAGGCGGGTTATAGCCCCGCAGGGCACTTTGTTTTCTGTCTTTATTACAGCTCAATGGGAAGGGGGACCTGTGTCCTAGAACATTGCCGTATATAATAAATACGCGGTACACTTTAAAAGCTAAAGGATAAAGACTATGAAGACTTTGTCGCCAACTCCAACTGGAGCTATCGAACCAGCAGCGTATGAACCATTGAACGTACTAGCATGTTAGTGAGCGGGATATAATGAAGGTCGCTTTCGGCGTCGGTTCAAACCCGGCCCAAGGAAAGTTTTTTAAAAATTTTTCAAAATTTTCATAATTTTTTAAATTGAGATAAGATTGAAAATAATACTCAAAAGTGATTTACTTACGTTAGGAAACATAGCTGAACGAGCGTCAGTGATCGCAGGGAGTTAGAAGCCCAACAGGGGCTCGTTTTGTTCCACCTTGACCCCCATGGTAAATCTAACCTCAGTTGCTTCTTTGTGACAACTTAAAACACGACCCGCTCGGGAGAGTAATGCTCCCGGAAGTACGTTTTTTCGCGCGCTACTCTAGCCAGCTGTTTTAAGTTGGTCAAAATTTATATCATGGAGTACAAGGGGAACAAAACGAACTATATATCATGGAGTACAAGGGAAGCAAAACGAGCCCTGCGGGGCTTCTAACCCGTTCCTACTACTACTACTACTTATCTGCTCAAAAGTAAGTAAATCACTTTTTTGAGTATTATTTTCATATTATTTTAATTTAAAAAGTGTTATAAAAATGTTAAAAAAAACTTTCCTCGGGCTGGGTTTGAACTCACTCCAAAAGAGATTTTTGTTATTAGTATATTGCGCTAGCCAACTCGGCTATGAAGACCGACACCAACAATTCTTTAATTTCTGATATTTAAATGCAACGTGGCAAGAAATGGTTAACGCCAACCAATCAGAACTGTGTTTTTCTTTTCTACTTCCGCAAGCATTACTCTCCTGAGCTAGTCCTCTTAAAACGCTGGCTAGGGTAACACGCGAGAATTAAAACGTTTGGGATCGGCAAAAATGTGAGCGAAATAGTTGGCGACAAAGAGAAACATAATGCCCATTGAAAAAAATAGATGGAAGCATTTCTATTTCGCCGAATGTTGTCACAAAATTCATACGCTCAAAAAGCTATTTTCGTAAACAATTACAGGAAGTATTAAACATTGTTTGTTAATTGGTATAAATGTTAAACATAGTGCATAAAGCTTTACTCGTAGCAAAAACTTACGACTAATATCCATAATCACTGTCACTTATTAGATATTTATGGTATAACTTTAAGGCTATGGGTTTACGTTTAAATTCAATCTTTATGTTAATTTGACTGTTGTTTTATCGATTGGAAGTGTAGTGAACTTAGAAGTGCACTCAACTTCTTAAACCAGCGTTTGCCAACCGGTGTGCCGCGAGGAAATCGAAACAAAATTATTAATTATGTGGTAACCAAATTGGAAGACATAGGGAAAAGTGTATATTTGTATTTCACATTAATATGAACCTCTACAATGGAAGAAATTACTGTTAATTGTAATATATTATTGTACATTCATTACTGTCTGAGGGACCCCTTTGCGCATTCAGTTCTACAGTAAGCAGAATTAAAGGTCCAAGAAGAAAGTGAGTTGGTAGATGTGAGGAATGACCGAAGTTTGAAGCTCCAGCACTCACAATAAGACATGGCATCATTCTGGATTTCTCTCCGGAGAGAATATCCATCTATTTCTACAAAGACTGTGAAAGTTTTCATTGCCTTTTCAACATCCTGCTTAAGTGAAACAGGATTTTCTGCAATGAACACAATCAAATGTAAGAACAGGTCACAACTGTAACTGCACGACACAGTATGGGGGAGAGGTTATTTATCAACTATTCGTCCACAATTGACAGATTGTTGAACATTAATTTTGCTACATGCACTAACTTGTTTTACTTATTTTTTTGGAAAATTCGTAACTTTGATGTATTATTATTAAACAATTGTAACTTTCAATATATATTATTGAAAATTTGTTACTTTACTGATATTGAACAATTCTAACCTTCATATATTATTTAAAAAATTTAACGTATATTAACCTGTTAAAAAATTATGTTTCATACTGTATTACTTTTCTGAATATTTTTAATGTACAAAAGCATTTGTTATCATTGTTATGACCATTGTTTCTTCTTTACTGTTGCAGACTATTTAGTAACTTGAAATTTTTAAAATATCATTCAATCCTTTCGACAAAGCAAACATGCATACAAATTACCTACATTTGTGTCTTAAAAGTACAACAGATTTGTTTGTTCGTTCGTTATTTAGTGATCTTTCTTCTTAGTGAAAGGTTGGATACAGTTTTCGAAAAAGAAAGTGTATTTTTAAAAGCCTAAATCCTATATCTCATTGCAATTGTTTTCTATTTTTAAATTAGAATGAAAAATAAGCATAATGATTTACCAAGTTGGAAAAAACAGTGATCGAGCTTTCTTCTTTGTGAGAGGGAGTTCAGTGATCACAGAAAAAAGTACCACGATATTTTATATTTGTAAATAATAATAATAATAATAATGATAATAATAATAATAATAATAATAATAATAATAATAATAATAATAATAATAATAATAATAATAATAATAATAATAATATCTATGATAGTGCCGCGAGAATTCAAGTTACACTCGTAGTGTGCCGCAAGCTGGAAAAGATTGGGAAGCGCTGTCTTAAACCAAAGAAACAACTCTTTGACACCCAGTCATATCACACACTCTATTAAACAAGTTGTCCGTGCAAATTATTTGAATGTATAGTCATTGGACGGCTTAACGCCCACTTCCTAATGCACAATCTTCTGCCGATCCATCAGACTGGTTTCGATTTGAATGAGAATTGTGCTTGGGCTCGCTATTCTTATTGAGGTTCGCCGCGGTGGCTCAGTGGTAGAGCGTTCGCCTATGGTGCATGGGGTCCCGGGTTCAAACCCTGCTCACGCCAAGTGATCTTTGTGGTGGACAAACACCGTATGCGTGGGTTTCTTCGGGTTTTTCCCGTTTCCTCCCATTTTCTTCATTCTTTCATTTCTCACCACCGTTTCTTTTAGCCTAGCCGGCCTAACCATGGGACATAAAACTCAAAAAAAATATTTCGTTTATTATTGAGGTTGTTCGCACATGCTATTGAGGCTCGTGTTTACTCTAGCTCACTACTCCCGTCTTCGTGCTGACTTGGGCAAGGGCTCATTTCCTTGAATTGAACGAGGGTTCACTAGGACAATTGGTCTCACTAATTACTTTGGTGCTACCCACAATACGGTTCGCGTTCACTTGGGCTTGGACTTACTAATCTCAGTGGGACTCGCTATTACTCGGTTCGGATTCATAACCTAAAAAGAGATCATGCTCGTTATCCTCAATATGCCTCGGCATGCGCTCAATCATTGATCTCGAGGCTGGTTGTAAGCAAGTTTCAGACTCGCAAATTTCACCCAAACATATTTTGCTAAGCGGGTTGGTTGACACGAAAGTAGCTCTCAGCGATCTGGTTCCTTTATGTTTCGCTATATGGTTTCCTACAAAATATGCTGTTTAAAACTAAAAATAAGGAAGGTGTTCACAACTTCGCCCATCACCACCAACCGCTACCGAAAATGTGGTGATCTGTCAAATGGTATTATTTTACAGAAAGTTGATCGTTGTATACGTATATCCGACCATTTTCGATTCGGTGTTGCCACCTGGCGTACCATGGGTTTGCTAGCGGGAGCAGTGTTGTAGGTGCGTGAGTGTTGGTAGTGAGTGTTATCAAATGGCGCCGAAAATCAACTGGCGTTACGTAACGGCCCTTTTCCATGCCAAGTTTTTGTACGTACGCATTGTGAAATTGTTGGAAGAATGGGTTAACACTCAGGATGATCACTGCGAAAACTATTGTGGTTTTCTTTTGCGAAACATTCACCCATGAAAATCACCAGAAGAAGGGCTGCAAGTAAAGTCATACCCGTAGTGCCAAGGGGGATCCGTAGAGTGGCGTGGCCAAAAAAAAAAAAATCCCCCGATGCAATGTGATATGGGCCACAGATTCCACCTCGCACCATCAACTGTGAACAATACAACTCCCGAACGCCTCAGGTTGAAATTATTGCGGAAGGACCGTGTACATCACCTGCTATGGCGTCACGTTGTCGAACGTAAGATGAACTGTAGGAAACTGTATGAAAAGTATCTGGCGGGTTCCAAATGGAAGAAAGTTTTCAGAATGGATTAATCATATGTCCATCTCACTGCTGGTGGTCACATTCGGGCGATCACATACCGTAACATTGACGACTAAGGGCGCAGCAACTTTGTCCGTTAGTGCAAGGAAAGTTTCCCTCGTGGCTTTATGGTTGTTATGGAATTCGCATATGAGGGTAAGTTGCTGATACGCAAGGTAGACAAAAACGTGAATGTGAATGCAAGATACTTAATCCAATCTGATACCTATCTATCGGAGAGACGTCTCACAATTGTATATAATGGATTCGAACCAGATGATGGTCGATATGAACAAGGCTTCGAGTCATACCGCCAGGACATCGCTACATTTTTATCAGGAAATGGCAGAGGAATTAGGAATTCATGTCATTCCGTTTGAAGACTCCTGTGAAAAGCCCAGATGCCAGTCCAAAGCATTTCTGCGCATTTGGACTGCTGAAACGACGTCTTCAACATCGCCATCTCATACCCTAGATGGTTGTGGAAATCATGCAGAGAGTGGTGGTACAGATTTCCCATGTTTGTCCAGCGCCGGAGCTCGCTGCAACGCAAACTACGATGTCGTGTGAGTGTCCATAATGCTGGGGGTCCAATAGAACATGATTGGTGGTGAGGGCGCGGTATCTCTTAAGGTACCTCTAAAAAATGGTCGGATATGAAGCGAACAACCTTCTGTAGTCATCAATGCATACTGCTATCATTAAAGCACATGACTAGAAGAAGGCTTACATAGGTGTGAAGAGCAGCAATTGTTTCTATTGTTATGACACTGATCTAATATTGTGCGTTAAATTCTTCCATTTGTGGCATGTGTTTCTCTGTATGACAATAACGCACTAAGTCTATGCCTGGTCATACATTGACCAGATCCAGAGAGACAGGGCAGCCGAATCGAGGTTCAGTACTATATGCAATACAACAAAGGCTTCTACGGCGTACTTAGTCGAGCACATATTAAACAAAGACCTTTCCAACGTTGTGACGAGACACACAGTCAACGCACTCAGGGCTCTCTCCCCACATTCTCTCCTGCTTCCTTCTGCCTTAGGTTGGTTGCTCTTCCTCTAATCAATATGCTCCCAGCCTAAGTGTGCTCTATTGCATGGTTCTACATGTGCTCCCAACACCACGTGCTGACTGTAAACACACTTTAGACGACAACCACGAAGAAGACGTCGTTAGTGATTGCGAACGATCGACAAGTAACAAAGATTATTGAAGGCAGTAATATTTGTGGATAAAAGGTGCCATAACATTGAAGAAAATATCAATCTCCACCGATTGATGATTACCACCATTCTTTAGGACGCCTCGTCTCCGAGAGCTTCTCTATCATTATTACTCTCTACGACGTCTGGTTTCTGAGAGCTTCTCTATCCTTACCACTCTCTAGGACATTTGGTCTCTGAAAGCTTTTCTATCCTTGCCACTCTCTAGGACGTCTGGTCTCTGAGAGCTTTTCTATGCTTACCACTCTCTAGGACGTCTGTTCTCTGAGAGCTTCGCTATCCTTACCACTCTTTAGGACGTCTGGTCTCTGAGAGCTTTTCTATCCTTACCACTCTCTAGGACGTCTGGTCTCTGAGAGCTTCTTTATCCTTACCACTCTCTAGGACGTCTGGTCTCTGAGAGCTTCTCTATCCTTACCACTCTCTAGGACGTCTGGTCTCTGAGAGCATCTCTATCCTTACCACTCTCTAGGACGTCTGGTCTCTGAGAGCTTTTCTATCCTTACCACTCTTTAGGACGTCTGTTCTCTGAGAGCTTTTCTATCCTTACCATTCTCTAGGACGCCTGGTTCTGAGAGTTCCTTTTGCTAGGACGCCTGGTCTCTGCAAAAACCTCACCACTCCCTAGAACATCTAGTATTTGGATTTTATCCCTCTGTCTCTGATCTCTGAAAGTTATCTACATACACTTTGGCCACAAGAGCCTTGGTTCCTGTCGTCGTAAGACAGTTGGTTATTGGGTTCCTACAAACTCACTAACAAATCACCAAATATCTAAGAAAAACTTATATTTTATCATTAACGTTTATTACTACTGTATATAAAAAGAAACTTATAATAAAAAAGTGATTGAGAAAAGTCCAAAATTTCCGTGTACCATCTCTTAGCTCTACCCTATAAATATAATTTTACAGTATATAAAACCAACAATTAGATAGCTCCCACTTAACTTTGGTGTTTTCGCTCTGTGGTAGCGCTTAATCCCAGCGGATTAAGTGTTTATGTACTAATCAGTGGATTAAGTGTTTATATGATTCAATGTTTATGGAAAAATTGAGTGTTTTTCAATTTCGCCATACTTAAAAGTACGATGCTGAAATTGCAAACTATGATGTTTTCTTACAAGGGAAGCTATCCAACTCCTCGACCAGTATCGCATTGAAACGTTCACAAGTGGAAGGACATGTTGAAAGATGAAAACATGCTTACTCCGACGATTCGCAACGCCATCGAACGGGAAATATAATGATTTTTTCCCATAGCCCCTGCAAGTTGTGTACTCTGATCATACATGCCTTGGATGTGATATGAATCTGATATACCCTGCTAATCTATGGAACCGGACGTGAGATCGGAAAACAGATTACGTATATGGGATCCTGATCGGACAGAGACGACAACGAATATATTTTGATCCCGATTTGGTCACTTCCGGCTGGACGTGACCTCTCGAAATACAACCGGAAGTGGCCAGTCGGGATCGAATTATATTTATTGTCATCCGTCCGATCAGGCTTCCAAATATGCAATCCGTTTTCCGGTCTCACGTTCGGTTCCAGAGATTAACAGGGGATACATGTTAACCCTTTACGGTTGGAAGTGACCACTCGGACATTGGGTCAACGGTCCGAGATTTCCAACCGGAAGTGAGAACAACCTTATATATTCGTGCTCATAATGTCCTGACAACTCCATCCTGGTTTGGCCGGCTCTTCAATCTCTTTCTACCGCTCACAAATCACTCCCGATTACATCCGACGAAGTTGTAGGTAGCTCTCTGGGCTCGCTTACATTTGGTTGGAAAGCTCAATATCAACCCCTATTATTATTATTATTATTATTATTATTATTATTATTATTATTATTATTATTATTATTATTATTATTATGTCCGTCTCCTTCCCGATCTGGTGATCGTGTGGGTTAAGGAGTCAAGCCAGCGATTTCAACATCCTGGCTTTGAATCTAGGCTGGAGTATAGTTGTTTGTGGATATTACACCCTTCATAGCAGTGCTAGAGCGCAATCAAGACTGGCCGAATTCCTTCGTTACTGAACAGCCCAAGAATACCCTTGTTGTCTTCTTCCTCTTCTCATTATTATTATTATTATTATTATTATTATTATTATTATTATTATTATTATTATTCATCTTACTACTAATACTAATAATAGTAATCATACTACTACTACTACTACTACTACTACTACTACTACTACTACTACTACTACTACTACTACTACTACTACTAATAATAATAATAATAATAATGATAATAATAATAGAAAGCCAATTTTGTGTTGTGGTTTCAGCGTGTTCGTTTTGTCCACCGAGTAAACATGTTCATTTGGAACTTACGATCGCGTATCGTGTTCCATGTGGCATTGATTGACATCAATAATGTACCAGAGATCACAATCACCATCCACTGTTATCATCTTGAATTTGCAACATTTGTCTTCGTGCAAAAGCAAGTTCCACTGTATCAGATTAATATCCTATCCAAAGCATGTATGACCAGAGTACATAACTTGCAGGGGCCATGGAGAAATATCATTATATTTCCTATTCGATGACGTTGCGAATCGTCGGAGTAAGCATGTTTTCATCTTTCAACATGTTCTTCCACTTGGGAGCGTTTCAATGCGATACTCGCCAAGGAGATGGATAGCTTTCCTTTTTAGATGTCTTGGTTTTGTTTCCGAAGACAATATTTTTAAATTTAAAATATTGCCAAGGAAGAGAGAAACATGAAATTATTTTACGAAGAAACTGACATTATAGTTTTTTTTTTAAATAATTAAACCAATATTTAAAATGTATAGTAGTAATCAGAGATTGAAATAATATTCAGGATTCGTATATATTTGCATAAGGAATGTTCAAATTACACCAGTTTTAAAAAGTTTTTCAAACGCTTCAACAATTTGGGACTTCGGTGGTTTTCCTTCTGGAATCTCCAACTAACTGAAGCTTTTTGATGCTTACGTTTCCTTTTCTAGTATTTATCTTTACTTACTAAAGATATAATAATAGTCTATGGATGTTTCTGAACAGTTTTTTTTTTAAAAAAAAAGATGGGGTTGTTTCTCTCACGCCAAACCCTCAAGATGGAGGACCACCCTTGTCGTCTGTCCGCGCCTGCTTGTTCAATATACTCAAGATATTTGAAGCTAACTTCTATATCTAGAGATTTCCTCGATTCGCTTGTCACATGTCGTGCGACGGGAATCTGCGTTACAACACAGGAACCAAATGAGGAAAAGACCATTGGGAAGACCTGTGTGCAGATGGGAAGACAATTTAAAGATAGATCTAGTAGAAATAGGAATACAAATTAGAAACTGGATCCAGTTGGCTAAGAGAATGCATCAATGGAGAGTATTTGTGAATGCGGTATTGAAACTTTGGGCTCCATAGTCCATAGAGTTGGTTAGTTAGAAAATGGTCTAGATATCACATTTCCGTTTTGAAGAGTGAAACATAACAGAAAACTATCACATACTTACTTCTGTCCGGCTCAAACCTAATTTCTTTTTATAGGAGGCCTATAACGTGAAACACAGATGGGAGAACGAAGTAAACGCTTCAAACCGAGAAGGTGAAAGAATAAACACTGCTTTAAATTGACATGTGTATAAAGAACCGGAAACAATTTTGCAATAAAATAATGAACCACTGTACGTAGAACCATGCTTTTCTCCGTTAACTATTTAGAAACGATTTTCTTTATTTTTTTCCTAAACATACACAAACATTCCCTTAACAAAGACATTTTTTATGCAAATAATTTTCCCAAGCATTGGGTATTCGACAACCTCGCGTAACTTTCATTGAGTATTGCACAAAAGAGGGTCGCCGCCTTAAACGTCAAGAGGTTTGAAAATGAAAAGAAATGAAATCTTTGAGTTTTACGTCCCACGGTTATGCCGGTTAGGCTAAAGGAGACTGTAATGATGAGTAATGAATGAAATGGTGGAATGAAGAAAGTGGGAGGAAACGGGAGAACCCCAAGAAAACCCTCGCACACGGTGTTTGTCCACCACAAAGTCCACTTGGCGGGAGCTGGGATCGAACCCGGGACAACTGGCACCAGAGGTGAGAACGCTTTACCACTGAGCCACCGCGGCCCGTCAGGATTGTAATGCAACAATTAAGATGTTTATACCTAGGTATTTATTATTAAAAATAAACGAATTGAAACAATCACTTGTATTATTTCATTTTCTTTTACGTTGGGTTGTTATTAAGTTTATACGTAGATACAACGTGCACTATAAAATATCTTTACTGCAAGGTTCATATTCTACCATTAAGTAAATAATCCATTCGCAGATAATAATGTTGCGGATTGGCAAAATTGTCTATATTCTATGGAATACACCATTCGTTACATTTTTTGAGTGTTTGAAACGCATTATTATTTTTATTATTATTTTGAGTTTAGAGTTATAAGATTGGCGATAATAGCGGAATGAAGACAGTGGGAAGGAACGGGAAAACTCCGAAAAAAACCCACTTACACGGTCACAAGTAGCAAGAAAGCTTTCGGCTAGTTTGCACATGCTTGGCTTTTGGCTTTCTACGCTTGCATACAATCTGCCTTTTGCTGTACTTGCAATCGATGCTTTAGATCATTCGCAGAGCGTCATAACGTTACTTGCCGTTCATTGGCTACTGGCTTGTCTCCAGCGTAAAACGCTTGCGTCAAGCGTGAATGGATCACTGAATGCAAGGATGTTCACATGTAACTTCATTACTGGAATCCAGCTTGGCGGTATGCTTGCACGCTTTCCAATCAAGACGGATGCAAACTTGGCCAACTTCCAATGCAAGCTTACAGCAAGCGGTTTGCAAGTAGTCTCTGCTACTAGGAGTTTTTCCATTACAAAACCCATTTGGCAAGAGCTGGGATCGAACCGAGGACCGCACGCACTACACCACAGATAAGCGATTTACCACTGAGTCACCACGGCCTCTTGAAACGCATTAGATGTTTGTTATTAAAAAAGGAATAAACATTTTTTATCAAAGATACCAGAGATGTCAAGCTACTTAATTCAATAATTAATTATATTTACGATATCTCAAGATTTTTACAGTGATCGTACAAAGCTTACCGGGGTGAAATTGCACACATTTACCTTAATCTGGTACACAAGTACGTATCACACTTTCTGCCATGGTATCGCAATTACTTGAAGATAGAAGTCTGTCAACCGAAAGGAGATGAATTTACCCTCTTCTAACTCAAAAAATTTCGCTGGTTTCTACGGCATCACTAATCTAGCATCGGGCATACTATTTATAATATAACAGTACTTTAATTTGTATTCTTTATATATTCGCTAAGGTAAAATTACGAAATTGACTAGTAGGGGGAGAGTTTTTTTCATAATGGACTAAGCATGCGTCAGGAATTCAATTTTCTAATGTCAGCTTTGGGACTGCCATAGCAATAATGCGTTTCTCTCCAGCGCGTAACCGCATTCCATTTTCCACGTCGCTGATTAATTTATGTGCTATTATTTCTCTCTCTCACTAGAGGGCAGCACACGTTTCAATCTGCTTTTTTTTCTTCGTAAGTACTGAAAAGTCTTCTGAAACTGAATAATGATTTAATACTATAAAATACGTAGTGTAATTACCGTGATTACTGAAAATTTAGTGAGATATTAGTAAGCTTTGTATTAATTCTTAATTATGATTTATCAAATTATATTGCTTCCATGATGAAATCAAAGCTGACTCCATTCTAAAAGTAAGTAAATAACGTAATGATATAGTATCACATGCTTAGCGTTTCACCAATATAGTTTGTTAAACTGGCACCTGCTTGATTATTAGTACAACCAGTGGCGTATTTAGGATTTTGTTTGGGGGGGGGGCTATACACAACACGGCAATTGTCCACCTAAGTTTGAGAATTAAATATATTTTAATTTATGCATAAATTGAATTTTTAATGGCAATAATTGCAGACTGGTGAATCTTATGTGATATGTATGATACAAAAGTTTAGCTGTGAATCTAACCTTTTATTCTGTTCGTAGAAGAAAAGGAAGCATCCTCTTGGCCTACCTAATTTCCCGGGCTACTTATTCCCTTCTCTTGATTTTCTTTAATTTAAACATTTACATTTTTTTATAATTAAACGATGTAAATATTCCTTTGCTATAATAACTAAGGTCTCGTTATATTGATATTCGTGCAAGTAGGTGCGGAACACCATTTCGCTTATCAGCTCCTCTTAGTTTTGGTGTTACTGGCAACGGCAGACGTGAATCACAACTAACAATGGACGAAAGTATGATAGGAGAAACGAAAGAAAGTAACAACTAAGAAAAAGAAACAGAAGAGTAGAATGGAGGAAAGAAAGAAAAAAAGAACGCAGTTCTTACATGGAATGAAATTTCACAAACAGTATTATTTCTGACAAAGAGCCAATTAAATGGAAAGTCAATTAAATTCTTATAAATGATAAGAAGGATGAGCCCGATAGCCCCTCTTTCCCCCTAAGTATGCCACTGAGTCCCATTAGGAGATAAAATAACATCGCATATAATACGAGTACAAGATGAAGAACTCTCGATTTGCCATTGAAATACTGCATAGGCTATTTTAGCTTTAAAAATGCATTTATTTTTATACGTAGTCTCATTTTAGATCCAACGTTTATTCAGTGAGTAGATTCCGTTCCTGTCTTTTTCCTGTTGTTCTTTCAGTTTAATCCCACGTATGCCCTTTAGATTAAAAGAAAAGGATTATTAACGTAAGTAAATAATGACGAAAGAATTGGTGGAATGAGAATATTGGAGGAAATGGAAGTACCTCGAGAAAAAATACGGTGTTGTCCACTACAGTGTGATTCAGAAAGATCTGTAAAATACCTATATAAGGCTACCTAACCTCTTCATTGGAATCAAAATGTTTGCCAGGCATCAGTTTTTACGGAAATAGATGGCAGTGAGAGGGTGCCAAATCTAGTGGATAGGACAGATGTTCGAATTAACAGAAAAGAAAATATGAGTTACACCACTGTAACTTTTATCCGTTCAATTAATAGAAAAGAAAATATGACCTACACCACTATAACTTTTACTCCTATTAATAGAAAAGAAAGTATAACTTACACACTTTAACTTTCACCCGTCCAATTAATAGAAAATTAGCTGAATCTGCGCTCTCTACACAGCGCATCATTTACATATGAGCATGAATCTCCTTGTCATTCCTCACAACATCTGTACATGTCCTTTTACAGACATAAGTGAAAGACGCCTTGGTAAAAATCGGCAAGAAGTACCATAAAAGGAAGATTTTTTATTACTTTTTTAAATATCTCTCATCGTTTGTAAAATTTGACCCTACTTCCGGTTGGAGTTTCTAATTCATGTATGATCAGTGTTTTCTTTCTTCTTGCATATAGTATGTAATAAGCAAATACATTACAGACACAATTAATTATAATGTCAGTGATATATGGTGTTCGTTGGGCAAAACACTGCAAACAATAAAGATTCATCTTAGACTGGAGAAATGGTTATCCTTCGTTTTTCATTGTCATTTGGACATGAAACAAACGCTGGAGGGATATACTAACATAAAAGTCTGGTGTTGGAAAGTATAACACGTAGGATATGATGCTTTACTTTTAAAAATTTCAATATTTCCAGTATACCCTTAAAAATGTAATAAAGAAATAATGACCATGTTTTTGTAAATATTCAATTAGAACTGGACAATCTACGCAAAATTTCCAATCGATCAGGGAAAACGTCATCTTTCTTGAGCCTGTAGTTTCGGAGATCTCATTGTCGAAAGGATTGACCACAAACATATAAACATTTTAAAAGAACTCGGAAGATGGAAGCACAACTCACATGCATTGATTTTAGAGAAGATTTATTAAAATACAAAGGCTTTGAACAATAATTTTATATCATAAATTTTATCAAAAAGATACAGTTAACTAATTTAGACTATTTAAAGTACAAATACTTAAAATGTTAATCCCTGTTAAACGTGAAATCTCACATAACCGTAAATGAAAGATTTGAAAGGTAAGGTTATAGGTTGGAGCTCAGGCGCTTTTAATTGCTATTGTAGCATTTTAATACAATAGATAAAATATAACTTATACTACTTTAACTATAAATTAATAGAAATTAATAGAAAAGAATATATGACTTTTCACCACTATAGCTTTGACTAGTTCAATTAATAAAAAAGAAAATACGATATACATCGCTTTAATGTTAACCTGTTATAAGTCCGTAGTCCAAGAGCGCCCATGTTGTGGTTTCCAAGGGGGGGTAAGTATAAGCGACGTTTCAAATATAGTTTCAAATTTTGCTATAACTAATGTAAAAATTCTATTCGGTTTTCGATATTCCCAAGTACAATTTCCTCTTGGGGGGGGGCGAGCGCTCCACCTTGCCCCCCTGATGGGCGCCCTTGCGTACGTCCACACTCAATTTTATTTATTATGATCACACTAATGAGTCTTATAAAATTTTAATGTTAACACGGCTTTCCGTCTTTCCGTTACTCCACACGAGAACTCTTGAACGAAAAAGCGAATTTTTGAAATTGTGATTTCTGTAATAGACAGCTGGAGCGATATTCCGCCCGAGCTCGTTAATGGAATAAATCCGTTAATATCTTTTACGGGCAACGGTGGTAACAAACCTTCAAAAAAAAAAAAAAATGCTTCCGCGAAGGTTTAGAAAAGAGTTGAAGATCTGGGTCTGTACATAGATCGATTAAGAAATGCACATTGATTGACTTTCAAGTTCAAACTCTTTTTTTTTTGTTTGTTTGTTTGTTACAAGCATCTGAATTATAGCATTTCTACCTTTGTGTACCACTTAGAAAATCAATTGGACACTATTACACAAGCTAAAATTGTTCAGACGTAAGGAGATCTAAACATTAATTTTCAAAATAGAGATTGAAACTAATTGCAGTCTGTGTTTGCTTGATTTTTAGTTTAGCGTCCCTTTTAGCAACGAGGCTATATGAAATGTGAACCTACAGTGTAACGTGGAATCCGAACCACATGAGCTCCAGCCAGGAATCGAACACGAGTCTTGCACGCCAAAAGCACGTGCGCTAACAACTTAGCACGAGGGAGTCCTAAGTCTGTGTGTGCAAATTTAGGATTAGAATGTATACTTGATACAGCATTAGCTACAAGAGTTTATGACAATCATATTGACACATGCTGTACAAATTTTGATTCAATTCAAGCTAGTATTCACAATACTTGTTTTAAAGTTACCATGAGTATATATGTGTTAACGGGTAATCTCAATGCATTTATAATTATCATATTCAGGTTTAGTCAATAGTAGAAATTTGTATATAAGTACGAGGGTTATTCAGGAAGTAATGCCTCCAAGCCCATTACTTGGTCAATAGTACTGCAAACATTCTGAACTGTTTATCATTAATGCATTGATGTTTACGCTATACAATGTCACCTTCACCTCCCTATCTTTTATCATTCCAGAGTAATGCAGCAATTCATGGCATTCAGTGGTGACGTTTGATTGAAACAGTGGGCTGTCTGCGGAAGGTTGTGCACTCAGGAACATTCATCGCCGGCGACGAACCATGAATACACCATTACGACCCGGAACGAAGGATTAGTTGATGGAATACTGAAACACGTCCTTTCCTCAGCCAAAAGATTCGAAGTTGTCCAATTTGCTGGCAAAGTGTTGTTGACATTCTGCCTCATCCCACCTATAGTCCGGATCTTGCGCCCTGCGACTTTAGGCTCTTCCCCAAGCTTAAGGATCACTTTAAGGGCCAACGTTACAGTTGTGACGTGGACGTGGAACCAGCAGTTCGGTAATGGTTCGTCAGCAGCCACTACAATTTTTCGCCGACGGCATGAAAAACCTGGTTTTACGTTGGCGCAAGTATGTTACCCACAATGTTGAAAAATTATGCCACTATTTCAAGCTTACATTGCAAGCTTTCTACTGATACCTGTATCGATGCTATCTGGCAAACACAAATAAGGGTATCACCTTGGAGGCATTACTTTCTAAATCCCCTTCGTATGTATTATACGTATTTAGGTTGAATGTGTTTTTTAAATTTCCTTTGAACATTTAAGGATCTGTAAATACCATTAATATTACGGCGTCTTTGATATGTAAATGTTAATAAATTCATTAAATTCTCCACAACGATTGTTACTGATCGCCTCAACTACCAGCACAGATGAATTCCAGTGGCGGATGTAGTCTGGGACCGGGGGTCTAGTCCCCAGCTTTTTGAGTGACAAAAATAATTAAAGCTGTTATTTATATATTTTTGAAAGTTTATAGTATACTCATGATATATCTGTCAATGTATGAGTTCTGGCTGGGCCCTCCAGTTTTTACTTTCTAGATCCGCCACTGATGAATTCACAAAATTTAAATTTACCATGATCCTCTTTTCTGTCTTTACCAGAGTTTGTTTATTATAGATTTTGTCGGTACACCAAGAGAAGTTTGCGAAATAATAGTGTGCCACGTCACGTCCCTTGAAACCTTTTTTTTTCAATCATTTTATACCGAGACAACGTTCCGAATTTATTTCTTTTTCATAAAAAAAAAAGAATCTCCAACTTTCGTCACTTCTTTTTTTTTTTTTTTTTTTACCCGTTCTCTTATCGCACTTTCTCCTTCTAACAGCTACTAGGGTAAAGTGGGGTAAAACACAATGTAATCTGCATGACATGGTTGCATTTTACTACAGCGTCAACAGGTGGCAGTGAGATCGAATCGACACTTTTTCTCGCAGTGTCCCGCGCTCGCTCGCTGTACTTTTTCGTTCACAAGCGTTTGGAGCATCAGTCGCTGTATTGGTTGTTGTGCCGCTCTAGACGTAAGGAGAAGTTTATATTTTTTAAAAAAAGTGTGTTGTGTGGAGCGAAAATGCGTCGCCAGGGAGATAAAAGAAGACCTGTGAGAACATTATCAATTGAAAAACAGCGGCAAGAACGACAACATTCTCCTAGACGCCAGATGTCACCTTGGTAAGCACTTAAACTACTTTTATTTGCTCCAAGTCATTTATAGGACAGATTTAAAGCTTGTACATATAAACGAACAATATTTTTTCTCATGCAAATAAATGACAACGGGATCGTTACGATGTTAAATCTGTGCCATGAAATTGGTTTATATCTATTACCAATATGAAAAATGTTATTCGTTTTTAATATAGATGAATACAGACATACGGTCTTCCACTAGACGTAGATGCAAGATTATTCTTACAAATACACACAATGTTTACAACGATTGACTCTTATCTCCTTATCATGTGATTCTAGGAAATTTTCTGATACACATGCAACGCTGTTTACAGAATAAGTATATTATTTTAAGGTATATTTTTGCAATGAAATATCTTTTCAGCTTACAAAATGATACCTTGGCATTACGTTGGCGGGAAGAGTATTATAATACCAAGAATGACTATTTCAAGACCAGACTCGTAGCAGGCCCGTATCGAGGGGGGTCTAGGGGGCCACCTCCCTAAATTTTTACTGCCCCCTCTAAAATTTTCACGGTAGGCTTGCAAATGAACTATAATATGGTGATGAACTATAATATTTTTGGATCGGGCCCCCCCTAACTTCCACCGCCCCCTACATTTTCGGGCTGGCTAGGGGCCTGACTCGTAGCTAGGGGATGGTCAGGGGGGCTGAGTCCCTTCAACAATTTTCAATGTCTGAAATTTTCTGTTGTTTTTCTAATTTAAATACATATTCAAAAATGTAAGTTACGTCCTCCAAAGACTACCTTGTTTCCATCTCTTGGTATTCTGCTTAGGAGCTAACCAGGTTTGCCAAAAAATGGTCAAAATAAGGGACGGGTTGACGAGTTTCAATAAGTATTATGGGAAAAGTTTTGATAAACATGATCTAGTGATAAAAAATGAGCCAGGCATCAAATGAAAAGAGTAATCATTTTAGACTGAAATAAATATAAAACTATAAACGAATACAAAGATTATTATAAGAAAAATTAGGTAAATCTTACTTTTAAGTCCTTGGATTTAGGTTACTTAAATTTTCTTCAAAAAATCGTACTTCATGCTTGAGTTAACTCACTTATAATCCTTATCAAGGTTGGAATTTTCTTTACGCTGTCGAAAAATTCATTTCTGCTTGAAGTCAAAGAGTTGATTGCTATTATAAATTCAGCTTTCATCAACTGGATAGAACTCCTATTTCTTATGTCAGTCCATTGCAAATTCATATGTGAGAAAACTCTTTCCACAAATGAATTTGACGATGGGATGCTTAGGAGAAAGGATACGACCCTAAATATATTTGGCAACTCAGAACTTTTCTGAAATAGCATTTGCCATTTACTGCCCACACTCATGACGACTCATTAAAAATTGCGGGCTTTAAGGTCGTTGTCTGAGGTAAATTTATCATTTTGGGCAAAATACGGGACTTTTGCCGTCACGTATTGAAGCTGCCCGGGACGCGGGACAAAATCATAAAATAAGGGACTGTCCCTTAAAATCCGGGACATTTGGGAGCCTTGGAGCCATAACAGATCTCCCAATCGAAGTGACTTCGAGCTATCTTAAGTCAGCGGTTACCACCGTTTCTATCTTTTGTATCCCTATTTAGAGTAACCATTTTCTTTAACATTTAAGTATTTTTTTTAAAAAAGAAATGCTTTTCTCATAGCAAAGTGGTAATCAAATTTAAATTTGCATAGCAATGTATAAGTTTGTACATCATTTTTGGCAGCAAAGTAAATTATTATTATTATGTATTTTAGTTTCTCGGGGACAGCGTAGTGTAGTGGTCAGAGAGTTGAATTTCATGTCCGCGTGGACCTGGGTTCGAATCCCGGCCGTTGCTTCTCCAATTTTTGGCGTCCACCCAGCGTCATGAGGCCAAGTGGGGAGTCACGTGAATGAAAGACGTGACGACCACTAGGTCTAGAAACGCTACGCGTTCATCGCTAGGTTGGACGTCGTTTCACCAATCACTAACAGATGGCGTGAAGTGGCTCAGGCCTACAAATTAGGCCGTTACGGCAAGTGATTTGAATAGTATTTTACTTTCATGTGGACTGAAATAATAGAAATAAACAACTTTTGTTTATCATGAAGTAGAGAAAATGAAACAGCAGAACTCTTGTTTATCATGAAACAGCAGAAAAAAGTAATGAAAACAAAATGGACTAACTTTGACATTCTTCACATTGCCTAAACTGGTTTTGAAGATGTCCATATGAAGCTTTATATTAAGTATTTATTGCAATACGTGCCTAAAAGCAATGATTGATTGATTGAGTTTGAGTTTTACGTCCCGTTCAGCAGCGAGGCTATATGAGACGTGGACCTACTGATTAACGTGGAATCCGAACCACATGAGCTCCCGTCGGGAATCGAACCCGGGTCTCCCGCGCCAAAGGCGCGTATGCTAACCACTTAGCCACGGAGGAGCTCCCTAAAAGCAATGAATTGGAATTACGTAGTTTATGAGGTTTATGTCAACTTTCTTTAAATGACACTAAATATCACATAATTTCACATAAATATTCCTTGCGTAATTTATGTTGTATCTAAATGCTATTTAGATCCAGTTTCTCCCCATCCATTAAACGTTCTAAACCGAATACTACTTTCCTCTCGACGTCGAACAAGAAAACATAGCGAAAATATCCCTTCTGAGCCGATGGGAGGCCCGGGTTCGATTCCCGGCGGGAGCTCATGAGGTTCGGATTCCACGTTAATCAGTAGGTCCACGTCTCGTATAGCCTCGCTGCTGAAAAGTGACGTTAAACTCAAAATCAACTCAACTCAACCTTTTGAGCCAATGCTTTGAAAGAACTAGATGTATAATTTATGAACACCTTGTCAGAGCTTGAAGCGACTACGTATGTAAAGATACGGGACAGAAAAGGAACACAGTTAAAGTTATATATCTTCACTGGTTGGAAATCTTGCATCCCGAAAGCTCATTGAGGTGTTTATTTTATGACGCAATAAAATGTCCAAGTTCATATAATGTTTGTCTCTTTGTCGTAAATTCTACGGCCAGTCTCCAGTAATGTGGTCAGTAGAAGATTGGTTCGAATTATTGCGTACCTACAAAGCACCTTAAGGAAAACGTTCTCTTTTTGATGGGATATTTATCACATGTGATATCAAAAGAGAACTTCTTTGACATGAAGAAAAGACAATGATTTGGTATTTTTCAATCGCGAAAATAGCTCACTTTGGTAATCAATTGTGATCATAGATACATCGCATTTTGCAATTCATATTTTCTTTTGCATTGCATTTCTATGAGTTTGTGGAGAAAACTGCAATGCAACACAGCTTGAATAAACACCGTAGTTTTAAATAAATGTTGGTTTAGTTGGCGTATGCAATGGTGTTTGGTGATTGATAAAGATAGGACGTTGTTTCCATTCTGATTGTGCCAAGCTCCCATTCGGCATTAAAATTTTTTTAATGACTATACATTGTTTACAGCGTAAACAAAGAATCAGATATCTTGTCCGCTATTATTAATTATTTTTCTCCTATCTATATGAGTGCGATGGGTAAACGTAGCTTAAATTGTGGACCACTCTTATAAGTAGTTTAGCAGCTTAGAAAAAAGGAAGAATGGAATCTGTAACCGAAAATAATGTTTAGCTCTATTATTTTTCTCCGTTTATTGTATAAGGGTAGTTTAGCATGAGCTATAGTAAATGCAGGGTCCCAATGTGAAAGTAGCTAGGAATATGCAATGAGTGAGATAAAAACTGACTTGTGTATGCTCAGTGACAGTGGCGGGTCTTGAGGGAAGTCATTCGGTGAAAATTGAAATTTTACCGTTACAGCCTTAGCTTGTAGCGTAAAATATTACTTTATATCAATATGACTCCCCTCAAGAGCCGCCAATGCTTACTAGTTACCGTAGGTACTGAAAATATCTCTTCAATAATTTATGCACTTCTGTATGCGGTTGAACATGCCTTAGTATACTCGTTGCAATTCGCTCACTTCGATACGTTAGATGGCTTATATTTTGGCTCATGTTTTCTTTTGAGATCATTCAAAGTGTAACGTTTGTTTGTATATACCTCGTCTTTTAAAGTTCCAAAGAGATAAAACTTAATGTATCGATAAGTCTGGAGAACGTGATGAACGGAGTGTGTCCCAAAAATTACTTTTTTAATATTTATTAGCAAGATCTGTACAGAGGGTTAATATTCTTTGAAGTACATCCATAAGTATCAGATATTTCCCATCTACTCGCCCATGCTCGGTACGCCCCCTCGAACACCTCGTCAGAGATCTCCTTTATAGTTCTTGTCACATCAACTTGGATAGTCTCAATGCTGTCAAAACGGCGTCCTTTGAGTACTTTCTAGATCTTGGGAAAAGAAGAGAAGTCGGCCGGAGCTTGGTCGGGACTGTAAGGTGTCTGCGGCAGCGTTGCCACATTATGCTTCGGCAGGAACTCACGGACGCACATTGTCGTGATGCAACAGCCAGATAGCGGTGATGTCCTTTCGCACGCTGACGACCCTTTTCCGCAATCTTTCCAGAACAGCCACGTAACCTAACAGCACAATTACATAGCAGGCATATGCCTATCATGTTCCCTCAGGTACATGGGAATGTGTCTAGTATGTGCCTTATGTACCTCTGAGAAAGAAATCACATGAATGGCAAGTGATAGTCACAGTCTATGTCTACAACGATAATGTATAATTCTTATGTACTTTTAAGTATTATTTGCATTTACGGGCAAAATGAGCTATTTAAAAAGGCACAAGCTATCAAGAAGAAGAAGAAGAAGAAATCCTATAAAGAAATAATGTAAATATTTTGTATTATATTGAGATCTTATTTGTTATCGTTACTATGATGATTTGTTTACCTGTTTTAATGTCGTTGCTACAGTAACTAGAAAGATATAGATGTAACGAGGAATCATTTTGTGTGATCTGCATGCACAATATTTTAAGGTGTCGAAAAGATTGCCTAAACATTTAGAATCAGGGTATATGTAACATAGTTCACGACAGAATTAGCGTTACATATTATATGGTGCCGAAACCGTGGACCTTGGTGGTACTTCCGCAACAATTTTTTATCGAGGTAGTTGATGAGTACTTCACATTATATACCCATACCCAAACTCCCTCTATAAAAATTGTTACGTGAGTACCGCAGGATTGCGAAACAAGCATTTTTGGATAGCCCACATATTAGTTCCTAAGTGAAGTCTTAACCCGACTACGGTAGATGCCATAGTCTTGGAGTTATGAATCTTTAAAGTTGATTTTTTCATGTTTTCGACAGCCTACAATTCCGAGAGGAACCACTTTTGCAAACAGGTTGGTCTATACTTTTTGTCTTATCTTGATGTCAAGAATCAGCTCCGAAACGTTGCCGATGTTGTTTTGAAACACCCTGTATATTGGGCCTATAATATGTGTCTGATAATGTACACGAAACACTAATTATAGACAAGGGCGCCGATCCTGGGGGGGGCCGGGAACCCCCAAAGCTTATGTGGGCCCCCTATTGTATTTATGAATATACGATAGGCTATTTGGCATAATTTGAGTGTAATTTGTCTTAAAATCCTCATATATATACCTTCGGCATCTGAATGCCCCCCCCCCCCCAAATTTGCAGAGAAATCGGCGCCCTTGCTTATAGACCAAGTAACTGTTCTTCACGAATAAAGCAAGGATTCTCTGCAGACCAACACTAAATCACGTGTTTGTTCTGTTAAAATCCAGCGTGTTTGTCATGAAGTAACGCAGGTGTTCCGATTATTATCGCGTTTAATCCTACCAGTACTATTAAGCAGCCTCGTAAAAATTGAAGTTTTTGTTACTCCTCTATCAGTCGATGCGATTGGCCTTAGAAACAAGCTTGCGAAGATTATAGTACGACGAATACTGTGTGTTCAATTTTCCAGGCTTTTCCTTCATACTGACATGTTTGGATCCAGTATACTTTTAGGTAGGATAATTCGTATTTTTGATACGGAATAATAGGCCTATGTTCTATCATAAGTTAAAATCTGTGTATTCATTGATGCTGTTTGATACTGTAAGAAATCTCAATACACAAGCTTAAGGCATTTGCAGCTAAAGATTTATAGTTCGCGCCAACAAAACGTTAAAAATGTTCGGGATTCGGGTATGAAACTTTAAACGGAACTGTCTTAAATCTGGCATTTTTGTCATAATTCCAGCTACTAGGATTTACTAGATGATAAAGTGTTCCAGATTCCAGATAACATTAAATAATAATAATCCAAATGTATGCCTATAAGCGCGTGATGTGCACGAGTTCTGTCGTGCTGAAAGAATGTCTACTTCTTGTAGTCTTTCCTTTCCTAGTAAAAAAGGATGGAAGAATACCATTGTGCGACAAATGAAGATCAACGAGGCATCTAGAACTATTTGATAGATCAATGTGCTTAATGAATTGTTCGTAAATCAAATTATCAGATATGTTAATGAAGAAATGATGCAAATATTTTTCTCTTTTACTTTCTTGAGCAGTCGATTCATTTAATGCATTTTCCCCTAATTTTTCAAAGAAATCACGCTGTCTCAGTGACTTTGGTGCGTTGGTGCTCTGGTTCAATCCTAACTCGTGCCAAATGAGCTTTATGGTGTTTTCACGGGGTTCTTCCGTTCTCATTTTTTGTCATTTCAACAGTTCGTTCATAATCATAATCACTGTCTCATAATTATAATCACAGTCTCTCTCTTAGTTTCGGAATATAATCGTACATTGAGAAAAATAAACATACATATGTGTTGTACGTAAAAACTTAGGTTACATGCATAAATCTTGTAGTTTTTGGACTTAACACACAGCAAACGTATAACTGAAAATGTATGTTTTATACGTACTTCCCATATAAATGTTCTGAATAAACGTATCTCCGTACAAACGAAAGAACTGAATACTAGGTGGTCAAGATCTTACATACAGATGGACGCATGTAACATATAGCTGACATATGTAACATACATATAGGTAGGGGGCGCGGTGGCTCAGTGGTAGAGCATTCACCTCCGGTGCTTGGGGTCCCTGGTTCGATCCCAGCTCGCACCGTGTGGACTTTGTGGTGGACAAACATCGTGCTCGTGGGTTTTCTCGGGGTTCTCCCGTTTCCTCCCACTTTCTTCATCCCACCATTTCACTCATTTCTCATAATCATCGTCTCCTTTAGCCTAACCGGCATAACCGTGGGACGTAAAACTCAAAGATTTCATTTCATTTATACGTATAGGTATGTAATATACGAAAAACTGTTAGATGTCATACATTACGGCGTGATGTAACATCTAAGCGGGAAATGTATGTAGCATATGGATAATCAATGCTTTGTACTGATTTATGTAGTAAACATAAGAATTCCGTAAATTTGTACAATATAACGATGTCCAGAAAATGAATTTTTCTCAGTGTAGGAAATCTAACTAAAAAAAGTTCAAATATTTACTAGTTTCACGCTAAAAGTTTTAGAATTAATAGCATACAATAACAATATCAATTTCAACCCCGGTGCATTTGTAGTCTGATATTTATGGATTTTATCTTTGTTTTAAGTTCGTGCATGGTTGATCAAGCCAGTACATGAGTCAGTGCCTTCTGCAACGTGTGTGTGAGATAGAAAACTTCCAAATTGGAATTCAGTTTATATTCTTTTTCCCTTTTGAATCCTTACTCGCAAGGCCGAAACGTGGACGGAATGACCGGGGCGATGGCCACGGGCGCCGCGACCAGAGGGGGCGCCGCTACGACAAATCAACAAAATTCAAGTTATGATCTTTACTACATGTTTTGGAAGAACGTATCGTTAACATTGTCCTGCAGAACAAACATAAACAAACCGTACGTTTTGATTTTGAACAAAAATTATAATTATAGGATTGAATTGAAGCAAATACTCACAAATAATTACAAACGTCACCTGAAAAATTTACTTTAGTATCCCAAGGCTATGATAAATTTACTGAAAACTTTATGTGTTGATCACAAGGAAAGAAAAGTTTATTTTGTTGGTTTTTAGTGAAAGTCAGAAAATTACTTTAAAAAAAAATCATTTACACATTGGACTTTAACATTTGTATCGATATTGTGTATTCTATGCTATTACTATGTTGATGTGTATAAAGTTCAAAATAAACAAGAGTAGCAATCGATTTCAATAATTCAAAACCATGTTTCATTAACTTTTATGCTTTCACTATAAAAGCCATTTACTTGTTTTTTTTTTTAAATGACATAATACCAACTTCTTTATCTTACATTATGATCTTTCATTTCGTATTTAAATCTAAAAGTACAGAATAAACTCTGATTGTTTTTTCATAGCACACTGGCGAGGGGGACGCCTGGAAATTTTCGCCCCGGGCGCTTATGACCTACTCGACGACCCTGCTTACTCGATTTCTACGAGGGGCCGCAGTGGCTCAATGGTAAATCGTTCACATCTGGTGCTTGGGGTCCAGGGTTCGATCCCAGCCCCCGCCAAGTGAACTTTGTGGTGGACAAACACCGTGTGCGTGGGATTTCTCGGAGTTCTCCCGTTTCCTCCCACTTTCTTCATTCCACCACTTAATTTATTTCTTATCTTCAGCGTCTCCTTTAGCCTAACCGGCATAACCGTGGGACGTAAAACACAAAGATTTCATTTCATTTTTCGATTTCTACCACAAGCAAAGGAGATGATGATTGAGAATATTTAAAGAAAATATTCACTGTATAGTTACTCATCTTTATCTCCGAATCCTTTCCCTTCAAGGGGTTGAGGCCTGGTTGTTCAATGGTAGAGCACTTATCTCTAGTGCGCGACGTCCTAGGCTCGATTCCCGGTAGAGTAAGTTTATAGTGGACAACATCGTGTCTGGATTTTCTCGAGGTACTCCCTTTCCTCCCACATTCTCATTCCTCTAATCCTCTTATCATAATTCACTTGACCTAACCTTTAAACTACGGAGGTAAAATTCTTTAACCTTTAAACTACGGCGGTAATTTACCTTTAACCTTTAAACTACATTTAAAGCGTTTTCGTAAGGGTTTACGATAAAGTCCATTTCTTCACTTCTATTTATCGAAGACACATCATGAAACAAAAAGTGTTACAAAAGTTATTGTAGTACCATTTCGTAATTGAAATATCCGTAGTTAAGACAAGCAACAGGGTATTTCGAAAACAAAATATCCCGTAGTTAAGGACAAAATTGTGGGACGTTAAACTGAAAGATTTCACTTGTTTCCCTTCAACCTCAAACAATAAACTTATTTCTTAGGTCTCAAGGAAAGCACACTCCTAATTTCATGAAAATGGGATAAAATGTTTACGAAAGGTGAACGTATATATAAGCACAAATGCATGTTAAGTCAAATGGTAAGGAGTATCTTATACTTACTTCTTGAGTTCTGCAATATTATTAGTAATTAAGGGAGAAAAATGTCCAAAGGTGAACGAAAAAGTGTCCGAACGTTAAAAGGAGAGGTGTTCCAATGTGAACGAAAAAAGTATTCAAAGGTGAATGAAAAAAAATGTCAAAGCTGAATGAAAGAAGGACGAATAAAGTGTCCAAAGGTGAATGAAAAAAGTGTCCAAAGGTGAATGAAAGAAGTGTTCAAAGGTGAATGAAAAAAGTGTCCAAAGGTGAATGAAAGAAGTGTTCAAAGGTGAATGAAAAAGTGTCCAAAGGTGAATGAAAAAAGTGTCCAAAGGTGAATGAAAAAAGTGTTCAAAGGTGAATGAAAAAAGTGTCCAAAAGTGAATGAAAAAAGTGTTCAAAGGTGAATGAAAAAAGTGTCCAAATGTGAATGAAAGAAGTGTCCAAAGGTGAATGAAAAAGTGTCCAAAGGTGAATGAAAAAAGTGTCCAAAGATGAGTGAAAAGTGTCCAAAGGTGATTGAGAAAAGTGTCCAAAGGTGAATGAAAAAGTGTCCAAAGGTGAGTGAAAAAAGTATCCAAAGGTGAATGAAAAAAGTATCCAAAGGTGAATAAAAAAAGTGTCCAAAGGTGAATGAAAAAAGTGTCCAAAGGTGAATGAAAAAGTGTCCAAAGGTGAATGAAAAAAGTGTCCAAAGGTGAATGAAAAAAGTGTCCAAAAGTGAATGAAAAAGTGTACAAAGGTGAATGAAATAAGTGTTCAAAGGTGAATGAAAAAAGTGTCCAAAGGTGAATGAAAGAAGTGTTCAAAGGTGAATGAAAAAAGTGTCCAAAGGTGAATGAAAAAATGTCCAAAGATGAGTGAAAAAGTGTCCAAAGGTGAATGAAAAAAGTGTTCAAAGGTGAATGAAAAAAGTGTCCAAAGGTGAATGAAAAAAGTATCCAAAGGTGAATGAAAAAAGTGTTCAAAGGTGAATGAAAAAAGTGTTCAAAGGTGAATGTAAAAAGTATCCAAACGTGAACGAAAAAAGTGTCCAAAGGTGAACGAAAAAAGTGTTCGAAGGTGACATATATACCAATCGATTTATCTTAATGAGCTGAACAAAATAATATCGTAAGTGCTCAAACCTCATGCGTAGTTTTCGAGCAAATAGAGGAAGAATTACTTTTTGGTAAACCTAAAATTTGAAGCATTATGAGAACCATGCTATTTAATGAACTAAAACGATAATAGAATCATACTCTCATTAAATCTCTTCATTATGATATTAGTTCGATGATAGTACACATTATGGTTAACAATATTTAGATTAAAATTATCATGAACTATTAAATGTTCATATCTCTTTGACTGAAACATTGTCCAAAGATAAGACATGTGTCGTCGATAGGTCACATCGAGCTGAAGAAAATGACATGCGTGGGACATGATGACTCAGTGGTACAGCGCTTACCTCTGGTGCGTGGGGTCTCTGGTTCGCCCCCTAGCCAAGTAAGTTTGTGGGGTGTCTTCCTATTTGCGACAATCCTATTAGCAACAGGAACTGTTAACTGTCCTATGAGCGACCGATTCGATCTGTTAACTGCCCTATGAGTCACCGATTCGTTCATACTAAGATAATGGAAGAAGATAAGGTTCTCTCTTCTTTAACTTGTTTCATGCTAATGTGATTTAGAACTTAACAAAATGTACTATGAAAAATTTCGCTCTACCTGAATTTAATACGTGAGAATGCTGTCATTACATTAACAATCTTTTATACGTTTATCCTACTATTATATTTTTGAATTAATTTCTATGAATACATTGACTATATCAAGGGGAAAACTAACTAGATACTTAGAGTAGCTCCGCCTTTGTCTATGATTCTAATATAATTAAAAATTTCATGTTAAAATTATACGGAGCATAAGTTTAGATTGAATATGTTTATGGCATAAGAAAGAAATCAGAAAGAGGTAGGGGCGCCCGAAGAAAATTTTCTAGGGAAGGGCATCTCCATGGTTGCTGTATCACGTCTGGTATGTCTGATATTTATAAATGTGGGTTGCTATATTACGTATAAATTTTTGTGAGCCAGGGGGCAACCCCTGCCTTCCCATCGGGTGCCCATGGAAAGAGGGTGTTCACCACTTGAGGATATCAAAGAAATCTAAAAACACGGTGTATTCGAAGAAATTATTACACAAGTTACAAAATCTCTCGCAGGACTTAACAGTTCGTCTAGTTATAAGGTTCTATTTCAGATTGCTACACGACAAGCTTTTATGTATAAGTTAAAACAAGGGAGGAAGGCAAATTAAGCAATTAGTTTACGTTTTAGTAGCTTACAATAGGGAAGAAGGTATTTTAAAGAGTTTGTTTACCTTTTGGATTGTTTAGATAGAACTGCATTGTAATTGGTGGGATTGATTGAGAATAGCCAATCAGATGTAAGGGATCTCAAAAGCTGTCTTTTGTCATTGTCATTTTCATTTTATTCACGGCGAAACTGTTACACTTTAAGTTTTTCGAAATAAAATATATTACTGGACTTATTGAGTAATCAGATTTGAATCAAATTAAGTACAGAAAACAGAGCTTTTGGAGAAAGGGGATATTACAACTGGATTTTCAATAATTACATAGGAATATACTTTTCATGGAAATATCCGTGTTGTCTCGTTAAGTTATTTGATATGTTTTATGTCAAATCTAACTCAAAACTAAAATAAGTTCTATTTGCACTCACAGTAGAGGAAAAATATATTTGACGAACAGTATCACTGGCACGTACATATTTCATACCAAGATTGTTCGGGAGCTAATAACGCCAGAGGCAAACATATTTTACGAGATGGAATCATATCAACTTCCATCATCTCAATGTAAATGAATCGGTCGCTCATAGGAGAGAAAATGGTTCCTGTCGCTAATAGGACTGTCGCTTCTGGGACTAATTCAGTTTGTGGTGGACAATATCGTGTTCGCGGGTTTTTCCGGGGTACTAATTTTACCTCCCACATTTCCATTATGCATACATCAATTCTTCTATTGTCATTCATTTGTCTTAATAAGCGTCTCCCTTAGCCTTGCGGCCACAATCGTGGGACGTTAAACTACGTAAAATATTTCATTTCATTTGATTTCAAGATGTCATGCTTGTTATAGGATAAATTATGATAACGGTATTTAGTTTTCAAAGTGAAATTGAAATTTATAGTTTTACGTCCTATGATTATGCACCGAGACTAAGGGAGAAACTGCGATGATAACAAATGAAATTGTGGAATGAAGAAAGTGGAAAGAAACGGGACAACCCCAAGAAAATCCACCCTCACAGTGTTTGTTCATAACGAAGTCCACTTGGCACGAGCTGGGATCAATCTGGAAACCCCAAACACCAGGAATGAACGCCCTATCATTGAGCCATAGCGGCCCACTTAGTTTTTAAGTATATATATGTACGAGGTATATTCAAAAAGTATCGAGCCATTGATTGGCAAAAACACATTTATTGATTTGTAAATCCGAAACTCTAATCCCCTTCAAAGTAGTCTCCTTTGTAATGCACACATTTCTCCCAGCGTTTTGCCATTGTGGGAAACACTTCTGGAGCGCAGTTTTTTGAAACCGTGAGCAAGCGTGCTGTCGTATTCCGCATGATGTCTTCTCTTGACTCAAATCGGGTTCATCTTAGTTTTATTTTCAGCTTGGCAAATAACAAAAACTAACACGAAGCCATGTCGAGTGAAATGAAAATGAAATCTTTGAGTTTTACGTCCCACGGTTATGCCGGTGAGGCTAAAGGAGATGTTGATGATGAGTAATGAATGAAATGGTGGAATGAAGAAAGTGGGAGGAAACGGGAGAACACCGAGAAAACCCACGCACACGGTGTTTGTCCACCACAAAGTTCACTTGGTGAGGGCTGGGATCGAACCCGGGACCCCAAGCACTAGAGTGAACGCTCTACCGCTGAGCCACCGCGGCCCATCCATGTCGAGTGAGTTCGGAGCTTGACAACACACAGCAATATTGTGTTTGACGATGAAAGCCTGAATCAAGTTTCGAGGACGCTCTCCTCATACCGAAATTCTAATTCAAAATTGAATGTACTGATCCCGATTGAATGGTTTCCGCTTGGGTATCTCCAACCTTTTAGCAAAATTTGATGCAATATCGCTGCTCAAGTTTTTCTGTCATTTTACAAAAACCTGAAATCCAACGACCGCTCACTACACGTCGTCACTCGATGGCCGACTGCCAGCGACTGACTTTCCTGCGGGCGGGAAAAACAAATCACGCCTGCGCATGAGTGACTCCTCTGCATCTATAAAGATAACCAAGAAGTTCTGTCGCTTTTCCACCCACCACCTTCGAACATCGATATGTCACCTAAGACGTACCTGGAAGATCAAAAATAATCCACATCACCATCGACGATCTTCTGTAGGGATGAGCACGAGATAAGATTTGCGGCTGTCTCGTCTCGAAAATGTTTTGTAAAAGTGATGTCTCCACTCGAAAAATGTATATTTCTCTATTGGAAGAGCCGTGTCTCGACTCGAATTTTGTCAGGAAAATCCTGTCCCGACTCGTCTCGTGCGCATCCTTAACCTTCTGCCAACGTACTGGAAGGCCATAGGCTCCATCGCTGTAGAACTTGGTGGGTCGTGAAGCGAAGGTGTCAAGTGCATTTTGCACGTCTAATACGATTTGAACTGGCGTCCTCTAAGGTGATTGTCCAAGGAATAGAGTAGGTGATAATTGGACGGTGCAATGTCCGGGAAGTATGGCGGATGCAATAGTGTTTTCCATCCAAGGCGTAGAATGGTGTCCCGGGTTATCCTAGTGATGGGCAGTGGGAATATTCCCGGTGGGAAGGAATTTAAAAAATGGGAATATTCCCTGGCCTATAAATTCCCGGGAAGGAATTTATTTCCATTTCTTTACTTTATCTTCCAAATTATAAGAACTATATGACTAATTACTTTATTTTAATATATTATTACTTACTTCTAGGTTTTGAAGGTTAAAAAATTTAAAATTCTTTGACAGTACTTTATATAACTAATAATATGAGTTTTTAATTTCCATTTCCATTTGCACTAAAAAGTAGAGTAAATGTATTGGGGAGCCAAAACTAGCAAAAAGTAGGATGATTTACGGAAGAAATGAATTGATAGTAGTGTTCCAGTAGTCAAGAAAGTATCGAATGCATTTGTTAGAGCAGTAGGGGATTTGTATAAACCGTAAAGGTAAGTTGAAGTGATTTATATGAGAAAAGAAAGTGAATTGTTGGTAACGAAGATAGAAAAAAACGTGCCCTGCGGGGCTCTAATCCGCCTCCACTCGCTAACGCTTGCTCGGCAATGCTGTCTAAATTTAATGTTGGTAACGTAATTTCATGTATGAAACCATAAAACAACCGCATCTGAATAGATTATCGCAAAAAAGTAGATGCAAAATCTGACCCGCCAAAAGTAGCAAAGTACTAATTTACAAGTGATGGAAAGAAACCATTTTGTAAAGTAATGTAGAATTATGTGGAAATAGAAATGAAGTACTATTAATAAACCCTGAACCACCATTAGTAATAGACGTCAGTCTGTCTCCTCTCTCTGACTCGAATTTCTGAAGAGGTACTCGAACTTCTTTTACATGTGAATTAATGGAATTTCGTGTTTCGTGGAAAGTCGTGTGTGGCAATGTTACATGCAAAATTATAAAGACAGGAAAGTATCTTGCAAATATTGTGAACATACTATTTATGCGCAAATGTTAACAAAATAGTGGAACATGTGTGTTCTAGCAGTTATCCAACCTAATTTGTTTATAACATTTAAAAATTTAATGGACCTTATGCAGAGTCGTTCTGACAAGTTATTAGTGCAATACTAAAGAGCTCGACTAACATATGTTTCCTGCAGTAGTCAAACCTTTAGTATGACGCTAATCATAAGTCAAAACGACTCTGCATAAGGCGGAATATCTTTATAATATCAGTAATAGAAGTTTAGAAAAAACACCAACATGTAAATTTAAACTGTTTAGCGGTTTAAAAGTATGTGGACTTACTATACCATTTTAGAAACATATTTACTTTCATAGAACATATTGTAAATAAATATCCATTTTGCATACTCTCTAAGTATAATAAAATATTAATAAAATAACATAACATTGTTCAGAATATACATTCTAAAGACTCCCCTGGGGACAATAGTAATAATATACTGTGATATATAAACGAATTTAACTTTCAAATCATAATATAGTAATAGAATGCAATTTTCTTTGTGATTGTACATAAATTCCAGGAAAATTCCCAATTTTTGGGAATCTTCCCGGGAATCTTCCCAGAGAATATTCCCGAAAAATATCTTCCCGGGAATTTACCCATCACTAGGTTACCCTAGCCACCTGAGGCTTAGCGTTGTCCTGTAACAGGAGGACCAGTTTGCGATTTAGCAGTGCTGACACCAGAGTTTTTAGTTTTTTTGAACACGGCTCAACTGCTGACAGTACACAGTTGCATTGACGCTCTGACCAACTGGTAGCAGTTCCCGATGCACGATGCCACGAGCAGTCCACCAAACACACAGGAGGACCTTCTTCTAGTGCAGTGCTGGTTTCGGCTGTTTTGGAACCGGTTCATAGGATGCTTTCCAACGATGACGGCGCCATGGAGTTTCGTACAAAACCCACTTCATGTCAATACCCACTTCGTCATTCCATGTCAACACTCTGTTCTCCTTCCTCAGACGAGACAGCGAAGAAACACAGGTGTCTGCTCGCGTTGCGTTCTGACCTGGTGTCAAATCGTGTGGGACCCATCGACCCAACTTGTGGTACTTTCCAAGTTGATGGAGGTGCTTCCGAATGGTTTCTCCACTCACAATGAAGTGTAGTCCCAGTTCCTCATATGTCTGGCCACTTGTCGCCTCAATTGCTGCCTGAAGATCTTCATTTTGTACATGGGTTGGTTTTCCGGCACGTGGTGCGTCTTCAAGTGTTTCGTCACCATTCTTAAATTTGTTAAACCACCGCTGCACTGTCCGCGTGCTCACGACACCCTCACCAAAGGCCTGACATATCTTCTGCCCCTTTACAGCGACGTTTGACCCCAGTTTTAACTAGTACAGCATAAACGCCCTTATGACGCTCTGTGGAGGTCTCATGTTTACTCTATAGTTACTCAAGTTCACGGTGTAACTGAACTACCACAACCAGGTAGTATGTTGGGTATATCCATACCAACAACTGACCTTCGCATTATCTTCTTTCGCTTTCAACTCACGGTGTGAGTCCAATTGAACACAAACCTCCACAAAAAACGGCACAACTTTCTTCGTTACCTCTATGCATTGAAGATTTTTTCCGTGCTTCTTAGGTTTACGCGGGAGAAAATAAGGTTCAATATTGTTTGAATACACGTTGTGTATATATATAAAGAGGAACTTGTGTAACATTAAATATTTGGTTGCCAATAATAATCATTAGTTACTGGAATAACCGTACCGTATGTGTAGCAAAATACACTTAAATACAGACTGTGTGTATTCTTGATTGCCTTTTCCTGTGGGAACACAGATAATCTTTTACATATATATTACTTGTAAACATAAGCTGGCATCCAGTTAAAAGAACACTTTTGTTCTAATACTCATATCCTAAGTTTTACACAATCATTGAGGACCACCCTGTACAGCTATAAGAACTAAGTCGAGCCATCAATTGTACCGTAATCCTATACACCCTGTCATAACTCTGGGTTTTGTTGATGAATGTGCATCGTGTTGTAAAGTCTACTATAGAGCGATTTCACTGCTTGCATGTTCCAGTTCGTGTCAAAATACCGAAGTGACGTTCTTACGTTAGAAGATCGCTCGTAGTTTAAGAACATTGAAAAAAAATTGAGAGTAAATATTGAAAGCATTTCTCACGAAGCAGTGTTCTTTATACAAAATGGGTTGGTATATGTGTGAACGAAAATTTAGATAATCTATTTTTCTTTTTCTGTGTTAATCTCCGCAAACTACAAAGTCAACAATATATAAAAGCGGATATGAATTTTTGTGAAATTGAATTACGCAATAACTACTGAACAAATCAAAATGATACTATGCATCGTTATCAAACCTTAGGCCTTTGAATGATCTATTATATTACACTGACAATTTTTGACATGTGAGGTGAGGGATGAGAATGGTGACGTATGAAAATAATCGAAAGCGATAAATATTAGTGTTTAATTGCTGAGACGAATAGTGGCATTCCAGATGCCGCTTTAAATGCAAGTTCATTTCCCATCGGTATAGGAAGATGAAGGATATGGTGGGGAAAGGGTGATATTACCGATTTTTTTCATTACATTTTCTCTTGAAATGCGTATACTAAGGAGGGAGGGGGGCTTCAAACACTTTCCATATAATTCCCCGTGCGAAGAGTTGGCATTTCAGTTAGTAGATTTAAAAAAAAATAAAAGGGAGGGGCGCAAAACTGGACAAATATTTATTTTCACTATAAGGCAAGGGAAGCAGTTTTAGCAAACTAAAGATCATTTAAAAAATACTTCAGAAACGTAACAGGACAATAACGACTCACCAACCTTAGAGTCCATACAGTAGAGCATAAGTTAGCTTCAAAGCTATCTTTTGAGGAAATTGTAGAAACCTTTGCAACCAAAAGAGCCCGAAAAGTTAAATTTTAGTTCCAGATTTTTGTGTATGCATTTAACTTACATTGCTTTAAGAAATTTCTAAAATGTACGAGTATAATACTCGAGACAACAGCTTGACCGTTTGTTATAACTAAATATTCTATTCTAAAGGAGCAGACTTCATTCTACACATATACACATCCCGATATAATGGCAAAAACATTGTGCTTTGCAGTTATGATAAGATTATAAGAACATGTCAAGCATGCTACTCTCAGATTATTTGGCAATCAAATGCTAATTATTAGTTTGGTGTTTTATCTTGTATTAAAAATTAAATTATATACTGCAATCTTGAAATCAAGCTTTACCACTCGTAGAAAAAATGGAATAGAATAATTACTGTGTGGTGCCAATATCAGGTGTAGTCGGGGAGAGTTTGGTTCGCTTGGTCACGGTGGAGGGGCATTCTTGTCCCGGGTGATAGCTTGCACTGGCGCAAATCCCGGGGGGATGAGGGGGACATGCCCCTTCCAATCTTAGAACTGGGGGGACTGTCCCCCCCAGTAATCCGATTTGAAATGTGTTTTGGAGAGAAATGTGATGATTTGTGTCCTATTGCCATAAGGGAAAGTGAGATGAAATTGATGTCCCCCCAGAATAAGCCTCAAATCTGCTCGCCTCCCAATGTTGAAGACAATTCTATTTCCCTGAACCTCCACAGAATTGTTTTTCAACTTCATATATATTTTGAACATCGATTAATAATAATAATAATAATAATAATAATAATAATAATAATAATAATAATAATAATAATAATAATAATAATAATAATAAAGATTATGGAATGATCTCCCCCCCCCCAATGCTGAAGAAGGATTTGCGTCGCTGACAACTTGCCTAGTTGCGTCGCTGTCACTCACCATGCATTGCTGGCATCAAATTAAGCCAGCTTATATTGTATGTCGTTGTCTTAAGGGAAATCGAAACCTCCATCACTTTACAAGCTAACTGCTATTTTGCTGAAATCTGATATAGCGGAAGACGAAGTGATAAATGGCGAGTGGACGGTAATTGACTTATGAAGAAAAGTTCGCCTTCAATGTTAAATGTTTCACGGAATGACACCTTTTTTGTGAATCATTAATATTTTTTATCAATCACTTTGAAGAATTGATACAATTGGTCTCTGATCACTCACCAGCTATTATCTGCTTACAGAAAACTCATTTTTCAAAAAACGCAGCTTTTTGTTCTATCACCGTTTACGCTCTACAGAACTGATAAGCACCTTGATAATCGAGGTAGCTGCTGGTATAGTCACCATCAGTGTATCTGGCGCTTTCCGTTACAGATATATTATCCTGATATCATTTGCAAGCAGTTGCCGATCACGATTTGCTCGTTGCGTATTTCTGCTTTATTGATACGGAGAGTGCATTCAAATCTCTGTGACAATAGTAATTTTCCTCTGATAATGGATGATTTGTCTATTACCAGTCCATCTCATTTTCCACGCTTCAACGTGTGGAGCTGAGTGAGTTTAATTCTCTTAATGTTTTCTTCTGCATGTGCTGATGTACAGATATTTGAGAAGATAATTATCAATGGTGCCCATGGTTCCATTTCAGAATGAGGAAATAAAGGTTCTCGACGACAATTTTCATGACAGTTTTCGGAAATTCGCGAGCTACATGGGCTAGTCGGCGTGTCACTTTTAATTGGCATTCAATTGCCGAGACTCTTCAACAGTTCTCACATTCTGCGACCTCGTGCCCAATAACTGATTAAAACTTTGAAGCCCCAAATCTGAAAAAAAAAAAGTTTCTCTGCAATCTGACTCGCTCACTAAATGGTCACTATTCGACTATTAATATGCCTATTCTATCAGTAAACTGGATCCTCGAGACGGATCAGAGCTCACTCTTGGTTATATGGTTAGCGTACGCGTTTTCGGAGTAGGAGCGGTTGCCAAAAGCTCTCCTACAATAGAGATAGCAGTTCTGACGACAAACTTTGAACTTTTAACAAGCCATAGCTCTATAATCGTAACATCGCAAATAACTTGGAACGTAAAATTTCCAAATAAGATTAATAAATTGGGATGGAGGAGAGGCGGAGACATTTTGGGGGCAGCTATTCTTTTGTTTAGCGAAAAGAATACACTTATATATTACTTGAACTACATTATAATACATGCCTGGAGGACCCTTTCCTTGCACTCTATAGAGTCGGCACTGCTCCAGAGGGATTACCAAAGAAAATTTTTCCTGGAGCATATCTCCGTTCGTATGTTATATGGGTAACCAGTGTTTGAGCACTACTACTTGTTACCTTCCGTGTACAGAAAGACCCTGCTCCTCTGAAATCGCTACTGCTGTAATATACAGGGTATTCGACACTACAACGTTTGGGAGGCGATTCCTGACACCAAAATAACACAAAAAGTATAGACCAACCTTGGTGCACAAAGGCTTCCTTTTGGAGTTACAGGCTGCCGAAAACACGAGAAAATGAACTTGAAAGGCCCAAAGCTCCAAAACCATGGGACTTACCGTAGTCGGGTCAATACTTCACTTAGGAACTAATATGTGCACTTTCCAAAAATACATGTTTCCGAATCCTGCGGTGCGGGCGCAACAATGTTTAAAGGAGTTTGACTACGGACATATAATTTGAAGTACTCACTACCTCTACCGCAGGATTTTCAAACTTGGATATTAGGATAGAGTACATACTAGTTCCTAAATAAAGTCTTGACCTGACTACTGCAGGTCCCATAAATTTGGAGCTAAGGACCTTTAAAATTTCATTTTCTCATGTTTTCGGCAGCCTACAACTCCGAAAGGAAGAATTTGTGCACCTAGGTTAGTCTATACTTTTCGTCTTATCTTGGTGTCAGGAATCACCTCCTAAACGTTGTCGGTGTTGTTTTGAAACACCCTGTATGTATATTTGAAGATTGACCATTAACTAACGGTAACAGCACGGTCAATACATTGGGTGTCTAAGAACAACGTGAGAGAATACTGCAGTGATTGGCGAGCAATGTTTTCCTTTGTTTTGTTTATACCGTGCTCAGCTATTTGTCAAACGCCAGCCTTTCTTAACCACTCAATAGTGGCATTAAGTGGATTAAAATTTATCTTTCAAGCGGAATACACAAGAGCCCGTACTTCTAAAACAATATAAACGAAACTTGCTTGAAGAGAAATCTTCTGTTAATTCCGTACTTATCTTTCTGCTTCTTTCATAACAGAACTGTGATCTCGTGACATCAAGATGTTATTTTTTTTTCTAGCATCGTACAAGAAGTCTTCCTTTCTGTGTCCTATGGAGAAGAAGTGTTTTTATATTATAATAATGTTGGAGATGAAAGTCATCAGAAAAATAAATTGTGCCTCTACGGTTTTAGAGATTCTGAAAGTCTCGAGTAATAGAAGAGGATATGTTGCTATGGAGATCCATTTGTTTTGGAAATTCCAACAAGATATTGTTTTTCTTTCTTTCTTTATTGTTTTTTTTCTTTCAAGAATTGTTTTCTTTGTCCTTGCGTTCATACACATTAGTTTTTTTTTGTGGTTGAGTAGGGTAGGGTAAAATTTCTCCTTTGGGGCCATTGCTTTCAGAGGTATCTTCGCTTAAATTTATCTTTCTTATGCGTTGTTGACTAAACCGTCATAGTCTGCAGGTAGGAATCGTCAACATTTTCTTCTTCTTCTTCTTCTTCTTCTTCTTCTTCTATTATTATTATTATTATTATTATTATAATTATAATTATTATTATTATTAGTAGTAGTAGTAGTAGTACTAGATTCAATTGCCTAAGGACAGATATCAATGGAGAGTTTTTTTTGTGAACGCGGTCTTCCATAGGCCATAGAATTAGTTAGTTCTTATTACTACCAGGAAGGGGGGGGGGGCACGGTGGCTTAGTGGTAGAGTGATTACCTCTGTTGTGTGGGATCCCTGGTTCGATCTTCGACCAAGTATGTTTGTGGTGGACAACATACCAAGTAGCCAATTGGCACGTGCTTGGTTTTTGGCTTTCTACACTTGTCCTTTTAACGCGTGTTTTCATACAATTTGCCTTTCTTTTTCACTTGCAACCGATAATTTAGATCCTTGGCAGAGCCTCATAGCACCACTGGCTGTTCGTTGGCTATTGACTTGCCACCAGAGTAAAACGCTTGCGTCAAGCTTGAATGGAACACTGCATGCAAGGTTGCCGCCATGTAACTTCGTTACTGGAATCCAGCTTGCGGCATGTTTGCACGCTTTCCAATGAAGCCGGATGTAAGTTTCCTGACTTCCAATACAAGCATACAGGAAGGGGTTTGCAAGTTGTCTCTGCTACTAGGGATCCTTTCCGTGGGTTTTCACACGTACTCCCGTTTCCCCCACTTTCGTATTTCAGCAATTCATCCATCATCATTCACTTGCTTAAATCATCGTTTTCCCTTAGCCTAAAGGGCATAACGTGAGCCATTAAACTGAAAGATTTCATTTTCATTTCTTCCATTATCATTCACTTGCTTTAGTCATCGTCTCCCTTAACCTAAAGGGCATAATGTGAGACATTAAACTGAAAGATTTCATTTTCATTTCTTCCATTATCATTCACTTGCTTTAGTCATCGTCTTCCTTAGCCTAAAGGGCATAACGTGAGACATTAAACTGAAAGATTTCATTTTCATTTCTTCCATTATCATTCACTTGCTTTAGTCATCGTCTCCCTTAACCTAAAGGGCATAATGTGAGACATTAAACTGAAAGATTTCATTTTCATTTCTTCCATTATCATTCACTTGCTTCACTCATCGTCTCCCTTAGCCTAAAGGGCATAATGTGAGACATTAAACTGAAAGATTTCATTTTCATTTCTTCCATTATCATTCACTTGCTTTAATTATCGTCTCCCTTAGCCTAAATGGCATAACGAGATACATTAAACTGAAAGATTTCATTTTCATTTCTTCCATTATCATTCACTTGCTTTAGCCATCGTCTCTCTTACCCTAAAGGGCATAACGTGAGACATTAAACTGAAAGATTTCATTTTCATTTCGTCCATTATCGTTCACTAGCTTTAGTCAACGTCTCCCTTAGCCTAAAGGGCATAATGTGAGACATTAAACTGAAAGATTTCATTTTCATTTCTTCCATTATCATTCACTTGCTTTAATTATCGTCTCCCTTAGCCTAAATGGCATAACGAGAGACATTAAACTGAAAGATTTCATTTTCATTTCTTCCATTATCATTCACTTGCTTTAATTATCGTCTCCCTTAGCCTAAATGGCATAACGAGAGACATTAAACTGAAATATTTCATTTTCATTTCTTCCATTATCATTCACTTGCTTTAATTATCGTCTCCCGTAGCCTAAATGGCATAACGAGAGACATTAAACTGAAAGATTTCATTTTCATTTCTTCCATTATCATTCACTTGCTTTAATTATCGTCTCCCTTAGCCTAAATGGCATAACGAGAGACATTAAACTGAAAGATTTCATTTCTTCCATTATCATTCACTTGCTTTAGTCATCGTCTCCCTTAGCCTAAAGGGCATAATGTGAGACATTAAACTGAAAGATTTCATTTTCATTTCTTCCATTATCATTCACTTGCTTTAGTCATCGTCTCTGTTACCCTAAAGGGCATAACGTGAGACATTAAACTGAAAGATTTCATTTTCATTTCTTCCATTATCATTCATTTGCTTTAGTCATCGTCTCCCTTAGCCTAAAGGACATAACGTGAGACATTAAACTGAAAGATTTCATTTCATTTCTTCCATTATCATTCGCTTGCTTTAGTCATCGTCTCCCTTAGCCTAAAGGGCATAATGTGAGACATTAAACTGAAAGATTTCATTTTCATTTCTTCCATTATCATTCACTTGCTTTAATTATCGTCTCCCTTAGCCTAAATGGCATAACGAGAGACATTAAACTGAAAGATTTCATTTTCATTTCTTCCATTATCATTCACTTGCTTTAATTATCGTCTCCCTTAGCCTAAATGGCATAACGAGAGACATTAAACTGAAAGATTTCATTTTCATTTCTTCCATTATCATTCACTTGCTTTAATTATCGTCTCCCTTAGCCTAAATGGCATAACGAGAGACATTAAACTGAAAGATTTCATTTTCATTTCTTCCATTATCATTCACTTGCTTTAATTATCGTCTCCCTTAGCCTAAATGGCATAACGAGAGACATTAAACTGAAAGATTTCATTTCTTCCATTATCATTCACTTGCTTTAGTCATCGTCTCCCTTAGCCTAAAGGGCATAATGTGAGACATTAAACTGAAAGATTTCATTTTCATTTCTTCCATTATCATTCACTTGCTTTAGTCATCGTCTCTCTTATCGTAAAGGGCATAACGTGAGACATTAAACTGAAAGATTTCATTTTCATTTCTTCCATTATCATTCATTTGCTTTAGTCATCGTCTCCCTTAGCCTAAAGGACATAACGTGAGACATTAAACTGAAAGATTTCATTTCATTTCTTCCATTATCATTCGCTTGCTTTAGTCATCGTCTCCCTTAGCCTAAAGGGCATAATGTGAGACATTAAACTGAAAGATTTCATTTTCATTTCTTCCATTATCATTCACTTGCTTTAATTATCGTCTCCCTTAGCCTAAATGGCATAACGAGAGACATTAAACTGAAAGATTTCATTTTCATTTCTTCCATTATCATTCACTTGCTTTAATTATCGTCTCCCTTAGCCTAAATGGCATAACGAGAGACATTAAACTGAAAGATTTCATTTTCATTTCTTCCATTATCATTCACTTGCTTTAATTATCGTCTCCCTTAGCCTAAATGGCATAACGAGAGACATTAAACTGAAAGATTTCATTTTCATTTCTTCCATTATCATTCACTTGCTTTAATTATCGTCTCCCTTAGCCTAAATGGCATAACGAGAGACATTAAACTGAAAGATTTCATTTTCATTTCTTCCATTATCATTCACTTGCTTTAATTATCGTCTCCCTTAGCCTAAATGGCATAACGAGAGACATTAAACTGAAAGATTTCATTTTCATTTCTTCCATTATCATTCACTTGCTTTAATTATCGTCTCCCTTAGCCTAAATGGCATAATGTGAGACATTAAACTGAAAGATTTCATTTTCATTTCTTCCATTATCATTCACTTGCTTTAGTCATCGTCTCTCTTACCCTAAAGGGCATAACGTGAGACATTAAACTGAAAGATTTCATTTTCATTTCTTCCATTATCATTCATTTGCTTTAGTCATCGTCTCCCTTAGCCTAAAGGACATAACGTGAGACATTAAACTGAAAGATTTCATTTCATTTCTTCCATTATCATTCGCTTGCTTTAGTCATCGTCTCCCTTAGCCTAAAGGGCATAATGTGAGACATTAAACTGAAAGATTTCATTTTCATTTCTTCCATTATCATTCACTTGCTTTAATTATCGTCTCCCTTAGCCTAAATGGCATAACGAGAGACATTAAACTGAAAGATTTCATTTTCATTTCTTCCATTATCATTCACTTGCTTTAATTATCGTCTCCCTTAGCCTAAATGGCATAACGAGAGACATTAAACTGAAAGATTTCATTTCTTCCATTATCATTCACTTGCTTTAGTCATCGTCTCCCTTAGCCTAAAGGGCATAATGTGAGACATTAAACTGAAAGATTTCATTTTCATTTCTTCCATTATCATTCACTTGCTTTAGTCATCGTCTCTCTTACCCTAAAGGGCATAACGTGAGACATTAAACTGAAAGATTTCATTTTCATTTCTTCCATTATCATTCACTTGCTTTAATTATCGTCTCCCTTAGCCTAAATGGCATAACGAGAGACATTAAACTGAAAGATTTCATTTTCATTTCTTCCATTATCATTCACTTGCTTTAATTATCGTCTCCCTTAGCCTAAATGGCATAACGAGAGACATTAAACTGAAAGATTTCATTTTCATTTCTTCCATTATCATTCACTTGCTTTAATTATCGTCTCCCTTAGCCTAAATGGCATAACGAGAGACATTAAACTGAAAGATTTCATTTCTTCCATTATCATTCACTTGCTTTAGTCATCGTCTCCCTTAGCCTAAAGGGCATAATGTGAGACATTAAACTGAAAGATTTCATTTTCATTTCTTCCATTATCATTCACTTGCTTTAGTCATCGTCTCTCTTATCGTAAAGGGCATAACGTGAGACATTAAACTGAAAGATTTCATTTTCATTTCTTCCATTATCATTCACTTGCTTTAATTATCGTCTCCCTTAGCCTAAATGGCATAACGAGAGACATTAAACTGAAAGATTTCATTTTCATTTCTTCCATTATCATTCACTTGCTTTAATTATCGTCTCCCTTAGCCTAAATGGCATAACGAGAGACATTAAACTGAAAGATTTCATTTCTTCCATTATCATTCACTTGCTTTAGTCATCGTCTCCCTTAGCCTAAAGGGCATAATGTGAGACATTAAACTGAAAGATTTCATTTTCATTTCTTCCATTATCATTCACTTGCTTTAGTCATCGTCTCTCTTATCGTAAAGGGCATAACGTGAGACATTAAACTGAAAGATTTCATTTTCATTTCTTCCATTATCATTCATTTGCTTTAGTCATCGTCTCCCTTAGCCTAAAGGACATAACGTGAGACATTAAACTGAAAGATTTCATTTCATTTCTTCCATTATCATTCGCTTGCTTTAGTCATCGTCTCCCTTAGCCTAAAGGGCATAATGTGAGACATTAAACTGAAAGATTTCATTTTCATTTCTTCTATTATCATTCATTTGCTTTAGTCATCGTCTCCCTTAGCCTAAAGGGCATAACGTGAGACATTAAACTGAAAGATTTCATTTTCATTTCTTCCATTATCATTCACTTGCTTTAATAATCGTTTCCCTTAGCCTAAAGGACATAATCGGGGGACGTTAAACTCAGAGATTTCATTTTATTTTCATTACTAGGGGACGGAAGTTCATTACCTAGCAACATAGATACTGTATATGACCTATAAAATGCCCCCCCAAAAACATGGAGAAATAACTTTAAAAATGTGAAAATTACGATTAAATTTGTAACTGTAACTTTAAAAGAATACGGTACTAAATGATGGACATCATGTTCATGATTTCAGAAAAAAAGGTAGCTTTTGATTTTAATTTGAAATAACCAAATAAAATATAAATTTAAACAATTTAGTGATTAAGACAAATACAGCAAATTATTCACCGTAAAATGCATTTATATTCAGTATCTCAGCCTAGTGATGTTGCATGGTGTGTTCCAGTGTCCTGCGCCTTGCTACAAATATAAAGAAACAATACCTCCCAAGTAAATTGTGTAATTAATGTTTAGAATTAACAAATTGTATATGAACAATCGGAAAGTGAAAATCAGGAGCACATTGGGGCACGTTTCGTCTTCGCGCTAAAGTAACAAACCGTCGAAAAAGTAACAAATTTAAACGTCAAAAACGATTTGAAAAAATATTACACACGCAAAATAATTTTGGAATTATTTACTGAAAATGAAAACTCCAATTTTCCCCTGCTTACTTTATACGTATATGGTTGCAGTACATCATCATTGGTTTGACAACATAGGAACAAAGACTAATGTCTGTAGTTCAGATCCTATTTTATATGCTTGTAAACTGTTATATTATGAGAAAATGTGTTTACATTGGTGCAAAGTCTCGAGCATACTGCCAAAATTTAATGATAGAAAAAAATAACGAAAAATTACCAAATCTTAGGAGAATGATGAAACAATCACCTAAACTTAGAAAAAGAAATACAAAAAAATTACCTAAAATTGAAAAAAAAATGACGAAAGATGAAAATCAGCAAAATATACAAAAATATGCACTTTAAAATTGCCATTTCTCGTTTCAAAAGGAAGTGCAATACTGTGTGTAATGGGCATTGTGTCCACGGTACGATAAACATATGTAACATTTCATTAATTTCCGCCTCATAATTATTACCTAATGGTTTGTGGTATCTCAAAAGCTGATTTCTCCCGCAAATGCCGGTTTCCCCTCACAGAGCGATTTCCTACCCAAAAGCAAGTTTCCAACCAAAAGTTGGTTTTCCTCCCCCCAAAAACGGTTTCCTCCGAAAACACCGGTTCCCCTCTCAAAGCCAGTTTCCTCCCTAAAAGTAAGTTTCCCTCCGCAAAGCTAGTTTTCCCCCCAAAAGTTGATTCCCCCCCAAAAATAACTGTTTCCCACGCAAATGTCGGTTCCTCTCCCGAAATCGGTTTCCCCTCTAAAAGCAAGTTTTTCCCACAAAGCTAGTTTTCCCCCAAAAAGTTGGTTTTCCCTCAAAAACCCTAAAAGCCAGTTTCCCCCACAAAGCTAGTTTCCTCCCAAGGATTTTCTACCAGAAAGCCGGTTCCCCCCAAAAGCCGACTTTTCCGAGCTTTCTAAATCTCTCCCTTACAGTGACGCACATGCTATATGTTTTTCAAAAATTGAGAGTATGTATCTCTTTTCAGCACAGAGACTATATAAGACGTCGATCTACAGCTTAACGCAGAATCTGAAAGACATGAATTACCACCAGAAACTCATTTTCTCGCGCCACAACTGAGAGTATATAAGACATGGACCTACAGTTTAAAAATTGAATCCGAACAACTGTAATGCTCCCCTACTGGAATTCGAGTTGAGTTGAGTTGATTTTTAGTTTAGCGTCCCTTTCAGCAACGAGACTATATGAGACGTGAACCTATTGATTAACATGGAATCCGAACTACATGAGCTCCCGCCGGGAATCTACTGGAATTCGAACCCAGGACAACTTACAATAAAGGCATGTAGGTTAAGTCCGATAGAGATGGATCCTCTGTGTGAAACGAACCAGGGCCATAATTCGTAAACTATCTATCAGAGTGCAACGTGTTTATTGGTGTAATGTCATGCCGGGTGTATTCTAGATACTGTGTGTTTTCCTGAAGCAGATGTCTATGCATTTCTTCAGTAGACCAGATTTTTTATTTGAAGTAGGTCAAAACTTTTTTGCCACATTTGACTGAAAGCAATATTCAACGTTCTTGATGTACATTTCTTCGGTTTTGTGCTTTACTAGCGCATTTCATCATAAAAGAATGTGTTAATGAATGCAATGAAGTTTTCCGTCTTCAAAAGTTACAACAAGTAAACTACCATTCTTATTTCTCCGTCTTGGGATAGATAAACCACTGCCATTGTGGGAGAAATGGATCACATAGAAAATAAGAGAATGTTTGTGATTTGTGTGGCAAAGTTTTCAAATATACAAACAAGATGCAATATATGGTACAGCGGGGGACACTTCTAAATGGTACAGCCATATGGAGATTTACGGCTAAGGTGTACCATTTAGAAGTGTCCCCCGCTGTACAATGTAATTACTGGCACACATTTTTCTTCTTAAAACATTAAACTTATGTATTCTTGCCATTTATAAATGTTTCTTTTCTAGATTCTATGTTAGAAAAGAACATTCATTTTTAGATTTTCTATATTTCTATGTTACTTTAATCAATATTAGATTATATGAGATCTATATTATAAAGGTAAACAAGAAAGTTCTTTCGCTTTTTGTGGAGGTCTGTGTTCCATTGGCCTTTACACCATGAGTTGAATGCGAATGGAGAATGGGCGAAGGTCAATTATTGGTGTGGGTATATCCAACATACTACCTGATTGTGGCAGTTCAGTCACAGCGTGAACTTGCGTAAGGACAGAGTGAATATGGGAACTCCACAGAACGTCATAAGAGAGCGTATGCTGTACGAGTTGAAACTGGGGTCAAACGCCGCTGCAAAGGGGCGGAAGATATGCCAGCCCTTTAGTGAGGGTGTCTTGACTATACGGACAGTGCAGCACTAGTTTAACAAGTTTAAAGATGGTGACGAAACACTTGAAGACGCACAACATGTCGGAAGACCAACAGTTATAAAATGAAGATCTTCCGGCAGAATTGAGGCGAACAGCGGCCAGACATGTGAGGAACTGGAAATACAATTCAGTGTGAGTGGAGAAACCATTCGGCAACACCTTCATCAATTTGGGAAGCACTACAAGTTGAGTCGGTGGGTCCCACATGATTTGACTCCGAGCCACAAGGCAACGCGAGCAGACACTTGTGTTTCTTTGCTGTCTTGTCTGAGGAAGGGGCCATTTCTGGACAAGATGTTGACATGTGATGAGAAGTGGGTCCTGTACGAAGCTCTACAGTGCCGTCATCATTGGTTAGCATCCCATGAACCGGTTCCAAAACAGCCGAAACCAGCACTGCACCAGAAGAAGGTTCTCCTATGTGTTTGGTGGACTGCTCACGGCATCGTGCATCAGGAACTGTTACCAGCTGGTCAGAGCATCAATGCAACTGTATACTGTCAACAATTGAGCCGTGTTCAAGATAAAGTCAAAACTCCGGAGCCAGCAGTTCTGAATCACAAAGGGGTCCTCCTGTTGTAGGACAACGCTAAGCCCATGTGGCTAGGATGACCCGGGACATTCTACACTTTGGATGGGAGACGCTATTGCATTCGCCATACTCCACAGACATTGCACCATCCGATTATCACCTGTTCTATTTCTTGAACAATCACTTTAGACAACGCTAGTTCAAATTCCTAATACAGGTAGAAAATTCACTTGATACCTTCTTTGCTTCACGGCCCACCTAGTTCTACCGCAATGGAATCCATGGCCTTCCAGAACGTTGGCAGAAGGTCGTCGATTCTGATGGGGACTATTTTTGATTTTCTATGTACGTCTTAGGTGACATATCGATGTTCGAAGGTGGTGGGTGAAAAAGCGTCAGAACTTTCTTGGTCGCCTTTATAGATTCAGTAAAAATTCGGTAGCTGTGTAATATCTACTTTATTAATATAAAGTATGTAAAGACAAAACCGTTCCAAATTTTTTATAACCCATTGTACTATGGAATAGATTGACCACTCACCCATTTTTTCAAGCTTATATTTCGAGTAGAAATATATCATTTTTGATTTTGAAAACATTTAATTATAGTTACAGATTTAGTGCAAAAAAAATGCTCTACACATACAATTATTCGAGTTATTGGGGGTAGAAAAAAGTGGTCCCTCTTTATCGGACTTATTATATACTTACCTCTAGACCAGCAGTGAGAGCTAAGACACATACTGCTTGTATTGATAATTACTTTTATTGTATGTACTTAAAATGAACTATTATTAATTGGTTGTAATATGATTTCCTGTTCATTTTCCACATCGGGGGAAACACGCCTACCTACGCCATCTTTTTTTACAGTATTAATGAGCATTTGAACACGAAAGGCCATTCTGCTGCAATTGAAGTTCACCAGGCAACTATTCTTCTCCGTGGCACTTCATCATGCGACAGTGGGTTTTCTAACAAGTGACATGGTTGCTAGGTAACAGAAGGGGTACGCGGTGGATTCGTGGTTTCCTTCGTTAAATTTCTATTACATTCACACTAATAGAAGGGCGGAAACCTAAATTCAGTTGGTTTCCAAAGTTGATTCACCGAGATTTTCTAATTATTCGAATTAACCAATGTAAGACATACATACATTTAATGCAACTGAAGAATAAAATTGCTATTTCCTTTCAAGAATCTTTTTATTTTTTACTTTTTTTTCCGTCCTAATGAATGGGAGGTGGTAATATTCTAATATCAATATACAGCATAATGAAGAGCATGGGCGTCAGTATAAGGGTGTTCTGGGGTCGAAACCCTCCCCAAAATATTTCAGAACATATATTAAAGGGAGAATTACGATTCGAGTATAATAAAATATGTTATTAATTTCTTTTTGACGTTAATGATAAGTTAATTATTTATTGATCATTACAAAAAATGAAATGAAATCTTTGAGTTTTACGTCCCACGATTATGCCGATTAGGCTAAAGGAGACGGTGATGATGAATAATGAATGAAATGAAGAAAGTGGGAGGAAACGGGGGAACTCTGAGAAAACCCACGCACACGGTGTTTGTCCACCACAAAGTTCACTTGGCGGGGGCTGGGATCGAACCGGGGACCCCAAGCACCAGAGGCGAACGCTCTACCACTGAGCCACCGCGGCCCCTTGATAATTACAATTTCCAATAAAATATTCTCCTTGTACTCATGTGTGTATTTGTGTATTCAATTCAAAAGTTGCATGGATCTTTATATTATTCATCTCCATCAGTGGCGGATCTAGAAGGTGAAAATGGGGGGGGGGGTAGCTAGAACCCAGACTATGATAGGTATATCATGAATTTACTATAAACTTTCAAAATATATAAATAATAGCTTAAATTATTTTTGTCACTGAAAAAGCAGGGGGCCTAGGCCCCTCGGTCCTGGCCTAGATCCGCCACTGTTCTTCATTAAAAAAATTCATAGAAACTATCTGTGTAGAATTGACGTTGTGTAGTTGTCTTAGGCATGTAACAGTTTGAATGATGCATGACGCTGTTACAAAAAAAATTATTGGGAGGGGTGGACGTCCAATACTAGAAACCACTACATCTATGCACAGTGGCGTATTTACGATTTTGTTTCGGGGTGGGCTTTCCTAACTTTCGGGGGGGGGATTTGCCTGAAAATGTGAAAATTCTACAAGATATTTCATATACTTTACTATAGTAAGTAAGATTTCGGGGGGGGGCTTAAGCCCGGAAACCCCCCCTAAATACGCCACTGTCTATGCACTATTGAACAGATATTATTCTACACCTGAAAACATGATAAGTAATTGTAAAATATTTCCACCTATATTTTCAGCAAGAAAATGATAGAACTAGAGTGTTTTTCTGAGAAAGAATACAGATGAATTGTATAAAATTTTTCATGCTACATTAATCAGTTTCCTGTTAAACAAGTATATTGTTTTATTGAAAAAGTGTACAAATGTATGTTAAGTTAGGAAGTTTTTTGGGGGGGGAAGGGGAGTCCGTATCTGGTGGACCCCCCTCTTTCGGTGCGCTCCTGGATGGTTGAAATTAGAAAATATTATCCTAACTTTTTAAAGTATTCTTCGATCCTGTTAATCCTGAAGATGTAATTTCACAATATGTCAAAAGTGCACGGCGTGATTGATTTGTTTCGTATATTAAGGTAAGAGTAATGCAACTTTAAGTCCGTTTTGTTCGATTTAAAAAAAAAATCTTTTAGTAAGGTATAAATGCTGCCTTTTTGTAATAAATTTTGTACGTGAGGATAAGATATGTGATAAAAGTAAGCAGAATATTTTATAACTATTCTATCAGGCCTTTTTTTCCATAGTGTCAAATTAAACACATCACACTAAGCAATTCTACGTGATAACAATATATAAAAACTCAATCAAGTAACAGTCTCAATACACTAACTGTGGTTTCTTCATACTTTCACTCCATTTGGGTTCTTGGGAGTTGGTCATCTCTTGTATACCTTCCGAAGATCAACTTTTAATTAGGCTCCCCCCCTTCATAAAAAAATAACAGTTGCGTTTGTCTACTTTCACTTGTTCAGTTGCACACTTGTCATTTATTTTAAAAAATACACATTTTTTACTGAATACATTTTTGTCCTTTAATTATATTTGAAAATCTTATAAAGTTGCTAATAAAAGATATGCTCTTAAGTATTAGTTTTTGTTTTTTTGAATACAAATTTCTGTGCTTACTATTTACTTACTGTACTTACTTCTGTGCTTGCACACTTATTCTCAATTTGTTGTATGTTAGGTAAAAATGAAACTTGCTAACGAAAAGAGCATATATATGTTAGATTGGATTGGATTTAAGTTTTCCGACCACTCCAACAACGAGGCTATAAATATATGGATCTATAGCTTAACGTAAGAACCGAACTAGGGGTATTCCAAAACCGATTAACCAGTTTCGGTTCAGCTTGTAGTTTAAACCGAATCAACAGGTTTGATCTTCAAACCGGTTCGGTTCGGTTTGGGAACGGTTCGGTTTGTGGAATGGTTCGGTTCGGTTTAAGAACTGTTGGGCCCTGTTTGAGGACTGTTTTGTTCGGTTTCAGTTCAATATTCGAAATCGACTGAAATGCAGTTTACGTTATTAGGAACCGTGAAAAATTGATCATGCATGATAACTGGAAAAGGAAGCATAATTGGTCGACTTTTTGTTCGGTTTCATTGGCTGCTAAACCGGACATTCAACAAAAGATGACAATGTTACGTGATTAGTGGACCAACAATGGTATAGTCCACTATGAATATCTAGAAAGCGGAAAAATCATAACAGTCAAGGTCTATTCGTCACAATGTGAAGAGTTTCAGCTGCACTGCTCGAGAAGCAGCCAGCACTGGTCAACAGAAGAGGAGTTCTCCTCTTTCACGATCTTGCTAAATCATCATACGACAAAAACGACTAAGCAGGCGATCAAAACATTGAGCTGGGAAGTTCTGCCTCATCCACCCTATTCCTCGCACATCACCCTATCGGACTATTGCCTATTTTTGGCCATGGATAACCACCTGTAGAAACAGCCGTTCCGAAAACGCGACAATGTCACAAAGGCTGTATCATAATTTTTAGACTCCAGAAAAAATATTTTTTATTTCAAAAAGGCATTTAAAGCTTTTGTCTCGTTGAAAATATGTCATTGAAGCAAATGGTGATTATTTCGAAGAATAAAATAGGTCTTTAAGATTTTTGTGGGCCGGGCCGCGGTGGTTCAATGGTAGAGTGTTCACCTCTGGTGCTTGGGGTCCCGGGTTCGATCCCAGCCCTCCCAATTGAACTTTGTGCTGGACAAACACCGTGTGCGTGAGTTTCCTCGGGGTTCTCCCGTTTCCTCCCTCTTTCTTCATTCCACCATTTCATTCATTACTCATCATCACCGTCTCCTTTAACCTAACCGGCATAACCGTGGGACGTAAAACTCAAAGATTTCATTTAATTTTCATTTTTGTTTGATGAGTGACGAAAACCGCACGAACTTCCGTGGTAACCTGATATAACAGAATGGAAAAGGAAAGATAAGTAATTTTGAGGAAAGACTGACTCGTTCTTATCTATTGATATTTTATTATGATAATCATATGCACATGATAATCGACTAAGGTACTTGGGAACTACTTTACTTTAATAGTATTAAACCATATTCTAGTGCGAAGGAAATATTACCGTACAATGAAAATATTATTTATACTATTTAAGTGAGTACTAAAATTAGCTAAAATGTAATAATTTGTATTACTCCTTTGAATAATAGGATATCTACCTACAAAATTTCACATTTCAAGATATTTTGGGGTTTGAGGTTTGCTATTCTGATTGTAAAAAATTAAAAAAGAAACTCCCCAGTTCACTGTTTGGGACTTCACAGGCACTATATTAGTCCACCCCTTTGAGCAATAGGCTGTCTACCGAACTTCATCTCTTCCTAGGACTTAGGGATATTGTTCCCTACATAAAGGACAGTGGAAAAGACGATTATTTAATTTTTAAATATAAATATGCATAACCCTAACCCTACCAAAGTCCATAAAAATAAATATTATCATTACGTACAATATAATTCTGTAAATTGTTATTGTTTGGATCAAGTCGTATATAATAGTACAATATTTAATACAAAATTTAACAACATAGTGATCCACAATGTTTCAATATAATTCGTTTATACGTAAAAATTTTGGCAACTAAAAATATTTTATTTTAGACAAATCTGCTAACAAGTCGTACGTTACGAGCAGGGTTGGGTAATTACTCGTAAAAAAGGTTTTCTACGTGACGAGTAAAATACGCGTAAAAACGCGTAATTTACGTAAAATACGTAAAGTACGTAAAAAAATTAGAAATAGGTCTACAAATTAAAAGAAAACGTTCTACGCGCTGAGTTTAAAAAAATTCTTCCTAAAATTGTATGGAATCTAGCTGAATTTTGCAAAACTTAATCCGTAAGGATAAACTGGTAATTTTGTATTGGCTTTGCAAAGTAGCATTGTATAACACGGTTTGCACGCGTGACTGTTCAAAACCCATTTCATCATGTTTCGTGTTTTAAACCCTCTGTAATCGAGAAATGTTTTATCCTAGAGAAGCCATGGGAGAAACTATTGTGCAATACAACAACAATGGTAACCTTAATGGTCTCCATTTGTGACGACTTTCTGCAATATCTGAGAAAAGCATCACGAACAAGTAGAGGAGTTTCTGTTGGAAAACCTCGGCCCTTCAGGAATAACTAGCTACCAGCAATATCGGAGAAAATGTGGAAAATTTGAAGAACTTACGAAGAAGTGAATTACAACACCACGTACATTTTGGTATTTCGCTACTTGGCAACATAAGGAGTTGTCGAAATTTGCTATGAAGTTACTGAACATTCTAGCATCTTCAGCGCAAATTGAAAGGCTTTTCTCAAATTGGTCCTTTGTCCATAACGTCACAAGGAACCGGCTCAGCTTCGAACATTCGAAGAAACTACTTCAAATATACTACACCCTCAAATTACAAGACCACTCAAGTTATGAATATTAGTGTGATTAAGAGTATTGTGTTCGAATTGTACTAAGCTATAATGGAAATGGCATGTAATATTTTTAGAATTAAAATAATGGCTAAGTTTTAAATGAAATGATATACTCAGTGTTATTGGAACCAAGTGAAATATATTCAGTATTCGAACTAGGAAGAAAGACAAATTGTTTCTTTCCAAAAACAACGAAGATACAAGTAGTTCAATATTCTGTTGAGTATTTTTTTGGTTTGCTTACTTATTATGAGCATGAAAAATTTCTACATTGAAAGTTCAAATGATAGTCAAGTGCTAAGGGAAGTAATATATTTAGTGTTGTTGTTGGATTTAGAAGAAAAGAGCAAATTAAATGAGTTCATTCCGAAAAATGTAGTATAATGTTCTGTTGGGTGCTTTTATATTTTTTCAGTTGTGTGTGTTTAAAATGAGAATCTAATAACTTTTACATCAAAATTCAATATGTCCCAGTGCTACGTGAAGTGGTATATATAGTATCGTTGGGACGTGGAAGAAAAACAAATCAGTTTATTCTAAAATTTCATTATTTCAATATTCTGTTCAGTATTTTTCGTATCAGTTATGTGTGTGTGTGTTACTGTGTAATGTGAAGGTGAAATGAGCCTAACAGTCAATCTCTTTTTCTTTTCTAATAGAAGTTTCAAAGTAAACTGAAATGTTTCGAGTTTTATATTAAAAGCTGCCAAGGTATAGCAATAAATTGTTATAATCAAAAGGTTACTTGATACTATCAAACATATCCGAACCAACACATATTTTTAATGTGTGTGCTTATATGTTGGGTGGTTATGCTTGTGTGTGCGCTAATAGGTGGAAAGTAGTAGTGGGCCGGCGAGGGGCTATCCAAAATTATTTTTTATTACTATGATTTGGCATGAAATCATTACTTTTAAATATAATGTTCAGAAGATAATAATGTTTTAATGCTTAAATAAGAAAACTAAGCTTACACTATAACCGACTATTCAAAATTATCTTACTTTTAATGAAAGAAATATAGTTTTCTACGTCTGCGTAAAAAACTGGTTTTCTACATGACGTATATTACTAGTAAATTACGCGTAATTTATGTAAAATACGTAACAAGTAAATTACCTTGCCAACCCTGGTTACGAGTGAGCGCTTAAGTTTTGGTTAGCCAAAAGTAAACAAAACCACGTTTCAAACCCTTTGGCTCGGTTTGACGACAGTTCAGTTTGGTTTCTGAACGGCACGGTTTGAGAACTATTCAGTTCGGTTTGGGAACGGTTCAATTTGGTTTGGAAACGGTTCGGTTCGGTTAAATGTTTTAAACCGGTTTAAGTGGTAAATCGAAACCGCGGTTTACGTTTTCAGGAACGTCCATCCCTAATCCGAGCCACATGAGCCATAGGGACATGCCGAAGATACCTCGCGATCGAGGTCGAAGTTTAAGTCGCGGTCGCATTCTCGATACTGGCACAAACACATGTATTCAAATGAGTAAGCGCATGCCGAAGATGTACGCTACATCACAACTTAGAGGTCGACTGCGAGGGTGAATTAGTGGTCGCAATGATAAACAACTGAGTGTTTTTACATCGATGTTCAGCGGAAGCATCGCTGTGGCTCGTGTTCTCATTGGCTCTCTTGAAGCGTTACACGGAATAAAGTCTTCATTTGATTAGAATTTCGTCTGCAGAAGATTGTGTGTGTCTATGCTCGAGAGGTTTTGTTGCACTATTATATTTGATTATGAAAGACATTAATAGAACTAATGAGGAATGTTCCAGCAATATGAAATAAGAGACACAAACAACATCATAATAGGCACGTTTTAAGTAGAGAATGGAAGAAAATAGCAACTGAAATGGGAATGTCAGATAAGTTATTTAATTAAGAATTATACTGTAGCTTAGTATTATATAAGGCAGTGGCGGTCACAGCTTTTGAGCTTAAGTCCGTAAATTGTAGAAAAATTGTAGAAGAAAAATAAGTAGCTACTGTTAATCATATCTATGCTTAAAAACTCCACGCCCCCCAATTCCGAGATTAATAAAAAAGGGTTTCTTCTAAATTCGTTATTGATATAAGGTAAAAAATTACCTCTAGAGACGGGCACGTATCCATAGGGAAGAAACGTCGAATAATGGAATTGCAGTGCCGAAATTTCATTTGCTGCAGTTAATAACCCCTCCACCTCGAAACCTGAAGACATACCTGATATATTTATTTATTTATTAAAAATTGACTGGGGAAACTATTTCTTGCCTGAGTGCTGAAAGAGGGCATTTTCTTCACAGAAAATTGAATAAAAGGTAAAAGTCTTTTTTTTTTTAAATATTGATAGAGATGAACAAGAGATAAGACTCAAGTATTTTTGCGGAACAAGAAACGAGACTTTGATATTTCTCATATCTCGTCTCGCGTCCATCCCTATTTGTAGATTGGTCCTTTCAATTTCAAAATGTGGTTTCGCAGTGATTTTTATGCACTGGCGGAATAATTTCACATGCGTCACAGCAATGTTAACAGCAAGGGTGCGACCTCCTTGCTATGTGCGCCCTTCATCCATCGCGACCTAGACATCGAGGTAGCGACCGCGACTTAAACCTCGACCTCGATCACGAGGTATCTTCGGCATGTCCCTACCCTAAGCATTCGTTTGATACATTTATCCAACGTTTGCGACTCCAACGCCTTTGAAGAGCCTTTCACAGATATTCAGCATTCATCGACATGTGTTCACCGACTGTCATGTAAAGTTCCTCTCACAATAGCTCGATGGGAGCCATTCCATTTTTATGATGATGTGAGTCTGTTCTTTGCTTTACAGATGATTACTCCAGAACTTGGAGGAATGTTCAGAATTGTTATCCTGTTGTAGTATAAAGTTTTGGCCCAAAATCCGCATTCTTAAGAGAATTAACTACCTTGCTTAAATGTTGTGATATAGCCTATATTTTTGTCAATTTTTCTGTTGATTTTGATTTAAACCATCAATTTGATGGCCTGTAAAATATTTCTGAACAATAACATTACTTTTTCCATGTTTTACTGTAGATATTAAACAGTCGAAATGAAAGTACTTTTGGGAAGGGTGACCCTCAAACATCTGGCGTTGGGAACCAAAAAGTTGAAATTTAGATTTGTCAGTGCAGAGTACCCTCTTCGATTGTTCATCGGTCCAGTTTTTATGTTTTTGCCCAAGAGTACCTTTTTCCAATGTTCCCTGCTGGAAAGGAGTGGTTTCGTCACTACAATTGCACCCTGAAGACTATAAATCTGCAGGTTTCAAATCACCGTCCTATCTCATATTGATTGGCAACGGCTCTTCCGTAGTTCTGCTGCTATTTCTGAAGCAGTTAAACTTGTTTTCTGTTTGCTTGTAGTTCAAACGAACTTGTCGTTGCAACAAGTTATTATTTCTGGACGATCTGTTTGTTTCCGTGCAATATTTACACCAATTTGTGACTGTCTTTCAAGAGTCACTGCCCCGCATTGCCCCGACTGATACCTACAACCGCTAAGCGAATTTCCGCAGAGAATATTCTATTCTCTGAAAATAATCACTTGAGCACATGATTCGGCACTTAGTTCACTGTTTTTGTTCTGTATTTTATAGTGCTTTTATTTTCTTCACATTACGTAATTTATAATTCACACGAATAAAAGCAGCACGGTCGCATGGGTCACATTTGAACCCAATTTTACCCATATACGATACGATTGAATAGCACACACACATACGCACAACTGTTCGTTGTAATAAACAGACAACTTTTGATAAGGGTTCGTACAAACACCACCAGATGTCGTTGAAACGATGCATTACCAGACAAAATATGATGTGTTGTCTGTTCGTTATTTACCTAGTATTTGTTTACTGCAAAACGGTTTTCATCAATGAATGACTCAGATGTGAACAGGGTCATGCATTTTCGTATCCTTATATAAACAAGGTTGTTTATTTTACAAAATAATACTAATGAACAGGGTTTTGTATAGACGTATATATATATATATATATATATATATATATATATATATATATATATGAAAGTGGCTATGTTTGTGACTTAATTACTCTTAAATCACCCGACCGAACTCGATGAAATTTGCAACATAGATGAGGTTCGGGCCTGGGATGGGTTTTATCATTTCACTTTGATAAAACTTGGAGGAGGGGAGATATATAAAAATGATAGGAAATGACTAATATTAGTGTCGAATTCATAGTTTTCGAGGTCACTGAGATGAACAACGACATTTCCGATCCCGTTTAAATCCAAATTTAATCCCCATTAATACTCCTAAGGGGGAATGGTGACATAAAAGTAATTGAGAATGACCAATATTACTGTCGAATTCATAGTTTTTGGGGTCTTTAATTTGATTGGTGATAGATTTGGTGCCCTTTATGTCGAAAATGAAACATAAATATTTTAATAGGAAAATATTTAAAACTCAGTAGTGCGCTCAGACTTGTTGAAAATGGCTGTATATCAGGCCGGTAGCCAGCCCAAAAAAGTAGGAGAGGCCCGACTCAACCATATTAAAGTTCGTCACTATATTATAGTTCATTTGCAAGCTTATCATGAAAATTTTAGGGGGGCGTAAAAATTTAGGGGGGCCAGCCCCCTAGACCCCCCTTGGATACGAGTTTGCTGCATATATATATATATGTATTAATCTTACTTTGGTATAATCTTCGTAGTTCCTTTGACTTTTGGAACACCATGTACATACATGTAGTATGTAGTGTGTAAAGGGTTGTGGTTTTCTATTACCAGGTGGCATCGACGCAGTGTCTAAATGCAAGTTCTTGGCTTTTAAAAGCTTCTCGCTTCTTCCTATCGGTACGTTCGTATCTGAAGAAATTAGAAGTGACTTCGCAGGATGTTGCAGGAAAATGCTTTAAGATAAAGGAACGACAAAAATGAATACACACGTTTGAATCTCTTGTGTCAATGTTCTTGTAAAAATGGAAATTGAAGAAAATGGTAGCTTAGTATGAAATATTATTATTATGTCGAACTGGCAACTTACTTTTTCAGCGGAGAAAAAAGATTAGTTACAATGTAACTGTTATTAACAACTTGTGTTAGCTTGCGAGACGAGACGAGACGAGACGAAAAATAACTTTCGAGAAGGCTTTCACGCAACTCTGAAACTATAAAATTGCAAATCTAATATCGCAATATGACCTTAGGTATTGTTAACGTCTTTATATTCCAAGGCTATCAATCCCTAGGGATCACGGGTATTGGGAATACTGCTAACCATTCTCCTATAAAAAGAGCATTTGCTTATTTAAACAAAGTTACAATAGGTTTTCAAGCACGTTGTAAGGAACGAGAGAATCCATTATACTATACCCACTTCGCTGGGTTAAATTAAGAAAAACTAGTAATATATGTTCCGTTAGTCAGTCAAGTGCACTCTGATATCGGTCATTTCCAATGATTTTTGCACTTCTCTACCCTCCTCCTCCCCATGTTGCACGGCTAAATTTAGATTTAAACAGCATTGAAAGTGTCACTGTTCATCACAGCGACCCTTAAAATTATGGATTCGATACTAATATCGGTCATTTGCGATGATTTTTATATATCTTCTCCCTCCCCTCCCGATGTTGCGAGGTACGTCATCGTAAGTGTCGTCGTTCATCTCAGCGACTCCAAAAACTATGGATTAAAATGAAGTGAAATGAAGTCTTGGACTTACGTCATACACTTATGCCGGCTAGGCTAAAGGAGACGGTGATGATGAGAAATGCATGAAATGGTAAAATGAAGAAAGTGGGAAGAAACGGGAGAAACCCGAGGAAACCCACGCACACGGTGTTTGTCCATCACAATGTTCACTTGGTGCGCGATGGGACCGAACCAGGGACCCCATTTACCAAAGGTGAATGCTCTAACACTATGCCACCGCGGCCCTTGAAAACTATATTGGTAATTGGTAATTTCGATCATTTTTATATCCCCCTCCCCTAAGTTGCGGGGCTGAATTTGGACTACGGCATCAGAAGTGTCACATTTCATCTCAGCGACCCCGAAAACAATGGATTCGGCACATATATTGGTCATTTTCGAACATTTTTATATATACATCTCTTTCCTTCTCTCCCCCAAGTTGCGGGGCTGAATTTGGGCGTAAATGGGATTGAAAGTATCACTGTTCAACTCAGCGATTCCTAAAACTATGGGCTCGATACTAATATTTGTCATTTTAGATCACTTTTGTGCCCCCCCTCCCCCAGATGCGGGGCTGATTATGGATTAAACCGCATCTGAAGTGTCACAGTTCATCTCAACAACCCCGAAAACTATAGATTCCACACTATAATATAGGCCATTTTCGATCATTTTAAAATGTCTCTCCCCCTCCCCTAAGTTGCACTGTCAAAGTGATATGACTAAAAACACTTAATAGCAAAGTTGTTTCTGCTACTAGGGTGCTGAAAACTTGGTCGAGATCGGTCGGGTGGTTCACGAGTAATGAAGTCTCAAAGAGAGTCAATTTCATTTATATATCTATATCTATATCTATATCTATCTATCTATCTATCTATCTATCTATCTATCTATCTATCTATCTATATATATATATATATATATATATATATATATATATATATATATATAAATATATATATACAGTGGCGGATCTAAGGAGGGCTATAGGGGCTATAGCCCCTCCTTGACGCTCAGATATACACTAGATAAAATGGGTTTCAATCCTGCTTTACACTGGATAAAACGGCAAAATATAGTTTAGCCCCTCCCTTGATCATATCCTGGATCCGCCCCTGTATATATATATATATATATATCCTCCTTTCCCTACCTTGCACCGTCAAAGTAAAATAATAAAAATCATCCCAAGTCCGAACCTCATCTATGTTGAAAATTTGATAGAGAACGGTTGAGTAGTTCAAAAGTTATTAAGTCACAAACCTAGTCACTTTTATTTTGTATATCTCCCCTTCTTCCTTCTCCCCTACGTTGCTCCATCAAAGTGGAATGATAAAAAAAACACCCCAGGTTCGAACCTCATCTATGTTAAAAATTTGATCGAAATTAGTTGGGTGGTTCAAGAGGTTACGAATCACGAACAGTCACTTTCAATTTTATAATGTAGATTTCAAGATACAATATTGTTTCGATGTTAAAAATATACTGTATCTTTGTAGAGTGTCCGGGGGCAATAGTCATTTTTGGGGTTTTGGGGTACTTTTTGTTGGAGTTTTGCAACATTGCTTATGCTGCAGAAAGCGGTGGTGCACTGTTCATGTTTGTAACGGTGTGCGGTGAAATTTGTTAATACAATGAGGTAATTTATATTTTGTCTTACTTTGAAGTAATATTTTGTTTTATGGGAAATAGTACTACAGTCTGTGGGAGAAATTACGACTTATTTTTTTGCTGTTTCATATGAAAACACTTCTTCAGTAACAATATACACTACTTTCCCTTTACCCGGTATCAGCTATGAAGTCAGCATTTCATTGTAATTAAAACATGTGCGAATCCGAACGCGGACTTTTGCCCCAGCTCTCGAATTTGTAAATAATCTTATTCTTAAATTTAAATTCCAATCGCTCCATTCCGATAGGACTTTTGCCCCCTATACTGGGGTAAAAGTCCGAATTTGTCCATCCTGTTTTTTTAAAAAAATACTGTATCGCATTAAGTAACAAATTGGTAGGCTTTCTAGCACCTTCAAAATATAGAGGAATATTCACTTATACTTCTGTGCGAAATTCGTTATTTTGCCGTTATATCTTTCTACTCCAGCGCAATTCAAACACCAAACCGCGGCTTTTTGCCCCCGCTTACTCTATATGTGACACACTGTCTAGTAGCATGCATAATCATAATTCACTTTTATTGTCATCAGACTCTTTCTGTTTCCACATAGTGCTGCACTCAGTCGGATGTCTTATTCTTAGTAAAAATGAAGGGTTTATGCACTTTTATTTTTATTTGTAAAACGAGACAACTGAACAGAGAAACCAAGGTGACAAGAATAGCATACCCAAGTGGCGATCGTTCGATCCCAGCTCGCGCCATGTGGACTTTGTGGTGGACAAACACCGTGCTCGTGGGTTTTCTCGGGGTTCTCCCGTTTCCTCCCACTTTCTTCACTCCACCATTTCATTCATCTCTCATCATCACCATTTTCCTTTAGCCTAACCGGCATAACCGTGGGACGTTAAACTTAAAGATTTCATTTTCATTTCCAAGTGGCGATCTGACATAAGACCTTAATATATTAAAAACTAACTTGATTTTTGGCGCCACCTGTTTTAGAACCGAATACAGCTTGGACAACAAACTGAAAAAGGGATTTTCTCGTTAAAAAATCAGCTTCAACACTATTATAAGGTAGAAAAAAGATGCTGTTTTCAAAAGTTAATGAAGTCTGCTTATAAAAAAAAAAAAAAAAAAAAAACTGAAATATTTTGATATGTTATTCTAGGCTAGCGGGAATTTATGTTTGCCGATTACTATTCAATATACACTTGCAGTGGCAAGGATATCGGTCCGAAAGGGCATTTCCGGTTGCAGGCCTTCATGTGACCATTGCCATTGGTAAGGAACATATTGGAGCCGGTAATGTTTCATTAATTATCCGCCGAATGTTGAAAAGGCGTGAGTGGATAAGAATAGTGAAATGGCTCCAGTTGAATCTTGGAATGACAAGTGGGTGGTATGTAGGTACCCCCAAGATACATTAATCCCCCACGTTTCAAACCTCAACTGTGATTGGTTCATGAAGAATGGTGCAAAATCGAAAAAGTGGGATTAATTTATCTCTCAAGAATGGCTCGATCGATTCTGTTCAAACTTGGATGTATATATAGGTGTATACAAGGGCTTTGTCTGAAAAATTTGTTTCCCCTTCCCACCAATTTCGCACGTCAAAAAATTTGATTCAATATTTTGAACCCCTTTTGACCTATGATGATCTGCGAGCACAATTATAAAGAAATATATTTTAGATGTCGCTTTAACCCTAGAATCACATATATATTTTCCAAAATTGTATTACTGGTACGCCATGGTCAAAATTGGCCAAAACCAATCATACCGCACCTATAAGAGGGCAATTACATGTACCAAGATGCAACTGGGGCCATTTCACTATAGGCCCCTATTTATCCATTCATGCCCTTTCGCTGCATCTGAAACACACACATAAAAATGATAAAGAAACAGGTTCCGTGGAATCTTCCTGAAAGTAGAACTCCCTCCTTTACAGCTGAGAATCATACGTGGTATTGTTGAACATTTTTCTTCGTTTAGGGAAAATCTGGGAACCAGAAAGCAATTCTATGTAGATACATCAGTAATCCTTGTACCCTATTTAATAAAGCTTTATTCATATTGGGAAATTCTAAAGTTTAATACCAATGATCTCACGTTGTAGGAGAAATTTGCTTTGGCTGTGTAATGATTTAGTGAGTGATAGTTGTTGCTGTAATCGTGGCAATTAATGTAGGTATTGAAATAGGCCTATCACGTAGCTGCAGTTGTATTTCTTTTAACGTAAAATTTGGCAACACCAAGGGCGCTCATCAGGGGGGCAAGGTGAGGTGCTTGTCCCCCTAGAGGAAATTGTACTTCAGAATATCGAAAATCCAATATAATTTTTACATTAGTTACAGCAAAATTTGAAGCTATTTTTGAAACGTCGCTTATACTTGCCCCCTTCCCCTTGGAAACCACAACATGGGCGCCTTTGGGCAACACTACTTGCGATCAAGTAAGAAGTGAAAACTATCTGTTGAGCAGGTTCACACGATACAAGATCTCAACACAATACGGCTAATGAAATATAACCAAAAATTGTGATAAACTCTTAAACTGTAATAGTATTTGTTTCACTATAATATTGTTCAAAGATATCAAAGGATAAACATATGAAGCTGAATAATAGGACACACTTGAGGATAAAATCTGATGCGTAGTTTTCGAGAAAAAGATAAATTTTATAGTGCTAAGAAGAATGTCTTTCGTTGCTAATAATTATTGAGTTTGTAATATACTGGCAGTGGCGTATTTAGGGGGGCTTCCGGGCTTAACCCCCCCGAAATCTTACTTACTATAGTAAAGTAACATGTTATGTGAAATATCTTGCAGAATTTTCACATTTTCAGGCAAAGGCGCCCCCGAAAGTTAGCAAAGCGCTCCGAAACAAAATCGTAAATACGCTGCTGTATACTGGAATAGAATATTTATTAGTTTCCTATATGCTGTATATGTAAAAAAAAAAATACTGTTGCTCGTCTCCTTCCAACAGGAATTATTCGGCGCAAACAGTTACACGCACACTAATAATAGCAAACTATCAAGATATATCCAATAGATATGGAATCCCTGTATAAGAATCTTTAAAAAGGGCACGGTGGCTCAGTGGTAGAGTGTTTGCCTCTGCTGCATGGGGTCCTTGGTTCGATCTTCGGTCAAGTAAGTTTACGTTGTTCAACATCGTATCGGTGGGTTTTCTTGGAGAACTCCCATTTCCTTCCACAATCTCATTCCACCATTTCTTCCCTCATCGAACAAACATAATCGTGGGACGTTAGACTGAAAGATTTCATTTTCATGTAATTTCAAGAACCTTTAATTATCCTAAAATTTTCACACAATAACCTCGTTGTGTACTATCGTAGTTTTAAGTTCGATTCCCTGTAAATCAGAATTTTCCGTTGTTAACTCTGCATCGTGAGGTCATTGGAGATATACATGAACGAAAAGACTCAGTGAGTGGAGACTTAGAAAGTCCGAAATTATACATCATTTGAGAAAAAAACTGTGAAGGTTGAACTACAGCATAGCCTTCTGTTAGCTGTAAGTATCTCCAATCTTGCTTGTGCTAGGGTCCAAACATTTTAAATAGCGTATTTTGAGAATAAGGAAATGACATGGAATAGAAGTTTTTTGTTTAACGTATGACGGTTACGTATGTCTTTTAAGCTAATGAAGATGGATGATTAAGACAAGTTAATGATGATTGGAAGAATATGTGGAATAAGAATGTAGGAGGAACCGGGAGTACCCTGAGGAAACCCACGAACATGATGTCCAACAAACTTAGCCGGGGATCGAATCAGGGACCCCACGCACTGAAGGTAAGCGCTTTACCCTTGAGCCATCGTGCCCCTTCTGAGATTTAGAATTAGGAATTTAATGTATAGTCCTGCAAGAACTTCGTGATTGTGGTCTCAATACAAGGGCGCCGATCCTGGGGGACAGGGGGCCCTGTCCCCCCAAAGTTCATGTGGGCCCCCCTATTGCATTTATGAATATGCAATATTGGCATAATCTGAATGCAATTTGTCTTAAAATCCTCATATATATATACCTTCTGCATCTGAATGAGGCCCCCCAAATTTACAAAGAAATCGGCGCCCTTGTCTCAATACACAGTTTGCTACTCCTACACGCTAATTAATATCATATCTCTTCGCTATAAAGCTGTTTGACTTCCTTCAGCAACAAGCAACCAAAACTTTTATGCATTTAAAATGTTAGAATGTTACGAACGAGGACGAGAAACTTGGTGTTTACATCTTGTGCAAGGTCTTCTCTACTGTAGAAGGAACTCACGCTTGTTGTGCATTCTCTTGAGTTGATTGTATTTATCTTCGTCAGGTGGTTGACAAAGCAGAACGGAAGACTTCGTCTACTCTCTTTGTGGCCTCTTTGAAATTCCCACGTATTGCTGTTCTTGTTGACAACCACCTAATGATCAGTAACATGTATATAAAAAAGACAATAAATCCTATTTTAACATGATCATTAAGTTATGCTTCGAAGGGTTGAGCAAATGAACTTTATCATGTCAAACAGTGATAACAATTATAAATCGTATGTTTACCTTGCAACTGGTACCGGTACTTTCTTTTATTTGAGGCGACGATAGAAGAGAATAAAGGGTCATTTCACGTATACAACATGAGAAAGATCTTAATTTATATGATGTGATATTTTCTCAGCTAATATGAAATAGAAGGCACGGTTGGCTCAGTGATAAAGCACTTACCTCTGGTGTATGGAGTCCGTGGTTCGATCCCCGTTCAAGTAAATTTGTGGTGGACAGCATTGTGCCCATGAGTTTTCTCGGGATACTCCTCATTTCTCTCATAATAATTTACTTGCCTTTATCACCCGTTTCCCTTAGCCTAGCAGGCATAATCGTGGGACATAAAACTGACAGATTTTATTTCAATTTAATATGAAATGCCCGGAAACGGAAGTAGATTTTAATTGCAGAAAACAGCTTTTCGCTATCTATTATGGTCTTCTTAGCTAAGGGAGACGATGATTAGGGCAAGTGAATGATAATGGAAGAATTGGTAAAATGAGAAAGTGGAAGGAAACGGGAGTACCCCCGAGAAAACTCACGGACACGATGTTGTCCACCACAAACTTACTGCGGGGATAGAAGCAAGGACCCCGCGCACAAAAGGTAACCGCTTTATCAATGAACAACCTTGCCCCCACTGCCTTTTGTAATATCAATCATTATTACAATTATGTTTCGTGTTTTATCTGTACTAAATGTGTCGTATTTATAACAATATTCTTAGGCACTCTTCAAATATTAGAGAGAGCACAGCACCCAAATAGAAAAAGCCTGTGCGTATGTATAAAATAGTAGAAGGTACCAATGCTTCTGATTGAAGGAACTTTGAACGGAAGCACTTCCGGTCGATTGAATAGTGCATGTACTTTGCAATAACATGTTCGCTGTCTTTGTCAGTCGCTGGCCCTCGATATTTACATTAGTGAGATTCCTCTGGTTTCTGTAAGAGGTAATTGAGTTTTGTTCTTCAGAAAACTCATTAAATTACGATACTAACTTCATTACATCTTCCTGATGTTTTTTTTTCTTTTTTCCTCCCGTCTTTCTGATTTCCTCTGTCTTACACAGAAGAAATATACATGTTTCGGAATGTTGTTGTTGTTGTTGTTGAAATGCAAAGAGAAAAATAAAAATATAGAAGATGACTGATGTTTGTAAATTGGGTTTCCTAAATAGAAGAGGAAAATAGGTAAAATATCCTAATAAAGTAAAGATTTTATGAATGAATATTATAAAGAACTGATTAGGAAGATATAAATAAACTAGTTGCTTTCTATATTCGATTTCCAGTGAAGATAGAATTTCTTATGTTGATTCAGCATCAAAAGGCAATTGCCAATTGGAAAGATACAATACTTAACTAAAGAGGTAGTACCTAGAGGTCTGCACGGGACGAAATTTTTAGCCCGAGCCCGGCCCGACCCGTGAATTTACAATATGAGGCCCGACCCGAGTCCGAAAGATGTTCTAGCATTTAGGCTCTAGCCCGGCCCGACCTCCCGTGATAATCAAATAAGCCCGAATTACAGAAACTTAATAGTTAACGCAAAATTGTATTTTTATTTACGGCAATTAAAGGTTTAATTTTGCAGTTGTACTTTAAAAGTTCTTCAGAAAGAACGGTCCTATAAATGTCGTTGTACAGTATATTTATAAAATTAGGCCCGAAAAGACCCGAGAAATATGGTTGTATATTTAAAAATTTACGACCCGAGCCCGGCCCCAACCAGAAGTTATATATGTTTTTGTAGGTCCGAGCCTGTGCAGACCTCTAGTAATGCCTTCAAACCGAGATAGTCAAATGTAACATTAGTAGGAGACAATGTACTAATTACATATTAAAATGAAATTAAATCTTTAAGTTTTACGTCCCGCGGTTAGCCCGGCTAGGCTAAAGGAGACGGTGATGATGAGGAATGAATGAAATGGTGGAATGAAGAAAGTGGGAGAAACGAGAGAACCCCTAGTAAATCCACGCATACACTGTTTCTTCACCACAAAGTCCACTTGACGCGAGCTGGGTTTAAACCAAGAATCCCATGCACAGAGGTGAACGCTCTACCACTGAACCACAGCGACTCCAAAATACATATTATTCAAGTAAAAGACGTGTTCGGTTGTAGCTTTTCGTTGACGGAACGCCACGGATTTCGTTTCTTTCTTCTTATCGGTATTGTGGTATAGTCGAGCTATGACAATATACAGGATGAGCCTGAAAGAAGTGCACAAACTCCAGGAGGTGATTCGTGACATCTAAAGGAAACAAAAAAATCTTGCATGTTGTCGATTTCCGCTCATGTATGAGTGACAAGGGTACTAACCTGGAATCGAAACTCCAATCGTGATAACTGGAACGGAACAGAAAGATGTGCACATGATTCGTAACATCAAAAAAGACAAAAAGTCCTCTTGCATGTTGTCGATTTCCGCGTTATTTGCGAGTAACAGGGATACCAACTTGGAATCGATAATCGGAACGGAACAGAAAGATGTGCACATACATCGGAAGGTAATTCGTGACATTGAAAGAAGACAGAAAGTTCTGTTGCATGTTGTTGAATTCCAAGTGACAGGGGTGCCAACTTGGAATCGAACATCCAATCCTGACAATTGTAACGGAAGAGAAAGATGTGTATACACTTCGGAAGATGATTCGTGACATCAAAAGAAGACAAAAAGTTCTATTACATGTTGTCGATTTCCGCGTCGTGTATGAGTGACAGTGGTACCAACTTAGAATCGACAATCAAAAGGGAACAGAAAGATGTGCACATACATCGGGAGGTGATCCGTGGCATCGAAAGAAGACAAAAAATTCTATTGCATGTTGTTGAATTCTAAGTGACAGGGGTGCCAACTTGGAATCGAACATCCAATCCTGACAATTGTAACGGACGAGAAAGATGTGTATATACTTCGGAAGATGATTCGTGACATCAAAAGAAGACAAAATATCCTTTGCATGTTGTCGATTTCCGCATTATTTGCGAATAACAGGGATACCAACTTGGAATCGACAATCGGAACGGAACAGAAAGATGTGCATATACATTGATAGGTGATTCATGAGATCAAAAGAAGACAAAAAGTCCTCTTGCATGTTTCGATTTCCGCATCGTGCACGAGTGACAGGAGTGCCAACTTGGAATAGAAATTCGAATCCTGACAATTGTAACGGAACAGATAGATGTACACAAACTGGGGGTGATTCGTGATATCAAAGGAAGACCAAAAAGTCCTCTTGCATGTTATCGAATTCCGCGTCATATACGAGTGACGGAAGTGGCAAGTTCACAACTGTAAAACGATTTATTCCCTCACAAATGTAAAACGATATTATTTGTTGCAGAAGACCTGGATCGATTTTCGGCCTAGGCTAGTGCAGAACCACTTGTTTTTTTTATCGACTCAATACTGAGAATAAATTATAAACTATACGCTTGCTGTTGAAAGAACACATATCGCATTCTTCTGATTTTACCATATAAATCTTAATCAACATAATAAATAGTGCATTTTGAGAATCTCTGCACTTATGTAGTGTCGGTGTGAATTTACTCAACATTCCATTAAATTAAAACAGAACAGAAGTAAGCTTACGGATTTCCTTGTAATTCTACACGATGCCCATTATAATGCGCGTAACAGTTCAAGATGTTAAGATATTTAGGATTTGAAATTCCATTCTGATGATTGATATGACAACAGTGCTTCTTACGTGAATTGCTACGTAATGCCCTATAGGGTATAATCAAATCATACGTCAGGAAGAAGCTGTATGTAGATAATGATGCTCTGCGAGCAAGTGAAGCTTCCAGCTTGTTACGTCACAGTTGCTAAAGCGGGTTGAGTAGAAGGATATGGAGGTGTATCAAGCTGTGCAGTTGTAAGGGAGGGGCACATATGGACGTTTTAGACATATAACTCTATTATTAAGTATTATTAATATAAGGATGAAATAAATGCATGCGTAAAGGGACTTTCTCTCCATCTGTACATTATTCTTGTTTAACAAAAAAGGAAAAAAAAAGTTTGTCTTGCTTGTCTTGTCTTGCAGGTTCGAAGTATGATATTTTCTGTAGATGGCTTCCCGTTATGCCTAAAGGTCCTCCAGCACTTTGAAGAAAATATTTTAAATAATCTTATCTTTAGGAAGTCCCGTTCTTCCTGATCTTTGAAGATGGGGAATTCTGTGCAGGGAGGGATTTCTTCTAAGGATTTTTTCGTTAGTAATTGTAACAGGTTAGGTTCTGTAAGAAGAATAACTATATATTCAACTTTTATAATAAATTTTAGATGTTATTCTATTTGTTCTTCTTGGAAAAATGACTACATACAGTTATGTTATTAGCAGTGTTATTCACATTTACTTTAATAAAGTTGAATATGATTTTTTTAATACCTGCAGAGAGATGGAAAATTGATTGACTTAGGTGCAAGAAAGGTATTTGACGTAACTGAAACGAACTTAATTCGGTCTAATATCAAGACATTTCACAATAAAAATTTTATTAAGTTTTCAAGTAGTTGATTTCCAACATGCTAAGGCTCGCAGTACGTAAAAGATGCCACAGTTCACATCCTCAAGACATGTTTGGCCGTACATTAAGTAAACAATGCAAGAGGATACATAAGGCCGTCTTTATCCTCGATTATCTGATCTTTTGATTTGATTGACATTCTACAAAAACATACTAGTATTTCAATGTGATATTGGTATTTTGTATTGGTGCTATTTACATTGATAATAAAAATATGAAAATATAAGTACATATGATACTATTGCATATAGTATAGACTTCTGTATAGAAGACAAATCAGCTGATAAGGTGATGCCAAAAAAGGAGTTGTGATGTAGAAGGCTAAGACTCTTTCTTAAGGGCCGCTTTATACATCCTTTTGCATTCTTTAATTAGTATCTGGCCAAATTTGTCTAGAGGATGTGCAGTGTGGCACTTTAACCTACTGCGAGCCTTAGCATGTTGGAGATCAACTACTTGAAAACTGAATAAAATTTCGTTGTGAAATTACTTGATATTAGACCGAATTAAGTTTGTTTCAATTACAATGTCAAACAGCTTTCTTTCACCTAAGTAAATCAATTTTCCATTTCTTTGCAGGTATTATAAAAAATCATATTCATCTTTAATAAAGTAAACTGCTGTGAATAACACTGCTAATAACAGAACTGTATCTAGTAATTTTTCCGAGAAGAACAAGTCGAATAGCATCTAAAATTTATGATTAAACTTGAAGATAGTTATTCTTCTTACAGACTCTGTTATAATTATTGAAAAGATTATTACGATTATTAGGACAAAATCCAAGAGGACAATACCCAAGGAAAATTCTGACAAAACGGATTAAAATCAAGGGACAGAATCACAGACGCAGCCTAATAAGAGGATGATTAGTTTTTCTTCAACTGTCATGCATCTAAAATGTTATCTGTAATTCTTCACGTTTTTGAAATAACATTTTTATAAATACTGAAAACCCAATATAACACAGAAAAGTATAATAGTAAGTGTGTATTTCACATTTTGATCTTTAGTAAAAAAAAAATCTTTATCAGCATTTCAGAATTAAAATAAATAAGTATCTATACAACACTCAAAGTAAAAGATTGCTTAATTCTACCTCATAAGGATAAATATTTTTAAAAAATCAAATAACATCACTGTTACGCTTCGTAATTAAAATGAATGGTCTTACAGTAATATGCTGAACGTATTTCAAATGTATTAAATGTATAATAAATAGGAGTACCCAGAATTTTCTATGTGGGTGTGTGTGAAAGTAATTAGAGCCAATCTGCCCTTTTATTATAACATTTTTACGTTTTATTGAGTTTTCAGTTTTTTGAAAGAAAGAAAAAGGTTATTTCAGTAAGTTGAAAAAATACATATACGTATGACAATTGAAGGAAAAAATAATCATATATATACTGGTAAATTAAATATATACTACTATGATTCTATCCCTTGAATTTTGTTCGCCTCGCCAGAATTTCCCTTGGATTTTGACCGCTTGGATTCTTCCCCGGCCTCGTTACTGCAGCCATTATATACTTACATGACTTCCGATCTGCATTAAAACACGCTTGGAGTTAAGCATTTCGATGCTGTATTTCCTTCCTCGCCACATAAAATTCTCTGTCTATAAAGATTAGGCAGAACAGGAATTCCCATTCTGCCTAAAGATAAGATCAGTGAAAATATTTTCTACAAAGTGCTGGGGCCTTTTAGGCAGAGCGGGAATGAACCCTTCCATCTGATGTGGGTTCTTTGGCAGTGGAGTGCGAGCGTTTTTGTAGTGCAGAGTGTGCAATCGTCGCAGACTCTGGTAATTTGAGCCGTGTTGGACTACTAGGGCTGTGGCATCCTAAAGGATCTGCGGTATGGAGGAGGTTGTGGAGTAGTGACTGCAGGGTTGTCTGTTCTCTGATGCAAGCCAAGAATGTTGCAGAGAGAGTGTCTTGTTTCACTGAGGAGCGGAAGGTTATATCTTAGTGGAGCTGGTCTATCTGGGTGTCCAGCAAGTGCCTGATTATCGCTCTTGTTGCTGTTTTGAATGATCTTAGTGGTTGTTGACAACGTTGTGCAACATGTTTCCATGTCTGGTGGTCATAGAGCAGAAGTGGTTGGATGAAAACTCTTTCTCCTTGCCTCGCGAAACAGCTGGCTGCTAAGGAACATTGGGAATAGTGCTCGGAATCAGAAGCTTGCTTTGTCTGTAACTTATGATGTACCCACGTATGTTGTTCAAATGAGAGTTTTCCATCTAGTAAGTATCCCCAGATGTCTGTTGCTCTGTTTCTGTTCTTAGGGTATTCCATGAAGTGTAATCTCATATGCCTTAAGTATGCATTCCTGTTGAAGTCCACAGGGCCTTCTTGCGAGTGTTAACTTTAATTTTCCATTGTTGCATTCATGACTCTAAGTCTACGGCTTCTCGACGCGTTCGCAACGCGATTTTATGCTCATGCGCATGCTTGGAATACGCTGACCATGTACTTAAATGTGGAAGCAATAAAAACACGCAGAATACGTCGGCTCGAACGTATTTACTGCGTTTCGGAACAATATACTACCTGTTGTTTCGGAATCAGTAAAAGATGTCTAAAAGAAGAAAAAAGGAAAGACGTGTTGCCAGGCAAGGGGATTGTAGCAAGAAACAGTTGATTGGAAGATGCTTTATGCAGAGTATTGGAACTCAGCTATTATAAAGTATGTGCGTGTGCAACAAAAGAAAATTCACAAAAATGCAAGGTAATTCCGAAAAATTAGCTAGTCACAGAAAAATATATGTGACACAATAGGGTTACATAGCAAGAAGACTTGGAAACCCTGACTGACTCACAGTATGATTTATATCTCTAGCGAAAGAAAAACTACCGAGTATCCACTTAGGTCACGTTCGCTGCGATGGGTAACGCATCGGAGACGCAAACTTGTATAGCCATAGCCTGATAAAGCAATATACCCCCTTAGAGCTGCTTCTGCATACCTGGGATTTTTGTAAGTAGCAAATATGGCAGAATCGTCAGCAAACGTAACTGTTAAGTAGCAGGTTGCATCTATTATTGTTTGTCTTTGTGTAATGGTAGTCACGGTCGGCTCTACCATATGTTCATATGTTCAACACTACATTTGTACGGGACGGTAAGTTTCGAGGGACGGCAAAATCTGTCGTAACTATATTATTTAAAATAAATATTTCTTGTTGGAAACAGACTTCATGATGATGGCAGTTAAATTTACTAAGCTGTCCTATTTGAATACTACATTCATAGATCAGGTCGCATTGGTTTAAGGTCACATGGAACAGTGCCCATGGAAATGTTCAAATAAATCCCAGCATGAATTGCATAATTGTTGTCAAATACAAGAACTCAATTCTCGAACAGTAGCGAACACCTGTTCCATTTAGTTAGTTATCACAGTTTTGATATGAAAACTAGTCTTGTCCTTGTCACAAACAAGTTCCTTATCATTGAAGGCTGAAGGAAGTATTTTTAAAAATAAAATTTAACAGATGTATAGAAGGAAAATCAAAAATAAAGATAAAAGCACTAGTTGCAGTTGAATTGCAAACTGATATATTGAGATTGAAGCTCGATATTGAATTCTTTGAAAAGGATTACCATCTTTTCTCTGCAGATGTGTTTGCATTAGTTTTCACTTACATAACATAATTAATATTAAAGAAGAATACAGACAAACGATATTGTATTTGTAGTGTTTTGGCCTTTCTGAGTGCGAGTGCTTTTCCCCTCCCTTTCGTTGCTCGTGATGGGATAGCATACTCAAAATCATGGCTTTTTAAGATTTGTTTTTTCTGGAGAAAGCGGTGGAAAATGAAACCATTGCACGGGGCGGCAAATTACTTAGGACCAGCCCTGATGGCAGGTACATTTACTACTCCTTAAGGTAACGCACATATTACTTATAAGTTAGGCGCGAGAGACTCGGGTTCAATTATATCGACTTGAGCTCATGTGGTTAGAACCCCACATCGAAACGGAAGATCTACAGCTTTAGAGCCTGGCATACTAAAAATAATACAAAATTTACCATTTTTCTTTTGCTTGTTTTTCATAAGTGAAAGGAGATAATGAAGTGCAACTTGCCACAATCATGGACCTGAAGAATTTTCAGTGTTGCCATCCATAAAAATTACAGTGTTGGCAAAATAACATTTCCCCCAAAATCTAAGTTAAGTCAGCGACTAGAGGAACGAACACAAATGCATTTGATTATATATCATGTTGTGTTGAAATCCTGTGAACTACTTTTTTAAAAATAATAGTTGTATTTAGTTTGTAATAAACAAAATAGTTTTAACATACAGTTATTCAAATTAAATATTAATGTTATTTAAAAAGTAGTTCACAGGATTACAAAACAACATGATAGGTAATCAAATGAAGTTGAGTTCATTCTTCTAGTCGCAACCTTAACTTACATTTTTGGGGAAATGTTATTCTAACAATACTGTAATTTCTATAGATGACAACGCTGAAATTCTTCAGGTTCATATTTTCTATTATAGAATAATATTATCTATGGTTGTGGTAAGTTGCGTTTCATTATTTCCTTTTATTTGTGAAAAAACAAGCAAAATAAAAATGGTAAATTTTGTAAACTTTTTAGTGTGTCAGGCTCTTAAGCTGTAGATCTTCCGTCTCATGTAGCCTCGGTCCTGAACGGGATGTAAACTCCAAATCAACCAACTACTGGTACGTTCAGGAGCATCATTTCAGATTTTGCTTAGGGGTGGGGGGGGAAGACCCCTTGATATAACTAAAGTTTAGCGTTTTTGGCTGATTTACTACTATTCTGTTGCTAAAAATCTACATAAATCTCAAACTCGGAGGGGGGCAATTTCCTCTCCATGCCCCCCTAAATGACGCCCCTGGGTACGTTATTTCTGATATTAATTGTCGAGGTTTATTTATCAATCGACAAGCATGTAGGAACAAAGAAACTCACAATTAATTAAATGAAACGGCATTGAATTCTGCTATTTTCTAAGAGGCAGGTGATGAAGCATAAAAGTCTTTTAAGTTCTGTTCTTGACAGTTAAAGTATTAGAACTTCTTTTAAAGAATTTTTTTTCTGTTGCTCTTTACGGATTACAATATTGTTTGTTACTGTTCTTTGCGAAATAGGATTTTTGTGAGCGCTTATAACGACAGCTTTTATATGTTACCGCTTCTAATTCATGGGTCTGAGACTTGAGTAATTGCTTTGCTTTGGGCTCTGTTGCCCTGGGCAACCAAAAGCTTTGCGGAAATGAAGTAATCTTTTCTGTCTTATTAAGCTGATGTACGTACAAGTTATTTCGTCTGCACAATATTTTAACTTCACTAGTCCTCTGCCATAGTAGTGTGCTTACTTTTAAATCCAAAGTCAAGATTAAATCCCCTTTCAATTTATTTTATCATTAAGTTGTCAATACGTTACAGCAAGTGTGACTCACATGTTGAAGGACTGTCTACATTCGAAGCACAAATACCTGAAAGGGATATAGGCGTTTCTACATTTTCTGATATAGATTATTCGAAAATAAATTGTCATTTTTTCTATCCGCACATCACTCTTGAGGTTTTCCAATTAAGCAAACACAATTAGTCTACATCATTCGAAATGGTCTCCGTTGGCAGCAGACCATCTATGTGAACAACTCACAAGACAGACAGTTTTGTATTTGAAAAAAATATGGAAGATCAAAAGAGTCGACAATCATTTACGAAAAGATGAAAACATATAAATAATTCATAAAGCAGTTTACTTTGGTCATCATTAATAAATGAAATGAAATGAAAAGAAATTTTTAGTTTTACGTCCCACGGTTATGCCGGTTAGGCTAAAGGAGACGGTGATTATGAGAAATGAATGAAAATGGTGGAATGAAGAAAGTGGGACTAAACGAGAGAACCCCGGGGGGTTCACAGTTGGTTTATATAGCTGAAAGAGTAAAATGTCAACTTCTTTTGAAATGCTTTGATTTGCTTTGTACGCCAAACAATTGAGCATTCTTCGCGACATACCTAGTAATGCCATACTGCCACAATGTAATCAATAAGCGAACAAAATATTGGTATATATTGCAGCTCTAATATCTGAATACTATTTCATATAACAATGTATATTGAACAGGAAACACTAATTATTACTCCAAATGACCATCTTTCGCGCGAACATAAACCTTATGTCTTTGTGGCAATGCATTAATTATATTATGTACTGTTTCTAAACCGAAATCCCCCATTTCCTGCATACGAGAGCGCTTCAACCTTCTTGCAGGCTATCTCCTGCAGTACAACCCACAATTGGTAGTCCAGCAGAAGGCCAATCAGATGGCAAAACGAAGTCTGTCACATTAGTATCCAACCACTCTTGTGTGATCTTAATCTTGTAAGTGGGTGCTTCAGACCTGTTCATCAAAGTTAGGTATATTAAGATTCTTCACCAGTCTCTCCAAGACAATCTGCACGTACATTCTGGCTGACCTTTTTCATAAAAATGTAGCTCGGTAGTGTCCTCATAACTGATTTCCTGCACACATGAAAAGGCAGAATAATGACCCCTCAAGACCCATGATGCCTTTTCTGCATCTTCTTGTGAACTTGTGGCATAAACCATTTCGTTTTGACGTTAAATGCTTCCTCAACAGTGAAAAGTTTTCTTCCATGATTCGTGGCCACTCACTGCGGAACACTTCAGCAGGTGCTTTGCTTTTATGACTCTCTGACGCTTAAATTCATTAGTGCGGCTTTGCGCAGTATGTCCAGGTGAAACGTTAACACACGCGACATACATTTTGGAAATTTGCTGTACACGAACCATCACTGATTTCCTTCGTAGCGGGTTTCTTCAGGCACGCGCCTCAATTCCTTTCAAAACTTCTGCAATCCTCAGTGTACCTAGCCTTCCTTATTTACCGCAGTCTTTCACTGTTCTGGTTTCAATGTATCACTGATTAGTGCGATAGATGAACTTGCTCGAAATGTTTAGCTTCTGGAAATGTTTTAAAATCCTGTTGCCTTCCATACTTTATCTTATGTAGTACTATTAGAGTAACAAGGTTTTCTTATTCGCTCCACTGCTTGGCAACTGTTTACATATATCACCTTTTAGCATTTCTACATCTAAACCAGCACTGACTCTTTGTCTTCGTGCGTTTCGCAATGAGGCGCTGCCCTTGTCCACATAATGAATTAACTGCCACAAAAATTTGGGCAGTATTTATGGTACTACTAGGTATTGTCCAGTAATTGACGTTGCTAAAAATGTCTTACTTGGAAAGAAATACGGAAAATAAAACAAACCAGAAGATTCGACATAACTTTGAAATAAAATTGAAATGGATTCAACTGCGAGTAGTTCTGAGTCAGTAGGCCATAAAGAGCTCTATTCGTTATGATATCTAGAACTTTTCATTCCCTTGTACATTCTTCTTATCTTTTTGGCGAGACAAAAATGCTTTTAAATACCTTTGTATTTCTGATTTTAATATTACAGGCACTTTGACGCAGCTTGACAGCCGACCACTGACATAATCACAATGCACTGATATTGTTTTGATTAGTAAGATCTACATGTAGAGTTAACTTACGAAACAATATATTTTCGAAGTATTTAGACAAATATACTAAACAGCACTTATTATATCTAATATTCAAAATCCAAATAATACTTGTATAAACATACACCAAAGTTTATGTGAAGGGTTGGACATGGGACAAAATCCCAAAATCCTCGTTATATATCAAAATCTGAATTGAACTTAGAGAGATATCGAGAAACCAAGTAAACAAGCAATATATATTAAGGTACTTGCGGCAAATAAGGTCCGCCTAAGAAAAATTGCTTCATTACGTAAATATTTATAATGTAATACACATAAATTGATACGTATGCATTTTATTTGTCAATATTTTATCTATCTTATGGTATATTTAATTTATTTAACTTAAACATTGAGCTAACTGTATGAAAAACGTATTGAAAGAGAAACATACAAAATGGCGTTATTACCGGCACGGTAGGTAAAAAGGCCCACTATTTGGAAAGGAAAATTTTACGACCTGAGAGACCAGTGGAACTCAATGAATACCAAATATATTTACATCATGTCAAATACTACTAATAAAAGGACATTTAGTAACAATATGGATATGGAATAATGAGGATGTAGGTAATCTTCTATGTGTTATGCAGTCGTTAGTTAAGTCGTGGAAACTAACTGAATTTTAAAGAATAAGCTTGGGGATACAGTAAACAAGTCGCCAAAGAAAACAGATTTCACACTAACTTTCAACAATTGTTACACTTGATAACAGTTGTAGCAAATGAATTCTTCATCATCGGCGTCGACCAAGATAATGCATTCGGCATATACCCATACACCCCACCGTTTACAGCTGCGCATTTCACCGACTCATTCTTTGTCGCATAATGAACGATATCACGATACCTCGAACGTTCAGAACTGCACGAAAATGTGCTTAGAATATACCCAAAAACAGTGATATGAGCCATTCACATGCATTACAATTAGAGAGGTACATTATGAAAGACACCAATGTAAAACTCGAACCTGCGAATCCCCATAGTCAACAACTAGGCCCGAACATGATAGACCGCTCTACTACAGAGGCTGACATTGGCCAAGAAAAAATAACAAACATTTAAGTTGCCAATTTCTAAGTATTTAACAACGTACATGTTTTGTAGGGTAATGAGGGCCAGTATATTTTTGTGGGACTTATTTACCGACCATGTACTCGTCATTTTATAAATCATTATCTACAAACATGTTTAAGTCTAAAACGAAGTAACTACTATCCCAAATACTAAACACTATGATCATCACAAATATACAAGATATTTCGGGTTAGCTTTATGCTAGACAGAAAAGATGAATTTATCTTGCCTTCGTAAATTATATCAACACATGGAAACTGACTTTTCGATGATTCAATACTGCCAACGCTCCATCTAACCAGGGACAGGAAGACGAGCTCTCGCAAGTGTGAGTAATTGCTACTTGCGACATTGCCAGATTTCTCCTACAGTGCTTCTAACCTAGGAAATTTTGCCCTACATATATATATAACTTAAATAATGTTCCGAGGGTCGCGGTGGCTCAGTGCTGGAGCGTTCACTTCTGGTGCATGAGGTCTCTGGTTCGATCCCCGCTCAAGTCAAGTAAACTTGGTGGTTGACAAACACCGTGTGCGTTGGTTTTCTCGGCGTTCTCCCGTTTCCTCCCACTTTCTTCATTCATTTCTCACCACCATCTCCTTTAGCCTAGCCGACATTATCGTGGGACGTAAAACTCAAATATTTAATTTATTTTTTTCGATAATGTTCATTAAAGTACCAACATTGGCCTTGGAAGAGAGGTCCGAGCCCGAGAATCCCGTTTCGCGACGTCACTAATAACAAATAATTTCAATTTTAACTGTTATGTATGTTTTATGGTACGTACTTAAAATGTTTTTTTTTCAAAGACTTGATTTTGAATGTGTTATTTTTAACATTATTAGTTGTTCCCTTGTAACTTTCAAATCCTTTTTCTGAGTCTCTGTATTTTAATGTTAGCTATGGAGGAAAGCAAAGATAGAATGGACTTAACTTTTATTTGCAGAGAGAAATTGTAATGAAAACGGCAAACACCACTGTTTACACTTAATATTGAATCTAATCATAGATACACATCTGGTAATCCTGAGAGATAAGATAGATGGAAACGACATCTGGTAGCAAATATCAAAACTGTAAAGAAAAGAAAAATATCAGTTCGTTTAAATTAATTTGTTTGGTACAAAATAATAATAAAGGATCTGTATCAAAATATCAGTTTAGTGATTGTAGATTGCATTGATTAATATGATAAAAGTACCATATTTTCAGAGTGAAATCGGGACATTTTTCTGAAATTTTCAAACTGAATGGTAGAACTAGGAAGTTAATAATGCACGGCAATTATTGACAATTTACTTCAGTTTGGAAAAAATTAAATTAAATTTTTGAGTTTTATGTCCCACGGGTATGTCGGCTAGGCTAAAGGAGACGGTGATGATGAGAAATGAATGAAATGGTGGAATGAAGAAAGTGGGAGAACCCCGAGGATACCCCCCACACGGTGTTTGTCCACCACAAAGTTCACTTGGCAGGAGCAGGGTTTGAACCCGAGACCCCATGCACCAGAGGAGAATGCTGTACCACTTTTTTTTAAGTCAACTGACTCACCGAACGTGTTCCAGTAACTTACTTAAACTACTTATATCTAAATTGTACTTGCTTTACTCATTTTTAACTTGCTTTCTCTAATGACCTAGAGCGACAGGGACACGAACACAGAAATATCGCGGACAGTTAAAATCACAAAGGCTCTCCCACCGGGAATCGAACCCGGGACCCCGTACACCAAAGGCGCACGTGCTAGCCACTAGACCAGCAGGGAGGGCTTGAAATGAAATCTTTAAGTTTTACGTATCACGGTTATGCCGGTTAGGCTAAAGGAGACGGTGATAATGAGAGATGAATGAAATGGTAGAAGGTAGAAAGTGGGAGGAAACGGGAGGACTGAGGCACCGCGGCCCCTACGTCAGTTTGGAGTTTAGGCTACAAGAGGAAGAATTAAAGTGAACTGGGACACACCAAAACTACGATCCAATAAAACAATATCCTGTCGGAATTCAGCTTCTGTGCGATATTTGTCTCTTAGCAACATGTGGGCATTTCTTCTAGTTTAATATGTTCATTATTATTATATTTTGGGCTTATCTATGAAACCACTATCAATATGCGACATTAAAACAAATCTTGAACTCTCCCGTCATAGATTGCGTTCCGGCAAATTAGTAAGCATTCCAGCAACGACGAGGAAGTGCGTTTTCAAGCAGGTAGAATTTGAGATGGTTGCTGTCATGCTATGACGTAGAGCGTTGTGGTATATCCAGTGGAGGTTTCCTTTCTGACCAAAAGTTTTAATTTATTAATTCCATCGTATAGAACTAGTCTATATTATACCACATATTAAAATTCTCAGAAATATGTTTCCTAGTCACGGAGATACAAAGCTTCAAACATGTAAAAATGCATACTTACATCACAACAACAGATACAACCTGTTTTGGCGTGACGTTAAATATTTGGTTCTCTCTCTAAGGCGGATTGAAAGCTTCAGAAAACGCCTTTATATTGCAGTTTCTTACTATAAACAACAAATAAATTTAGTGGAATAGTGAAAGAAAAGTAACAAAATAAGTAAATTAAATTACTTACTGTATATAAAAATAAAGTGTCAATGAGACACATACTTCTAGTTTAAAAGGTACTAAGAAGTTATCTGTAATTTTCTATCATTACAAATATTTTAGATGCATATCAGCAGTATCATTTTTATTACTGAATTATACCAGAGATATTAGGATTCTAACTACTATATAAACTCAAATACGTGCACTAGTTGCGGGTTCGATTTTCGGTAGGAGAGTACAAAAAATCAAAAAGTAATGTATGTGATTTTTAGTGTATTTGAAATAACATGTAATAGTTATTTAAAATAAACGTGTATATTTTTATAGTAGTTAATTGTTTAAGTTCATTTTTTGTGAAGCCTTTCACTATATAAACCACTTACTAGGATCATGTTATGATTATAATGTTAGTACGATTGTAAATTTGTAACGCTAGTACGTTCATCCGTCCGTTACTCCACATGATAACTGTTGATCGATACTGAATTTATGAGTTTTTAAATTAGATATCTAGAGCTATTACCTTGGCTCGGCTGAGTTCGTTAATTAAGTCAATCCGTTAGCATCTTCACGGGTAACGGTGGTTAGCTTTAACGTATTATGTAGTTTAAAATTCGTGCCTCCCTAGCTTATATGCAACCCACAAAACAGTAAAGAATTGTCGGTTGCCTATGATTAAAGAATATGTAGCTTTTCTTACAGCAAAAATTTTATTAGCCTTTGTTAGGATCAAGCTATTGAGCCTTATTTCTTTACGGGTAATGGTGGGTGGTTTTAACGTATTATATAGTTTAAAATCCATTACTCCCTAGCTTCTATGCAACCCACACAAGAGTAAAGAGTTGTTGGTTGCCTATGATAAAAGACAATGTAGTTTTTCTTACTGCAAAAATTTCATTAGCCTTTGTTAGAATCACGCAACTAGGCCTTGTTTCTTTACGGGTAATGGTGGGTGGTTTTAACGTACTATATCAGCGTTTCCCAACCTTTTTCAACTTGCGGCACACTACAGGTGTAACTTGAATTCTCGCGGCACACTCATATATAAAGGTAACTAAGAAAGTTCTATAACTTTTCACCCACTACCTTCGAATATCGATACGTCATCGAAGAGGTACATGGAACATTAAAAAAGTTCCCAATCACCATCGACGATCTGCCAACGTTCTGAAAAGGCCATGGATTGCAACGCGGTAGAAGTTGATGGGCCGTGAAGCGAAGAAGGTATCACGTGTATTTTGCACCTCTACTAGGAATTTGAACTAGTGCCCTCTAAGGTGATTGTCCAAGGAATGCAACAGGTGATAATCGGGGGATGCAATGTCCGAGGACAATGGCGGATGCAATAATGTTTCCCATCCAAGGCGCAGAATAGTGTCCCGTGTCATCCTAGCTACTTGGGGCTTAGCGTTGTCCTGTAACAGGAGGACCCCTTTGCAATTCAGAAGTGCTGGCTCCAGAGTTTTGAGTTTTTCTTGAACATGACTCAACTGCTGATAGTACACAGTTACATTGATGCTCTGATCAGCTGGTAGCAGTTCCCGATGCACGATGCCGCGATCAGTCTACCAAACACACAACAGGATCTTCTTCTGGTGCAGTGCTGGTTTCGGCTGTTCTAGAACCAGTTCATGGGATGCTAACCAATGATGACGGCGCTGTGGAGCTTCATGCAGACCCGCTTCTCATCACATGCCAACACCCTGTCCAGAAATGGTTCCATCCTCAGACGAGACAGCAAAGAAACACAAGTGTCTGCTCGCATTGCCTTTTGGTCCAGAGTTGAATCACGTATGACCCATCGATCCAACCTGTAGTGCTTCCCAAGTTGTTGGAGATGCTGCCGAATGATTTCTCCACTCACACTGAATTGTAGTCTCAGTTCCTCACATGTCTGGCCATTGTTCGCCTCAATTGCTCCCTGAAGATCTTCATTTGTACATGTGTTGATCTTCACGTGTTGGTCCGTCTTCGAGTGTTTTATCACAGTCCTTAAACTTCTTAAATCACCGCTGCACACGATACCCTCAACAAAGGCATGGCTTATCTTTCTCCCCGCTACAGCGGCGATTGACTCCAGTTTGAACTCGTACAGCTTACACACGCTTATGACGCTCTGTGGATGTCCCATGTTCACTCTGTTCTCACGCAAGTTCATGGTGTAACTGAAGTGGCACAACCAGGTAGTACGTTGGATATATCCACACCAACAGCTCACCTTCGCCTTATCTCCATTCCCATTCAAATCACGGTGTAAGGGCTAACTGAACACTGATCTCCACAAAAAGCGACAGAACTTCCTTGGTTAGTTTATAGATACTATTATTATTTGTAAATATAAAATACTGGTAATTTTTTCTATGATTGTTGATCTCACAGAGAAGAAAGTTTGTTCACTGGTTTTCCCCGTGGTAAATCATTATGCTTGTTTTTCGTTCTAATTTAAAAATAGAAAACAATTGGAATAAGATATAGGACTCAGGTTTTTTAAAATACACTTTCTTTTTTGGAAAACTGTATCCAACCTTTTACTAAGGAAGATTACTAAATAACGAACAAATAAATCTCTTTTCCTTTTAGAACACAAACGTAGGTAACTTGTATGCATGTTTACTTTATCGAAAGGATGAATGATATTTTAAAATTTCAAGTTACGAAATAGTTTGCAACAATAAAGAAGCAATAATGGTCATAACAATGATAACAAATACTTTTTACATCATTAAAAATGTACAGAAAAGTTAACACAGTATGAAACTGAAAATTCTAAATTCATAGTAAAGGTTCATAGTAAAGTGAAATACGAATATACATTTTCCCTATGCCTTGCAATTTGATTGTTAAAGAACTAATAATTTTGTTTTTGTTATAGAATTAATAATTTTGTTTCGATTTCCTCGCGGCACACCAGTGTGCCGCGGCACGCCAGTTGGGAAACGCTGTACTATATAGTTTAAAATCCATGACTCCCTAGCTTCTATGCAACCCACACAACAGTAAAGAATTGTTGGTTGTGTATGCTTAAATGATATATAGCTTTTCTTACTGCAAAAAATTCATTGGTCTTTATTATTAGGATCACGCTACTGGGCCTTATAAATTTGTAATTGTAGTACGTACTCTTAGCGTGATCCTCTTTACTATATTTACCAAAGTTTATTCATATACGGACACAGTATAGAAACACTGTCAGTTCTACTACATACAGGGTATTTTCCCTTTGATAAGTTCGTTAGGCGGAATGAGAATTATGGCCAAATGTGAATTCACATTACGCTTAAAATGGTGGATATGATTTTCATCTGTGAATGGCAGTTGATAAAGTGTTGGGCGAAATGATTATTAACACAGTTGACACTAAATTGTAATCAAGGCGTAATTACTGATATTTTGTAAACGTGACATCCCTAATCGTAGGGCGCACCCACACGGGGGTGAACCAGGTTCGGACCCCCCAAAAGACTTTCTAACATACATTTGTACATTTTCTTAATAAAACTATACTAGTTCAGCAGATAAACGATTAATGTAGCGTGAAGAATTGATCTTAAACTTCATCTAATCTTTAGGAGGCGCGGTGGCTCAGTGGGGGCCGGTGGGTGTAGCTAAGCGGTCTGAGGCGTTAGGCTGATGATCGTGAGGTGAGTCCCTCGGGGTTCGAGTTCCTTTGTAGTAGCAGGGTGGAATTTTAACTGACCTCGATGTTTCTGTGTTCGTGTCCTTGTCGTGTCAAGTAGTCCTGTAAAGTGGTTGAAGTAGAAAATGTCAGGAAGCTTTTTTTAAAAAAATAAAAAAGTGGTAGAGCGTTCGCCTCAGGTGCTTGGGGTCCCTGATTCGATCCCAGCTCGCGCCGTGTGGACTTTGTGCTGGAGAAACAACGTGTTCGTGGGTTTTCTCGGGGTTCTCCCGTTTTCTCCCACTTTCTTCATTCCACAATTTCATTCATCTCTCATCATCACCGTCTCCTTTAGCCTAACCATGGGACGTATAACTTAAAGATTTTTTATTTAATTTTTCATCAAATCTTTCTCCGTGGATAAAAGCAAACTAGTTCTATAATTGTTTCTGAAAATATAGGTAGTAGTATTTTATAATTGCTTATCGGATGCAGAATAATACCCATTCAATACTACATAGACGTAGTGGCTTGTATCTATACATTGAATCGCGCAAGGCTTAGACTCCTCCCAACAAAAATTTCTGGGTGCACGCCTGATTCAATCCAGTTTCCTAATTCAAGTTTCAGCATAAAATATTTTTAAATTTGAAAAGGTAAGAGCTTGTCACCTATAATCCGGATCTAGCGCCCTGCAACTTTTGGCTCTTCCCCAAACTTAAGAATCACTTTAAGGGCCAACGCTACAGTTGTGACGCGGAGGGCGAAGTGGAAAAAGCAGTTTGACAATGGTGTCGCCAGCAACCACCACAATACTTCGTCGACGGCATGAAAAACCTTGTTTCGCGTTGGCGCAAGTATGTTGCCCGTAATGGGGACTATGTTAAAAAATGATACCACAATTTGTAGCTGACATTGGACTCTCCACTGATACCTGTGTCAGTGCTATATGTGAAACACAAATAAAGATCTGGTCATCATACCAATGTTTAACTGGCTTAGTGACAGTGTTTCCCACGATACAAGGCGACACGAAAAATAAAGGTTTTCTCGTTTCATCTTGTCTTGATAATCGAAAAGCTTTCTCGTCTCATTTTGTAAACCCAGCTGTCTCATTGCTATCTCGAAAAAGTGCCCTTTCTTTTACGTGGAAGACCTAGGTTCGATTCCCGGCAGAGCTCATGTGGATTGTTTCTCTGTATAGTCACGTCTCATACAGCCTCGCTACTGAACGGAACGCTGAACTAAACTAAAATCAAGTCAAATAGTTTTTTAAACTTATGTACAAGATTTATACCATGATTTTTTCTTAACTTTATCTAAGCTCGTCCGTGGCTAAACGGTTAGCGTACGCGTCTTTGGCGTGGGAGGCCCGAGCTCGATTCCCGGCGGGTGCTCATGTGGTTCGGATTCCACGTTAATCAGTAGGTCTACATCTCATATAGCCTCGCTGCTGAACGGGACGTTAAACTCAAACTCAAACTCAAACTCAATTAATTTTATCTAGGCGTTTTCAGAATCCCACACGGGGTCCACGAAGAGTGTGATATAACAACATTTAAATCATATTTAAGGGGAACGGTGCCTTAGTGGGAATGCTTACCTCTGATCGTGGGGGTTCTTGGTTCGATCCCCGTTTAAGTAAGTTTATAATAGACAACATCGTGTTCGTGGGTTTTCTCGGGGTACTCCTGTTTCCTCCCATATTCTCATTCCACCAATTTTTCCATCATCATTCACTTGCTTTAATCGTCATTCTCCCTTAGTCTAAAGGGCATAATATTGGAACGTTAAAGTAAAAGATTTCAGACTTCATTTAAACCATATTTAATATTGGACTATGTTATGTAATTACTTGTTTATATTTAAACGTTGATAAATTCTGTTCATTGTGTTCGTACACACACTTTATCCACTTATAGTTTTTGTACTATGAATCGTGTAATACTAAAATAGTGTCTGAGATCTTTGGGTGAACTAGTGTTTGCTCACAAGATTCGAAAATTTCTCGTCTCGTCTCGAATTAAGAAACATGCTTCAGCTCTCGATTCCCTTCTTATTTTCGAGACGAGACGAGACTACTTACTGATTCAATCAAGATTGATTGGGTATGTGAACTGGAACTTGCTGTAGGTCTCCGTATAAAGAACCCTTTCTTAACTCCTATTGATGTTGTTTCCGGACACCTTGTGTATAGGTAGGACCTCTCAATGATCATCTTTATTTTGTAAAATGACTAATCTATTATAACTTACGCACCACTTTATAAATTATTTGAAGAATATTCTAGATCCATTCGTCTGTAATTTTTTACTACTATTTTAGCACCCTAGAGCGTTATTTTTAGTTTTATTTATACGAGGATGATTCAAAAAGTAATGCCCTCCAAGCCCACTACTTGGCCAATAGTACTGCAAACATTCTGAACTATTTATTATTAATGCACTGATGTTTAAGCTATAGAGTGTCACCTGTTTCACCTTCCTATCTCTTCTCGTTCTAGAGTAATGGACCAATCCATGGCATCCAATGGTAACGTCCGGTTGAACAGCGGGTTGTCATTGAATTTCTGACTGCGGAAGATTTGCGCCCAGAAACATTCATCGACGGTGACTAGTCGCTTATACACCATTACGACCCGGAAACGAAGCGTCAATCGATGGAATACCGCCACACGTCCTCTCCTCCGCCAAAAATTTCAAAGTTGTCCCATCTGCTGGCAAAGTGTTGTTGACATCCTACATATAGTCCGGATCTAGCGCCCTGCGACTTTTTGCTTTTCCTCCAACTCAAGAATCATCTTAAAGGGCCAACGCTACAGTTATGACGTGGAGGTGGAAGCAGCAGTTTGACAATTTTGTTGCCAGCAGCCACCACAATTCTTCGCCGACGGCATGAAAAATCTTGTTTCGCGTTAGCGCAAGTGTGTTGCCCGTAATGGGGACTATGTTGAAAAATGATGCCACCAATTGTAGCTGCAATTGCAAGTTTTCCACTGATATTTGTATTGGTGCTATTTGTGAAACACAAATAAAGGTATCACCTAGGAGGTATTACTTTCTGTATCAGCTTCGTATTTTATATTTTTTACTCATGTCAGTATGCTAATCAATATCCATACACGGATATAAACTACGTAAGAACATGTTTCACTGAACTAACACATCCTAAAACAATCCTCTGCGAAGTATTAGTTCACTAGCTAAGTATATGTTTTTCATTTTGTTTTCCTTTGGTATATCACAAAGAAAAAAAAAGTCCTCCGGGAATAAAATTTAATGGAAAACCTCATTAAATTTAACAAATCGTCCTCTCTAACCATTTCCTAACCTCCATCTGTCATTATTATTCTTTTTAAAAGTTTGTTTTCTCTTTTTCCCCTTTCGTTTGTGGTTTTCCCAGCATTTCGCTCATGAAACCTATAGCTTTTATATGCTTCCTCTACTTGTGAATAAAACTAAATAGCAGAGGCGGATAGGGTTGAGTGATATAACATAGACAGAACCGTACGTACGTATATACATGCAATCACAGCGAAATAAAACTGTAAGCCCAATGGAAATAAACAGAAAATTTGAATATATTTTGCAATTTGTAAGTTTGAAAAGAAAAAAAGTTATTATCTTTTGTTAACAATATTTCAACAGTGTTTAAAATATTGATTTTGGCGTCTAAACATCCTTCTATTTATATTTACTACTATTGGATTGGTGCAATTGAAATGTCAAATCAACGTATCACTTTTTTGGAGTTACAACTAATACAGGAGGAGGATTAACTACGTGCCTGGTTAATCGAAGTAGTCTTCAGCTAAAGCCACATACTTTTGCCTATCGCGCAGCCAACAACTGGTTTACAAGTTAAAAGAAATCTTAACTATGCGGTGCGAAGGGATTCTGAACTCTACGTTGAATTGCTCGATCATCAGGAAAGTTCTTCCTGCCCAGGAAATGATGCCGGTAGTAGTGGCGGTTAGTGGAAGATACATATTAGAAGAACACGGTGCATGAAGAAGGATTGCATATTACAGTTTACGGAGAATTTGTACCGTCCTTTGTGGAACATGTGGACAAGCAACATTAAGATATCATGTGTGTTGATCGTTGCTGGGTGTTTCCTGAAAAGTTTGCGGCACGTTTAATGGAAATCAGCATTGTAACGGCCTGTAGTAGCTAATGGTTTTGCCCTTACATAGAAATACATATAGAAATACATACTAGATCAACTCTACCATACCAGCGATATCCCCTTCTCTGAGTGAAGAGGAGGTTTTGAGAACCGTCCTGAACGTTTATTATTACCTAACTCAGGTATGTGTACGTTGGAACAGGGAATGAGCCAATCACAGAGGGTTTACTGGCGTCGAAGGCCGTATGAGACAATATATAACATTATGGTAACAATCGAATGGACATATTTAATGAAAAAAAACTCGTTTATCGTGTGCACTAACGTCACAGGAACACACAAACTGTTATAACGGTAACCAAACTATTTATAAACTAAAGAAAAGCAGAAAAATCTGTTATTTATCATTTTAGTAGAGAATTCGATTCTTCGTGTTCTGAACCAATCTCTCAATGTTCCGTAGTGTAATGGATGTTCCAGCGCGGATGATAGTTATTTTCCAAGGTGGACACAAGTAATCCAAGAAATATTTTCTATTCAGTTTCAGATTTATATAAGAAATATATTTTCAATAAAGAGTCAGGCGGACCGGATAAAAGGATTCCAGGGGCCGGCTGTTGCACATGGCTGATCTAACTACTGTTCTGGCCATTTACATTTGTTGTAGCCGATCAGTTTTTCATTGAAAATGTCATCAGATCTGCTAAACATTGAAGCTCATCAGAATTTTCTCTTGATCGGTGATCCTGGGACTCATTTCATAATTTTCTGTTCCCAGTACGAAATTTCACAAACCAATGTCATATAATGCGTTCGTTCACCAATCCTCACTCAAACGGACTATTAATGTTTCTCGCGGCTAGGTGTGCAGAATTTTCCAGTTTAAAGTTCTAAAGCAAAATTAATCGCAATTATGCATTCCCTCCTGTAAACTTTCACAAGTCCATCTTTATCAATACAGCTGATTTTCCTACTTTATGTAGATCAGTTCGGCATGGGAGACTCTTCTGTTGAATTACTTTATGACATATCAAAATGTTTTCGTAAAGATTATGTCTATCGTGAAGTATGTAGATAGAAGCTACTAACTATGCTAAGGGACAGCATTTATGGCATTTAAAGGCGGAGCTCTGATTCTCGCGTACGCTCCAACGTCGTAGACCTCTGGTAACATGGATGTAGATTGAGCGACGTAGACAATTATATTTTAAATATCCGAACTTATAGAAAATGCAATTCGTGACGAGCATGAGATAAACGACTGACGGAAGCACAGACTTACACATCAAAAGTTAGATTCTTTATTAAAATTCAAACAAATTCCAAATAATTACCAAGAATAATAGTTTTATTATGTTCTGGTAAGCGGATACTGAACATGGCGACGTTGCATGATGCTAATTATAACATAGATTAATTGAGTCAATTCAATATGACAAATGCGGCATGTATTCCAACTATGAGATATTCAGAAAGAAAATTAACATGTTTCGCAGAGCACACCATCAAACTATTCAGGAAATACAATAGAAATAGCGCCTGTTTATCCCTCATTACTTCTAAATTAATCCGTAGCATATAATATATTATATTGTTTATTTCATCGTGCTTAAATTACTTTAATGCAATTATTTTATCCTGTAATCAACGCAGTATTGAGAGGATAGACCTTTTTCTAAACGCACGTTCCATCTATAAATACCTCCGTTATTTCTGCTCAATAAGCTACATTATACAGTATTCGTGCATTATACATTAATAGCATTAGAATCATACAATACGATATAAGATTCATACAATACAGTACGAAATCTCATACAATAAATATGGGATTTTTCTATAAAAGAGGCAGTTAACTAACCTTTAGGGAAACTAATCAGCAAACCCTTAGGATTAATTAAAACACTTAGCAACATATTTTTGCTGTCACAAAACAGAAACTTCAAATATAGTTCAGAAGGAAATTGAGATTACAGTAATTAGATAATAATCCTGCTAACTCTAAATTTTGAATGTTTCGATTAAAACTAAATACTTACGATTTCAATATTGTTTTGTTGATTTTAGACATAAATTAATATGTTAATCCAATCTTTTTTTTACTTAGCATTCAGAATCAACTTTATTGGTGTTATGAAGATGCACTAGACATTTTGTTGTTGTGTGCTACAAATGTGGGTTACATAAATATCTGAAATAGTTTTCTGTATATGTTAATTTGATATAAATAATTAGACTATATGAGTAATATTTTCATAGCTGCAGTGATTATCTATCGAGCAGCGTGTAAAATGTGTGCGCATTTTCTTTATTACTAAGAATGTATCAGAAATCCAGTGAATAATGCTGGAAGAGTTTGGACCTCTGGCAATCCACAGGGTCACGATCGCTCGAAAACAAGCAGTTTGATGCAACTACCAGTGCTTTGAATCCCAAGCATCCTGGTCAACTGAGTGAGAACTGTGCGAACTGCGGAGACACAGATACGTGTTGCTGGAAAACTGGCATCATCTCCTCATAAATTGAAGTCTACTCGCCGTTTGTCTGCCTTGCTGGATATTTCGAGGGCAAGTTTACATAGAGTTTTGAGTGACATGAAGCTGACGCCATACTGTCCACGATTTATTCATGTTGTTAAGAATTGAGTTTGCCGAGATGATGTTGAAAGTGTCAGGAGAGCCATGATACGGAATACTGTGAGGACTGATGAGGCTAAATTTTATGCATTGGGATCAGTCAACAGACACAACTGCGTGTTTTAGCGACCAAAGAACCCCAATGTCACAATTGAACACGATTTCCAGTCCCACACGAAGTAATGGCGTGGGGTGGCGGGCGTACGAAGGACTGATTATCCCGTTTTTTCTAGAAAGTGGCGTCTCAAGGGAAAGTTACCTACATTTATTGAGTGAAACTGTTATCCTATAACTTCATAGGCGACAGACCTTTCAAAAAGTGTGTTGGTAGCAAGATGGAGCCCCATTACACTACGCAAAACTTTATAAACATTGTAACACGTTACACATTTCTCAATAAAAGTAACATCTATTAAAAAACTGTCTAATTGAGTCTAGGCCACCCTGTATTTTCATGACACGTTGAAGTTCAATTATGTGTTAGATTTCGATCATTTTAAAAGCAAATGAGTAATTTACTCGACAATTCATTTCTAGCACCAAGACATAAACCTACTGTTTATCATACAATCTGAGTCATACATGCCTACCAGGATTCGAACCTTGTCATTCTATGTCGAAAACGTGTTTGCTAACCTATATCTACGGAGAAGCTCCAAAATGTGCGCGAAGTTCCGCAAGTCTAGCAGCAATCGAACTTCCTGAACCCCGTAAGTGTTTTCTGCCTTAAACCTACCTTACATATCTTGACAATTGACTCAAATCCACGATAATTCTGTCTGAACTTCCGATCATACTAATAAAAACAATAGAAATGCATCGTGGCCAGCCCAGTATTTTTCATAGCAAAATTTGTATTTTATTTATTGGCATTTTGCTATTACCTTCTTAATTTGTATTTTATAATTATTTATTTGAGTTACAACTATATTACCGGTGGGTACACACGGTTAGAAAGGTGTAAATGCCTTTTCAGGCTAGCCATCCTGAGTGAGATTTTTCCTTGGTTTACCCCGTTCAGACCAGGCAAATGCCGGGATAGTACATCACATAATGGTCCCAGGCTACTTTCTTCCTTCCTTCCTCACTTCTCCGGCCAGGTGTGATCGCCAAGGGACGTCATCTCTCATACGTGACGGGCTAATATGGCCGTAGATGCCGAAAGCCCAGAAATCCTAATCCTAGTGAAGGGCTAACATGGCCATAGATGCCGAAAGCCCAGAAATCCTAATCCTAGTGAAGGGCTAATATGGCCATAGATGCCGAAAGCCCAGAAATTCTAATCCTAGTGAAGGGCTAACATGGCCATAGATGCCGAAAGCCCAGAAATCCTAATCCTAGTGACGGGCTAACATGGCCATAGATGCCGAAAGCCCAGAAGTCCTAATCCTAGTGACGGGCTAACATGGCCATAGATGCCGAAAGCACAGAAATCCTAATCCTAGTGACGGGATAACATGGCCATAGATGCCGAAATCCGGAAATACAGTTCCTAATCCTACTTACAATTATAACACAATTTTCTTTGCGGCTTCGCATAAACGCTTTCACAGTAACTTTTCAGAGATGAATCAATGTAAAATTTAGTTCAGTAATACCCGTTGGTTCCCTAAATGCTTTTTTTTTAAGAAAAAGAGTTAAGTAAACTTACATCATGTTTTATTAAATTTCAAAATTGTAAAGTGCATTAACAAACTAATTTGTCCTTTATAACTTATATATGAGCCTCGTAAAGCAAATAATACTTCGAAAATCGACTGGGGAGTTCTCTCGCCATTTAAACAATATGAGCGAGTCCTTATCCCACAAGAGGCAGAACGAATCCACCCAACCTTCTTCGGTGCAACGCGCGTCATCAATACAGAGCTTGAAGACTCAACCCGACTTCCTCGTTTCCCGCCTTCCGCAACGGGATAGAAAACGAAAGTTTTTTTCCCCCTCACGTCAAGAGTGTGTTTACATTGTCTAGGCATTATAGGACTGTTATGTGACAGCAAACTAATAATATAAAGAGCCAAATCAGAACAGGTGAAGGAGAGTAACACCAAGCCTCGTGATTTACGCGCTGTGCTGCCAAAACCACATGGACATCAATCAGGGCTGCAGACTCCCCATTAAAATAATTAAAATTTGTATTCGGTCGTTCCTCATTCGTATACAAGATAACTTAAGATAACGGTTCGTTTTCTTAAAAATAATCCTTGTGTTAATTAGGAAGACACGTGACTTTGTACCTATATTAGAAAGCCGCTCCTTAGCATGACCAAGAAACTAAAAAATATCCCTCAGTACAAGAATCTTTCTACACCAATAGTCAATGTGTACGTGTGTGTGTGTGTGTGTGTGAAGTGAAGCTCACTTTTCAATCCTAAAATATCTATTTCCCTATTCACTGTGTATCTTGCTGCATTCAGATTTTCGCGATCGAAAGGAAGTAGGCTTCTTTGTATTGCAGTAGGAGGGATTAAGAGAGGAAGGAAGAGAAAGAGAAAGGAGAAAAAGAAAGAAAGAAAGAAAGAAAGAAAGAAAGAAAGAGAGGAACAGGTAATTTGCAATTCCTGTTTGGTTCACGTGCAGCTGTTGCTGTGATGGAAATAAATCACAGGATGAGCAATTTTCAACAGAGTCAATTAATGGACTACGACGGAAAGTTAAAGAAAACTGATGTTAAAGGTGAAGATTGTCTTAGGACACGAAGTTCGTTACTGATGCAAACAATTTCGTCTAACTGAATTCACTGATTGATTGGTATTGGCACTGGCCGAATATATAAAGACACGGGGATCTATCCTCGATACGAAAAATATCTTGAACTTTTACCAAGCTATTCAATGTATTCTCTTGAAGCAAGAAGAGTTAATTTCCTTCTGTATTTTCTGCATAAACTTATACATAATGAGATAGATTCGCCAATATTATTGTCTGAAATGATCCTTCATGTTCCGAACAGGAAACTGCGCTCGCGGCTACAAATATTTCATGAACCACCCCAGTGTACTAATGCATTAAATATATCGCCTATTAGAAGAATGTGTACAATATATTAGAAGAATGTGTCCAAATAAAGTACCCTACAATAGATATATTTGATATACATATAAAAATACTTTGACTACATAGTTTAGCATGTAGAACAGGTATTATGTAATGTATTCATTTATGTATTCTACTGAACACTGTCAATGGGTATATACTTGTTGTGTTCAATATACAATAACTAAATAAATGTTTAATGGGGACGTCAGGATCAACTTAATGTACCTGTGATCAAGGGCCGGACAACCCGAGCAACTGCCCAGGGCGCCACAGTCAGGGGGTGCCACAACTATCCTCAAAAAGCATTTTTATAACGTCTTTTCTACTGACTTTTCTGGTTTATATTCTTGTAAAGTAGCGTCAATTACATCATCTTTTTCCACTTCATCATGGAAGAAGTGAGTTTCATAGTACTAGAGAGACAGTATCGACAAATCGAGACATAGTATGTAGAAGAAAGAGTGGACTTAAATGTATTTCAGTACTAATTTTTCTTTTTTGAAAATGTGTTTAAAATATCAAAATCACTGTAATAAAGTGTAAAATATAGGCTAGGACCAATGTGTACCTCACACGGAGGATTTTTGATTCAGAAATAAAATTGAATAAAATACAGGACACAATTGGGAAGAAAGAACACAAAGGTCAAAGTAAGGAAAACGTCAAAAATCGGGAAACAAGTTCAGACAGTGAAAGAGGGCTGAGAGCCAAGGTGAACAGGGCAAAAAGTTATAAAAAAGTGGGAAGTGTAAAATGAAAAAAGAACAAAGAGTAGGAAAAAGAAGGGGATGTATGTACGTGCAAATGTAAAAGAAAGTGTAAGTGTAGCGTAAGTGTACAGAAGATCCCACTCAACTCTCTTTCTCACAGAGCACCACCACACACGAGGCACTCGCCGTAACGGCCACCGTCGAACTCCTGCTTGTCTTACATTTTTCTAAAGTATGCGCAACGAGACTTTCAATTGTCACTTATCTGTTCAATGTTGGCAGTTACAGACACAAAGTACCACCAGCTAATCTCTAAATATGAAAACAAAAAGGAGTTTTAGCACGACCTTTAGAACACTTGTAAAGTAGCGATATTAAAATATTTATTTATTTGTTTGTTGTATTGTGAAACTATTTATATTCCACTGCTGGTATTATTCTAATACAAATTGACCTTATTTGTTCCGAGGGGCACTCTTAGAGCTCCGGGGGTCACTGTTCCCCCAAAACATGCCTGAAACAAATACTGCCCCGCGACAGGCCGGTAGCCAGCCCAAAAATTTAGGGGGGGGGCGGATGAAGTTAGGGGGGCCCGGCTGAAGTTAGGAGGGCCCGATCCAACCATATTATAGTTCATCACCATATTATAATTCATATCTAAACCTATCATAAAATTTTTAGAGGGTGCCAGCAAAAATTTAGGGGGGCGGCCCCCCTAGATCCCCCCTGGATACGGGCCTGCCCCGCGATTATGCTCTTTACGCTAAAAGGAGACGGATGATTAAGGTAAGTGGATAAGAATGGAAGAAATGGTGGAAGGTGAGAATGTGGGAGGAAACGGGAGTACCCCGAGAAAACCCACGGACACGATGTTGCCCATTACAAACTTACTTGGCCCGGGAAACTCAAGGTCAAGGTCAGAGGAGAAAACAAAAAGGAAAGCGGAAAAAGAGAAAGAAGAACTGAAGCAGATCCAAATAGGTGATGAAGAAGAAAAACTACAAAACTAGGAGATGGAAGAGAATACAAAACTAATTTGTCTAGTCTTGCATAGATAGGTGTGGATAACGATGATAACGTCAATAAGAACTTACAGATTGCATTGGAAAAATGAGAACGGAATGAAATGAAATATTTCAGTTTAACGTGCTCGTTAGGCTAAGGGAGATGGATGATTAAGAGAAGTGAATGATGATGGAAGAATTGATAGAATGAAAATGTGCGAGGAAACGGGAGTACCCCGAGAAAACTCACACAAACTTACCAGGTTGAGGATCGAACTAGGGACCCCACGCACAAGAGGTAAGCGTTCTACCACTGAGCCACCGTGCCTCCTAGGTTGCATTGGAGATCATCCATGAATTCCACCAATAAGAGAGGTTCTATTTTTTATTTTTATTGTGTAACTTCTCCTTACAGAGGTTTTGAATTTTAAAAAGATAATTAGAAATAATGAAAATATTTTTGAACACTTCCTTAATTTTGTTTAACGTGCTTTTCTAAATTATATTTGTCCCATAGCTCTGGCGATTACTTGTGGGTTTCAAGATGTTCAAAATGTGATTCTTCTTTAAACTAGTTCCTTAGTCGGAATGTTCTTTCATACGATTATGTAGAAAAATATTCAGTGTAACATACACACATTCGCAATGATATAACGCTATAACTTTTGATAGGTATACAGGCCTTATCCGGAAAGTAGTAGGACTGAATTAAAAAAAAATAAAAACAATATTCGCAATTTCGACACATCGACTTAATAGTTTTCAAAATATGCCATTTCCGTATCAATATAGAGTTTCCAGCGATTCTGCCAACCACTGAAGGCTGTCTGGAACGCAGAAACTGGAATGGTCTTCAGCTCCTTCGTAACGAGGGTCTCTTGAATGGCCTAGACCGAGCCGTGGTACCGTCCTTTCATGATCCTTTTTAGTCGGGAGAAGAGAAAGAAGTCTTCAGGAACCTCATCTGGGTTGTAGGGTAACTGGGGAAGCTATGTGATTCCATGTTCAGTTAACAGCTTCGGCACCAATTTTGTACGAACTTTTCTTATTCCGAAGTTTTCGGTCACAATTTCGTGCACAATAGTTTTTTTTTTCTCGCAAGTTTAATTGTCCTGATATCATCCGCACACTCAATCTGTGGCCAAAGTTCAAAAGAGTTCGCACTTTCACTAAGTTTTTGTCACTTTTTGCCGTTAAAGGGCGTCCTGATCGTTGCTCATCTTCAACTTGATCTCTTCCCTCCCGAAACAATTTATGCTACTCAGAAACACTTGATCGACCCATGGCATCACTTCCATAAGCAGTCTTGATCATGTCATGGGTCTCACTCGTAGTTTCCAACAGATTGACGCAGGACTTCACCGCATAGCGCTACTCTAACAAACGATTTATTTGGAGATCACAAGATACCTTGAAAGGGGTTCACCTTAAACTCATCTACACCCCGTGAAGGCTTGGAGTCGACTGGCGACCAGGGTTGAAAAAAACTTAAAAAAAAAAACAACAAAACATGTGTTTAAAACATAAAAAAGATGTTTAAAATGTTTTAAACACGTTTTAAATCACACACACACAAAAAAAACATGTTTTAAACATTTTGAACAGTTTAAAACGATTTTAAACATGTATTTCAAAATCTGTAATAACTTATTTGTTAAGATTTCTTGCTCTTTACTAATAACCAGTGATGTTACTCTAATTACTTAACAACTGGTTCTGTATATATACATACATACCATATATAAATATATAAATATATATATATATATATATATATATATATATATATATATATATATATATATATATATATATATATATATATATATATATATATATATATATAAAGAGAGAGAGAGAGAGAGAGAGTAGATGGATAGGTAGATAAATAGATATCAACCATACAAGGTAGACAAAAGCAATTTTTTTACTGGATACCACAAGTGACAAGAAGCGACTTACACAGCATTCTAATATAAGGTGATGTGACGAAATTAGGTGCTACTGCAAATATCTAGAAAACAAATTATCCAACATAGATAGTTGTCAAAAAGTATTTGAAAGACCTTAATCCAGCAATGAATTCGGCAAGTGTTGATAATATGTATGCGTTCCAAATATACGTGAATCACCCTCATCACTATACTCATGTGATCCCAGTTTTCATTCTTGATATCTGAGCATTTGAGATTACGAAATAAACCGCTTATACTTTCTTCTACGGAATCATATGTTTAACCATTTAGCTATGAGAATTTTTAAAAACAAAGATAGTTAAACCAAAATTTACTGTTCCTGGGTATAACTGGGTACAATTAACTGTTGTCTGGTTATAACAAACGGTTCTGCGAACTCGGAATATTTAATAACCGATTCTAGCGAACCGGTCGAAACCGGCTCAATAGCACAACTGCTTGCAACCGACCTTTTCATTAATTTTTATCCCGGTTAAGACTACACTGTGTTGGGTACAGAATATTTCAGTATAGATTAGTATAGACGAACCACCACATTGCTCTCGATTTCAAAAATTCCACGGGTATCAAACCCCGAGATCACATTCAAACACACGCGCTCTATTCACTAGAACAGCGGTAAGGGCTATTTTGTAGTATTGTTTTACAAATTACTAATTTTTCGTAAGCCTTTACTGCAGCTTTTTGTTTGTATGATGAGATAAAAATACTGAGACCAATGCATTTATTAATAGAAAAACTTAAAAGAGAATATTATTATATATGTATAACCGAACGTAATGTTTTTTGTTTCATTTTTGTGTGCTTAATACGAGCTCTTTGCTAGTACTTTGTTTCATATTAATTAAAATTGAAGTATTTATTTTTAAACATTTGAACAAAGTATATCAATACAAAATAGAAGTATATGTTTTATTGAACGTTTGCACTCAATTTTCTACCTTCCAAAAATAAGCGAGATATTACAGTTTATTTATATTCACAACTAACGTTGTGGACTATGATACTGTTGTTTGGAATTGCACCTGGTATTCTTGGATGCTTGTCGTGGTTGCAATAACATGTCACACTTTGAAATTCTTGAAACGGGTAAAGGCAGTTGAAGATGTTTGGTGCATCTAGCAAGAGACATATTATTTTACACAGAAATGAGTAGAATTCGCAAAGTTGGATTTAATTTGGTAAATATAATAGCAAGAATTTCACTGGTTTTGTGTCAGTTTGAAAATTCTCGTTAACGTATTTTTTTAGAGGGGGCAGTGCCTCTTCTAGCCCCTCCCTAACTATGGGCCTGGAAGGAATTTTTGACCTTTTTCTTTCTCTGGCAGATTTTTTTTACAGAAATAAAATAAAATAAAAATAAGCATATGCTTAAAGCAAGTCTAAAAAAATACAGGCGTTTAAAACAAAACGTTTTAAACGTATATAAAATTTGTTTTAAACAAAATCAATTGTTTAAAACAAGTTTTAATAATTTGTTTTAAACATTTTGTTTTAAACAAAACAACCCTGCTGGCGACTGGTGTACTGGTAGCTAAGACCTATCACAACCCAATCAGCGCAGTAACTCCCCCTTCCTTCAACGTTTTGGCAGGAAAAAATCAATTCTATTACTTCCCGGCCAAATCCTGTACCCTCGACCGTATTCAAAAATATAGCGTATGCTCACCCCCTCCCCCATATATAATCTCCCCATGAATTTGCTCAAACTTGAGTGCAAGCGATAGCATCGATGCATAGAACAAGACTGCGAAGGAACTAGAGTGGTCAGATGCACCGTTCTTGAGATATCGCGTTCTAAAAGTGTGGGATGCCACGAGATGGCGCCAGCATCGAGGTTGAGATCGACGTGGCACTTTAGTTTATGAAACTCAATCAGAAATATCTCCATCATCGGAAGCCTTTTCAATGCGAAGAGAAACGTTGGACTATCGATGACCGGGCACAACAAACTCATAGTTGCGGTCGTAAGAGAAGGACCAAATAATAGTGGCTATGTGTGAACAACATCCTACTGTACGTGCTCCAGACTCGCAACAACGAGCCTGTAACCACTATAACGTGATAGCTTCACATTTTATACAAATACCCTCGAGGCGTTAAGAGTCGATCTTGCAGCTGCGCTTCGATACTGGCGCCATCTCGTGGCATCCCACTCTTTGGAACGCGACAACGCAGGAACGCTGCATCTGACCACTCTGGTTCCTTCAGAGTCGTGCATCGACGCTATCGCGTGCACTCAAATTCGAGCAAATTCATGGGGAGATGATATTGGGGCTAAAGGCTAATGCTTTGTTGGCCTCACTCTTTGAGGTGAGTACTCGCTGGACTGTAAAAATAATTATTAAGTGAGACGGAAAATTAGAAATAAAAGCACTGAACTCAGAATACGCCGAATACATCAAAGGTATTGTTAAGGTGAAAGTTTCGGGTGAAGTTGCACTAATTGCCTTAGTCAAGAAAAAAACAACTTTATAAAAATTGTAAGTTTTTTTTTTTAAAAAAAGAAAACTGTTAAAATTAGAATGAAAGTAGGTAAAGAAAGTTTTCATAACTGTTGTGAACTTCATTTTCGTTTCGAAAGATCTCTTGAGATAGCATACAATTTTGTATTTCTCCCTAGACTTTTTATCATTTACAAACTCGTGTAAACACCCACCACCTGATCAGAACTTTTTAGTGAGGTTTTACCAGACAGAAAAGTTGGTTTGCTACAAGAAGAAGAAGAAGAAAGTTAGTTAAAAATAATAAACTTGAAAAAGTATTTTAATGGAAAATGTTGATATATATGTGTGCAGCTGGGAAGTTATTCGCTGGTAAAACAGAAAGAAAGAAAGGGGAAGAGAGGCAAGCCAGGCGAAGGCAATCGGTCATATTTTTTTAAAAAAATGCAATTTTTACCTGACGTAGTCATCCAATCACCTAGAGTGCTCTGTTCATTTTCCTTGTCTATCTAATTAACCCCTTACATTTACGTCATACGAGCGTCATTAGATCTTCTACTTTCTTCGTTAAGTTCGACCTTTTCTTCCATTATTATTCCCACTCGACAACACACCTACGAAGAGACAGGTTCACTAATTTAAGTTACAGTAAAGTTGTAGATACATTCTTTGTTCCAGATGTTAGCACTCAACTGTATTATCCTTATTACTAAGTTTCTCCTGGAGCGACCAACTTTTTTTTTTTTAATAGGATAAACCTGGATATATATTCTTGTTTGAAGGATGCAAATTACAGACAACGACGGGTGAGATTTTCATTCTAAATTGACTTTTCTGTTAATTCTTATCTAAAGAAAATAACTGAAGTGCAATTAAAACACATTTTAGGTTCACATATTCAACATAGTTTTAGAGTTAATTGAGTAAAGCAGGCACCATACATAGGGTGGCCTGACTCTGTATGGGAAGGGTAATAGCACAGGAGTTGGGAAGACGCCATACTAGTTGGTTTGTATTATGTTAATTAAAGATGCAAATTCCTAGAGACATCTAAAGATATGTGTATGACCACATATGATTTTAAGTATAAGATATAAAACTGAAATAAAGATATTTTAACAGAATGATTTTTATTTTTATTTAACATTCGTGAACATTAACTATTCTATCAGGCCTTCCTTCTATGTTGCCAATCTAAACACAACATACTGACCAAGGCTATGTGATAATATATACACCGTAAACTGGGTATACTTTAGCACTTTAAAGGCAACTTTTGCCCAATGGTAGAAAAAGATTTGATTTTTTTTTCTACATGGTTATTATCGTTTCAATCACTAAGAGAAGTTGTGGAGGACTAGCTCGGGAGAGTAATGCTCCCGGAAGTAGAAACGAGAAACACAGTTCTGATTGGTTGGCTTTATCCACTTCTTGCCACGTTGCATTAAAATAGCAGAAATCAGACGCTGACTGCTGTTGGCCTTCGTGGCCGAGTGGGCTTGCGCTATATGCTAGTAATAAAAGTCTTTTTCGGCGTGAGTTCAAACCCGGCCCGGAGAAAGTTTTTTTACATTTTTTTAACACTTATTAAATTAAAATTATATGAAAATAATACTTCAAAAAGTTATTTATTTACTTTTGTGCAGGTAAGTAGTTGTAGTACTTATGTCCTTGTACTCCATGATATAGGGCTCGTTTGTTCCCCTTGTACTTCATGATATAAATTTTGTGACCAAAAACAACTGGCTAGGATAGCGCGTAAACAGCTGGCTAGAGTAGCGCGTGGAAAAACTACTTCCGGGAGTATTACTCTCCCGAGCGGGTCGTAGTTGTGGATCGAAGTTTTACAACATTGAGAACACGTAAAATATTGGCGCTAGTGATTTGTTTCCGGAACGTGGGAAGCAAAATGCTAGCAATTGTTAGCAAGTAAATATTTATTATATTTCACGTTCCATAACTTTTGTTCATTGTATTAAAATGACATATCTTGAATGCACATGTAAATAGAATATAAAAACATGTTCATTAGCAAATATTGCTAAGCTAACGCCTTAAATATTTGTTCAATTACGCACAAACTATTAAGCGTTTAATTGCGTGGGGGTAACATTGGCCCATATTTTCTGTGTTGGAAATGGCCCAATATTAAAGATGAAATGGTGTACAAATGGTGCGACGTAATAAGGAAGATTAACCCTCACTACCTTCTAAAAGAGGATATTATACAGTGCCTGAACTGCAAGATTTTTTCCTAAAACAATTCCGGTAAAGTACTCTACCGCAATGAACAATATGGCGCTTTTATTTTTGGAAGTTAAGTATTCATCCATTTAGAGAGATTTACATTGTATGATATTTTTGTTTGCCTCTAAATTGAACAAAATGATTTTACCCCTATCTTTGAAATACAGGTATTTTAAGTTAAGTATTCAGAAATTTGTGACGTTCTTTCATAGATGTTTCGTATTCATCCAAGGAGAATACAAATATTTTCATTGAACGATATTTCTCGTTCGGTTGAAATTGAGTAAAAACATTAATAATTTCACCAATATGTTTATAATATCAGGTTCTTCTATTCTGTTTCTTGAATACAGTGTTACAATAATACTTTCGTGTATTAATTAGTCATTTTGACAAATGGGCTTAAGTTACCCCAAAAATGAAAATCCTTGCATGGCATTAAAAAATGGAACTATAATCATCATTCTCGGTCACACTGATTATTTACTGCTTTTAAAAGAAAGCCAAAGGATTGCATTTTAACAAGGAGAAATTTCATTAAATTACCTCCCTAATCTTAGGAGATATTAGAATGGGAATTTTGAAAGTTAACGAAAATGGGCCAAAGTATATACCCAGTTTAGTATATATATATACATATATACATTCGCGATCCAGGATATGATCAAGGGAGGGGCTAAACCATAGTTCGCCGCTTTATCCAGTGTAAAAAAATAGGATTGAAGCCCATTTTATCTAATGTATACCTGAGTGTCAAGAGGGGCATAGTTCCCTACAGCCCTCCCCTTAGATTCATGCCTGTAGAGGCAGTTTGGATATGGGCATATAATTTGAAGTACTCACCAACTATCTCTATAAAAATTGTTGCGGAAGTACCGCAGGATTCTCAAACATGGATATTTGGAAAGGACACATACTAGTTCCTAAATAAAGTCTTGACCCGACTGTGGTAGGTCCCATAGTTTTGGAGCTATGGACCTTTAAAGTTAATTTTTTTCATGTTTTTAGCAGCCTCCGAAAGGAAGCACTTGTGCATTGGTCTATACTTTTCATCTGATCTTGGTGTCAGGAATCACCTCCCAAACGTTGTCGGTGTTGTTTTGAAACACACACACACACACACACACACACACACATATATATATATATATATATATATATAACCATCACGTATCAGTTTCAACGGGAGCAACAGGATTGCGCACACTATAGATCCCGAATTGCGCACAAATCTCTGTTGGTCTTTCTGAACACAGATTTTTTGTCCAACGTTGCCACAATGGTAGATTTAAAATCTGTGCGCAAAGAAGGTTTTCCTTCAGACTAGGATAGAAACAGAAATTAGAAATAAAATTCATATTATACTGAGGATTAACTAAATATAATTTGATCAGTAGATACAAGAAGTCATGATACCTTCAAATTTACAATCTAAATGTTAAAATTTTCTTGTCTCAAAATCTGAATCCCTTTGGAGTTCTAGTACCTATTTTTAGATACCAAAGTAGCGTCTTCATTATTCGATTAAAAAAGAACCAATAAAGCTTTTTACTTTTTTTCAAGTCTAGAGGCACTGTAGAACACGTTACGTATGGTTTCACGCCTTCCTGCGTCGAGACAAAGGAGGTGATGACATCATAACTTTAAAAAATATTTTTGTTAGGCCTATTTTCATTGTTTTTTGGCGGGCTTACTTTCGCACCTAGAAGATTGAAATTTTGCACAAACATTCAGTCCACCGAGTACTATTTATTAGATTTTTTTTCGGATCGCTGCATTAGCACAAGGTGGATCCAGAGGGGCAAAAAGGTAAATAAAAGGGATTTTGTGGTTTAAAATATCCCTTTTTTCGCGATTTTCTCGCCTGAGATATATGATGGAGACATGTGAAGGGTCCGTTTGAAAGGAAGTTTTATTCTGAAGATAATAAAGGGCGAACTATGATTCTAGGATAAATAGGGATGTCTCAGGAAATGTTCTGCCTGAGATCAAGGTATTTTACAGTAATCTGGGGCAACACAATTACTGTGTGTTCATCAGTCTTCCACTTCTTCTGGCTACTTGGGAGTTGATCACGTCTTATATACCGTAAGACGGGGTTACTTTGCACAAGATTTAAGCAATTTTAAAGAAAATCGCCTGTAACTTACAAACATAATGATTTAAAACGCTGTATTTTAAACATATAATAGCTAGATATATAAGGAAAACATTAGTTCAAGTTCATTAGTAAACATTCAGTATGACCATAGTTTTTGAAATCTAAATTTGGTGGAAAGTAACCCCACCTATGGGGTTACTTTGCACAACATACAAAAAAGTATGTTCAACATACGAATATAACGTTTCAGTGCAATGTTTTCTCTTCAATATTTATACATTTTACTTTCTATACAAAACTGCATGGTGTCTACAAATATTGATATTAGAATGATGGTACTGATATCAGTACTTAGTTTGAATTATCGATATTTGTGAAGAAAATTATGTACTTTCTGGTACTGGCACAGAAACCACATTCTAATAGTTTAGCGTGTGTTCCACAAAGATGCCAACTCAGGAACAGAAGAAAAAATCCCCGTAAACTGATTTGCCTTGGTTATGCATTATGTCCAAGGATATCACCCCAACTGTAATCAGTGAAAATTTACGGGGGTTTGGGACCCAAATTGCATGATTTCTTTTTTAAAAATCTAATGTTAGTTATTCTTATGCGTATTAGGTGCAAGCACCCCCAAAAGTCTAGTGATTTCTAAAAAAAAAAAAAAAAAAAAAAAACCGAAGCCATTGTGAGTGAAGCGCCTCTCAAATTATTTTTCTGGATCCGCCACTGTTCATAATTTATTTTCCAACATGAAATTCATTCCGGCATCTACCTAAATAGGAAATTTACCTAAATTTAGAATGCAGGAGGTTCCAGTAGTAATAATTTGCTATCTAAGGGGTATTTTGGACCCTTTATTTGGTGCAAAGTAACCCCGAGTAGAGGCTGAAACCGCCTTCTCGCAGTTTACTTCTTTATGACTTTAAAATGTTTCACATTTCAATTTCAACTATTGCATCAAAGTTCCATTATACATAATAGTATTCTACGAAAGTGACTTTACTGTGACGGAAATTCTTGTGGGTGATATCTTTCAAATTTTGACGGTTTTTACAGTGACTGCTTTTCATACCTCTGCAACAATGAACCCTCCCAACAGTAATTAGAACTTATGTTAACCGCCAACATTACAGCCAAAATGATTCCATGTCAGAAGGGCCCGGACAAAAGGGCGAGGACAGAAAGGCCCGAGTCAAAACGGCCCCGCGTCAAAAGGGCCCCGGTCAAAACGGCCCCGCGTCAAAAGGGCCCTGCGTCAAAAGGGCCCCGGTCAAAACGGCCCCTCGTCAAAAGGGCCCGGGTCAAAAGGGCCCCGGTCAAAAAGGCCCTGCGTCAAAAGGGCCCCGGTCAAAACGGCCCCGCGTCAAAAGGGCCCGGGTCAAAAGGGCCCCGCGTCAAAAGGGCCCTGCGACAAAAGGACCCGTGTCAAAAGGTCACCGCAACTAAAGGGCCTCCCCTCAAAACGGCCCCGCGAGAAAAGGGCCCGAGTCAAAAGAGCCTCATGTCAAAAGGGTCCCGCGAAAAAGGGCTTGAGTGGAAAGAGCCCGGGTAGAAATGGTCCCACGGCCAGAAAGCCTCAAATCAAAACAGAAGTGGAAATCAAAGATGCACGAGTGGATAGTGCCACCTTATGCAAGAGTCACTATATGCCTCTTGCTTGTATATATTTAAAATTTTCGTCCACTGAATACTTTTAATCTAATAAGCATTTTTATATTTCTCATGCCTTTCACGCTATATCTCAGGCTTTTTTGACGTGAGGCCCTTTGATCGCGGGGTCCTTTTGACTCGAGGCCCCTTTTGGCTCAGGGCCTTTTTGACTCGCGCCCTTTTGCCGGGTACCCTTTTGACCCGGCATCTTTGGACGCAGGGCCCTTTTGACTCGGGCCCTTATGGCCGGGGCCCTTTTGACGTGGGGCCCTTTTGACTCGGGCCCTTATGACCGGGGCCCTTTTGACGCGGGGCTCTTTTGACGCGGGACCCTTTTGACTCGGGCCCTTTTGACCGGGCCCTTTTGACGCGGGGCCCTTTTGACTCGGGCCCTTTTGACGCGGGCCCTTATGACCGGGGCCCTTTTAACTCGGGCCCTTTTGACGCGGGACCCTTATGACCGGGGCTCTTTTGACGCGGGGCCGTTTTGACTCGGGCCTTTCTGTCCTCGCCCTTTTGTCCGGGCCCTTCTGACGTGACACCGCCAAAATATAGTTAGATGTTCTACCTTACGGTGGCAGTTGAAACTTCCTTTTTACTGTTCATGGTTTTGCCGACAGAGGACTGTGAAACTCTTTTCATATTTTGTGCAAAGTAATACCTGATGTGCAAAGTAATACCTGAAAGGTCTTTCGGTACTTTCCGGAGACCCATTTTTAATTAGGTTTCGCTCTTTCATTAAAAAGTAACACTTGAGTTATTCACTTTCATTTGTACAGATGTGCACTTGCCCAATTAAAAATATATGTTTTTTTCTGAATACATACTGGTCCTCTAATTATTCTTGTTATGTTCCCTTATTAATTTATTCTCTTTCTTTCTTCTTCATTTTCCTTTCTTCTTCTTTAAATAGGATCTTCTCCCATTCTTTATTTATCGGAAATCCTGCATTCCAATTCATCACCTTGTCTCCTGCCTTCATAATTGGATAGCGTGAGAAAGAGTAGTGGTTATAGAAGCAGAGAACAGGACATTGGTGAGAAAATAAAAAGAAACCAGGGAAATTATGAAGGCAAGGAAGTATATAGGAGGTGACAAACTCCCAAGTATCCAGTAATAGTGGAAGTTTCATGAAGACACAGTTATTGTGTTGAAACTGTTACCGTGATTGTGTTATATATATATATATATATATATATATATATATATATATATATATATATATAGTAGAGCGTCGATTATCCGAAGTAATTGGGGGGACATGGGTGTTCGGAAAACTGGTTTGTTCGGATAATCGAACTGTACATGTTTATTTACCAAAAAGAAGTACTGTACAGTAAATTTATTCATAAAAGAAGTGTGCTGATTGTTGAAACACAGCGACTGGCGGCTTGGCCGGTCAGCAGCGCTGCCGTGTCGTGACAAAACGCCGTAACTTTGGCGGAGCAGTTGTGCGAAAATGAGCCGTAAAGTTTTCATCAGAAAATGTGATCTGTATCGTGTAGAACTAGTGTATCTTGACTTTGGAAACACGTGTTTACATGTAATGTTACATAAATGCATGTTGTGTGATTCAATTTGGTGAAAATTGATTGGTTGACCATTATTGCCTAGTTACACTGGTTCTACACGATACAGATCACATTTTCTGATGAAAACTTTACGGCTCATTTTCGCAAAACTGCTCCGCCAAAGTTACAGCGTTTTGTCACGACACGGCAGAGCGCCTTATGAAGGCCCCATTAGAAGCAATGTTACGCCAGCGGTGGCTCAGTGCCGCGACTACTGTGGGAAACTGTGGGAGTGAGAGGGATGATGGACGGTAGGGTGGGAGAGTAACAGGTGCGAGCGAGTACACAGTTCGGTTAAGCGGTCGTTCGGTTGACCGACGTTCGGATAATCGACGCTCTACTGTATATATATATATATAATATGTATTATCACAACCTTCCTCAGTGTGTTGTGTTTAGTTTGTAAACATTAATATCATGAAAAAAGCCTTACCTTAGAAAAACATTTAATGAATATTTAATAGTTATTATATTTACAGGCAAAGTATAGTACAAAAATATTTGCTGATATTTGCAGAAGTCGTCTGAATTTTGTTCTTCTCTTACACATTTTGTACATCAATGTGTCTCTCTGAATTCATCAAAAATAAAGATTCAAGATATGTAGCGGGTACAGAGTTCTACAGAACGGAAGTTACATTTACAATGGCAGAGAAGATAGCTCCATTCCTCTCCGCAAAATTACTCACCCTCCACCCTTTGGGGGTAGAGGACACTGAGTATTTACTTTGGAAGGCATTTTTTAAAATTCTGATTTGAGACACAAATGTTGCAGGAAAATTAAGAAAAAGTGGGGGCGCGGTGGCTCAGTGGTAGAGCGTTCAGCTCTGGTGCTTGGGGTCCCTGGTTCGATTCCAGCTCACGCCGTCTGGACTTTGTGGTGGACAAATACCGTGCTCGTGGGTTTTTTTCGGGGTTCTCCCGTTTCCTCCCACCTTCTTCATTCCACCATTTCACTCATCTCTCATCATCACCGTCTCCTTTAGCCTAACCGGCATAACAGTGGGACGTAAAACTTAAAGATTTCATTTCATTTTTTTTTCAAAATTAAGAACAAATTTTATATTGGATAATCATATATCGGTTATATGTTTTACATACGGAATCGTTGAACTTAATTTTAAATACTTTGCTCAGCATAATGCTAGATATTCAAGAAATCGAGAATAAATAATGTTGCCATCATTACTAAACATATTTCTTATATTTTTTACATTAGTCAATCGGTTCTGAAAAAAATCATTCAGTTACATATTGATTAACACATATAACTATTAATAGTGCAAAAACTAAATAATAGTAAAAGGTAGACTGGTTTCATTCGTCGTATATTTATATATTTATTATTTTCTATAATGGGGACAGGTGTAATACGTATTGAAGAAGGTGAGTAAGAGAGACTGGGTGTGGGAATTAGGTTAGGATGATGATAGGGATACCTTCATTTCCATGTCTGGGCTCAAAAGATGATACTCTTCGATGATCAAGACCGATGTCTACAGGCTCGCCTCCTTGCTCTCTCAATAGCTCTGGTGGTCCGCTGGTCTCGGATTGTTGATGAAATTCCCTCTGGTGTAATCAGGCTCTCGTCCACTGGCCAGATGCAACAGCCATCAGTCAGTTCGCAATCCACCTTCGACAGCAACTCCAAGTCCTATAGCAACTTCGACCGCAATCCCCCAAAGCGGAAGTCTTCGGTCCTATTTAAGCTCGGGCTCAAGGCTCGGCGACTATTACAGGTGAGCCTAGAAGCGAGTCCCAGACGTCACGGGAGGAGTTTCCTGAGGCAATGGGAGGAGTCAGGAAAGAGTCTCTCACACATTTATCGCTAAACACAAAAACAATTACATAAAAACATATTACATTTACAGAGTGCTGATTCATCAAAACACTGAACAGTCGGTTACTGGTTCTGCAGAGAATCAGTCTACATGTTGCTCGTTTCTTACGATATAATAAAAACACATAATAATATTGCAAAGGTCTCTATCCTTTCCTGAAATACACTAAATCGCAATAAACACAAACAGCACAGACAAAATTAGGCAACCCACATCATTGTTCGCTGAATAATATGATATATGCAAAATCAATCGATCAATTATAGTTCAATCACTGTCAGTCTTTGATGTGGGCAACGGCGCAAAACACACAGATTCCTTCACAGTATTTTCACGACGTATTGATGCAATATAATAACAATAAACGTATTTACAGTAAACAGCGAGTACTTTAAATCGGATTTAAGCAAACAAAAATTTTATTGTATTGTGATTTCATATATGAAGTCACAATAATTTGTGATTTCATATATGAAAATAAGAAAGTACAGCATTCACAAGAGTTACAGCCTACATATAATTAAAAGTAGCCCAAAAGTAGCGTGTCGTCCAATTTGGAATTTTGCTAGTGAGGGCACTTAAAAAAATCGCCCAATATGTTACTTGTAGCCTAATGTGGCAATACTCTCAAGCGAACATCTAGTCTTCCAGGAGGATTATCTAATTTGGCCCGTGGTCACCATATCACAGTGGACGACAGACGCACTCCTGATTCATCACTGACTTAGTCATCGATAAGAAGAAAAAAACAATGACAAAAGACTAACAACAATGGGGACATAATCTGTAAAATGATAAACTTACCGATTTAAATGCCTCAATATCTAGTGATCCTCTCATCAAGGCATATATAAGCAAACAAAACATATACAGCGTGGTGCGGAAGTGGGTGTACGCCTAATTGGTGTTTTCTGTCGGTTTTAGGTTTTACACACATTTGTTTGGTAACATTGCTTAACATTGTCTGGTAATATTGCTTGGCATTGTCTGGCAACATTGCTTGGCATGGACCACTATCGCACTTCACGATTCACGTGCGCAATTACCTGAATCAGACGTTTCCTGCCCGCTGGATTGGAAGAGGTTGTGCATTTTCACAAGCTCCCTTTGCCTGGCCCCCAAGAAGTCCTGACCTGACCATACTAGACAATGTTCTCTGGGGTTTCATAAAGCAACAAGTAAGAAACACTCGATATCACACAACGCAGGAATTACGAGCAGTAGTGGAACACGCATTTACCCTCGTGACTTCAGAGTATCTACGCAAAACATCTGCAAGAACTTGGCGCAGAATTCATCTGTGTTAAGACATGGATGGTGATCATGTCGATGTTTATGCCTCTTAAGACTCTTAAGACTACAAGGTAACTGTGTACAGACAATCTACCATTAACTAACACAATACCAAAGGGGTGATACGCCCACTTCCGGACTACCCTGTATAAATAATAATAATAATAATAATAATACTTTTCTCTGTACTACAATAAAGTATTATTTATGATCTTCATCTGTGAACACGCCACAGGACCATTTTATGGAACATTTAACATCTGAAACACTGCGATTACAAACTCTGTTCGTAGTTCTTTTTCTATAATCATGAGGTACTACGCGTTATCATTCATAAACATCCATTCATTCAGAACGCAGCTTATAATACCAGTAAAAACTACTTACTCAGCAAAAAGATGCGAAGGACCTTGCAAAGAATGTGTGTATATGTGTTTTTTCCTCTTTACATATTGTCATCCAGAGGGCGCAAGTCTGGCAAGTGTGGGGAATGTGGTAACCCATAAGCTCTTTCTGTGCTTCAAACTCATGAACAATTACTGTATTATGTTCTGGGATATAGTTGCGTAACACCTTCCAGTGGAGAACATTCCGATACTCCGATCTTATATTTATGATTTATTGCACCAGACGTTTGAGAACTCTCACATAGAAGTCCCCCAATGACAGTTTTGCCGTTCGGTAAAAGTTCCCCGTGACAATTGTTTTGCTATCATAAAAAAATCAGGAGTGTCATGATCTTTTATTTTGATTGGCTGTCTATTTTTTCGAGGGTGAATGAGGAACCTTCTACTTACAAGAGGTCACGAACTGGCTCAGCTGAGATTCGAACGAGACCATTGTGCTTGCGTTTGATATGCCACAACTAGACAAATTCCGAAGTTATACGTGCCACTGAGCGGGACGTCAATGCCCTTAAAATGATGGGGTACGTGTTCGTCGAGTTTACCATCTACTCAACCGTTTCCGAACAAATGACCCGGTTCAAACTATTCTATCAGCTAATTGCTTTTACAGTACCAAATATGTTCTAACTCATCCCGCCCGGTGGAACGTATAACTTCGGGATTCGTCTAGTTAGAACATATCAAATGTAAACACAATGGTTTCGTTCGGATGTCAGCTGAGCCAGTTCGTGACCTTCCCTTGTTGGTATTTTACCGCTTGGTTTTCGGATCATACTGGAAAAACCCATGTCTCGTCCTTTGCAACGATTCCCTTTCAGCACCAGCCGTCAGTTTTTAGTAATGATGCACTCTGTCTAGTTCCTACTCTTTTATTAAGGAATTGGGCATGAAACTGTATACAGCTTCTGTTTCTTTAAACACTCCATTATTATTTGGCAACGGTCTTATGTTAACCTGATAAGTAATTTCGTTCATTCAAGAACTTTGTCAACGATTTAAGTTCTTCTGGCATATCTGCTTATACCTAAACGCTCGTCAACTTTCCCAGTCTCTCTCCAGCACTGAACCTCTTAAGCTATTCAAAAGCATGACAGCGAGTAAGGCAATTTAACCATAAAACTTTTCTAGCATCTTAAAGATTTTCGTTGAAGTTTTCCTAATCGTGTACAGAGTTTGATATTCAATTTTTGTTCCATTGTTGAAACGATGAGGAGGTATCAGAACACCAGTCTATACTTAGCCGCATCACACGCCAAGCGACAACCGGTCGAGAGTAGGAAACTTCTGCAAGTGTTCCAAAGACCACACTCAAGATTCACTTCTATGAAAACCTTCCGTGCTAAGACTAAGGCTGCCTTCACACTAGGATCTTGTAAGCCGCTCATGTAAACCTGTAGTGTGAAGGCATTGAATACTTTTGAGACGCTCAAAAGATAGCGATACCAAAATGGCAGCAATGCTAGGGCCAGAAGCTGCAGCTTTAATCTTGGCGATACATCGCAAGAAAAAGAGGAAAAGACGATACAGAACAATGTGTGTTCATTCTATAAATCGATCAAGACTGGAAGAAGAAGGTTCATTTTACAGCCTGTTTCCTAAACTGAGAGAATATGTTTTTTTAAAACTACTTCAGGGTGTCTATATCTTTGTGGGATGAAATGCATAATAGTATAAGTGTGCATTTCATCAGAGAACATCGAAATGAGAAAATTTTCAACATCAAATATCTGTAACTTTTCTTTATTACAACTGAGTTAATGCTCACGTGTGAAGTGCTCTCATAAGACTGCGTGTTATTTTCTTCCCCACCAGCACCCCGCTTGAGTCAGCTACTGGAGAAGTGATCTTCATAGCAGCTCAGAGCCGCGGCTCACTTGTACCCAAGCGCGTGTGTGAAGGCGTATATTTAAGACAATATAAAGCTAGCAGCTGCAGCTCACGTAAGCGTCTCACAGGATCCTAGTGTGAAGGCTACCTAACTTTTGTTTAAAAAACGGGTTTGTTTCCTTATTGCCGCACTCTGCATAAAACACTAAAAAAAATACCATTTTAAGTTTAAATTTAGAAAATAAACAAAATTAGATATTAAAAATCTTTCTACTCCCTAACTCTAGAATAATTAGCGTTGAAAACTCAGTTTTCCCTCGATAATAAACGTACTTAATTGCTGAAATGTTCATACAGATTTGTGTAACACTTACCACTGTTATTTGCCCATCTTTACTGGGTAGTTTTTCTTTTTAAAAAATTCCATATTCTGGGTTGTCAGTTTACAAATACAAAAAAACGAGAAAATAATAAAAAAATGTTTCTTTTTACGAGTTCCTGGCAGTGATTAGCGAACTAATACACCAGTGAGTCAAATTACCTGCAATTACAATAACGATTCATTCCAGAAGCCTATAAACATGCAACAGACGATTAAAGAGAACAACGAATTAAAAAAAAATGAAACAGAAATGAAATTATAACGTGCTTCCGTTCTCCACTTATAAATCTCTTTGCTCCAGACGATGGTTATGGGAAAAATACTGCCTATAATCTTTCGAAATTACAATAAAACATGGGAGTTTTATGCCGCGTACTCCAGACTAATTTCCCGGTAAAAACGAGACAATATTACAGAAGAAAAATGTGTAAGTAGGATAGAAGTGTTTGTAAATCACTGTGAAAACCTCACATGCATATCTATCTATCTATCTATCTATCTATCTATCTATCTATCTATATATATATATATATATATATATATATATATATATATATATATATATATATATATATATATATATATATATATATATATATATATCTATGATGTGTATGGTTAGAAGTTTTAGCTGAGCACTTTTGTCTTTTAGAGCAAAAACGAGTTCTCCCAAAGCACTTGATGTTTGAGATGTTGCTGCCAATTGGGAATGGAGATACGCATAATTTTCTAATTTTCAAGTGTCCTGCTCCGCTCCCCCCTTTTTAGAGGGGGTCCTTTACCTCCTTAATCTGCTACTAATCCTCTTTCCCGCTATCCTTTTCTTTCACTGCTAGATATTTTTTAAAAATTTTATTTTATGTCAAATTCCCGGTCATCCTGAATTGAGTGTAAAATCTTTTAAAAAAATTAAACAATCTGTGTTTTCGCTGAATCCAAATGACACAGGTATAAATTCTAAGGTACATTAACTTCTTCAGACAGTGGGAAGTACGGTGGCTCAGTGGTTGAGCGCTTACCCCCCTGGTACGTGGTTCCTGGGTTCGATTCCCGGCCAAATAAGTTTGTGGTGGATAACATCATGTCCGTGGGTTTTCGTGAGATACTACCGTTTCCTCCCACTTTCTCATTCCACCAATTCATCCATCATCGTTCGCTTGCCTTGATCATCGTCTGCTTTAGTCTAAAGCAGTAGTTCTCAAAGTGGGGTCCACGGACCCCTGGGGGATCGTGGAACCTAGCCAGGAGGTCCGCGACTTTTTCTCAGTGCAACTTTTTGCAAATGATTCAGCTTGCCAAGAATATATTCTGTCTTCTTCATTAACTCTCTATTCAAACCGGAAGTGCTGTAAATTAATGACTTCCGGTTTCAACATTTATCGCCACAGAATAAGAATAGTAAAATATACCGACAAGCAGTTTTCTGCTATCGATTCAAGGTGTCAAGTGTACAGAATATTATAACCCGCGACGTTTTACAAAAACAGAATGTGGTTGAAATTTACTGCTGCTCCCGGTTTCAACTGATTTCCGGAAAACGAAAACAGTAAGAGATACAGGGGTTGGACAAAAAATCTAAAACGTTTGCAAAAGTGTGAAAATCATACCTAGTATGGTGTGGGGCCTCCTTTTGCGTCCAAAGCAGCTTGGATCCGACTTGGAATGGACGTATACAGTTCCTGAATCGTGGTGTGTGGAATTTTGTACTAATGCTCCTCCGAAACATGCCCCAGTTCCGTAAGGGATGCTGGTGGAGGGTAATGAGACCAAACACGCCTTTCTAGCTCAGACCACAATGGCTCAATGATGTTCAGATCTGGTGATTGTGGGACCCAGGGGAGGTGTGATAGCTCCTGGTCATGCTCCTCAAACCATGATTTCACCGTTTTTGCAGCGTGACAGGGTGCGAAATCATCTTGGTAGAAGCCATCACTATCAGGGAACAATATTTGGGCCATGGAGAGAACCTGGTTACCCAGAATGGCCTCATACGCCTTTGCATTCATCATTCCATGCAGGGCTATTATGGGACTTGCAGAAAACCACGCTATCACTGTCCATACTGTAACAGAACCACCCCCATGCTTTACAGTTGGGAGCAGACAGTATGTATCATAGACCTGCGACGGTGTTCTCCATACGTAAACACGATCGGTTGTTGGAAACAAAGGTGAAGGTCGATTCATCGGACCACATTACGTGTTTCCACTGCTCATGAGTCCACGCCTTGTGGTCCTTGCACCACTGGATACGCCTCTTTGCATTTACTGCTGTGACCAGAGGTTTCGCAATAGCGGCCTTGCTATGAATTTTCAGTTTATGAAGTTCCCGTCGCACTATTTTCGATGAAACCGGTTCTGTAGGCCGGAATTGAGTTCAGACGTAATTTTCATTGCAGTGGTCTTCTTTTAGCTGCTGCAATCAGTTTTAATGCCCTCCGGTCCCTATCTGACAGGATTGTCTTTCGACCACTGTTGTGCTTTGCAGACGTCGTTTGCCCATGAATTGTGTATGCTCTCGTGACATTGGATACAGTGCCTTTCGATACTTCCACAATGTTCGCCACTGTTGCCACTGAAGCTCCAACCAGACGAGCACCAACGATCACGCCTCTTTGGAAGTCTGTCAGGTCGCCTATTTTACCGCACTACTTTCATACCACGACACTCACAGGTGAACTGGTTACTGCTGACGGAAGAGGAAGGTCCACATGACACATTGAAAACAAAAACCGATCGGCAACCGCAACACGTGTTGTACAGTGGAGGGCCAAACTTACGTGTCCTGTATGAAGTGTTTTTAGATTTTTTTTGTCTACCCCTGTATTGAGATGCAGTTATTTGCAATCAACTCAGCTTCCCAAGAGTACGTTCTATCTCTTCTTTAACCATCTATTCAATCCGGAAGTGGTTCAAATTCCGGTTTCAACCTTTATTGTCACAAATCAAAAACAGTAAGGCAGAGCGAGTAATGTTTTTTGTTATGGATTTAGCGTCCAAGAAGCAGGTTCTATCTGGGTCTTATTAATCTGTTCCAACCAGTAGTTATAAATGTACTACTTCAAGTTTGAGTATTAAGTTTCCGTAGTGTTTAAGTCTACTATAGTTTTGTAACCAATTCGGTTCGTGGTCTCTGTTCGGATGCATATTTATTTATAACCAACCTGGTATCTTGTCGCTGTTCGGGCTGCCACTTATTTATAACCAACTTGAGTTCGGTGTTCGTGGTTCTGTCCTCCGTAGTCCTGCCAATAAGTATTCTGCTGAGATCTGAACTTAGCTGGATAGGACGATGAAAGACCTCTCCAAGAAGGGGTTACAAATTGTTTCCAAATCGCTCGTCGGTCTCAATGATGATATGAGCATTAGGCGCCGAGAGGTTTGGATGTCTCGTCCCGAAAACCTCACGGACGATCAGACGGTCATCCAGACCATAACGCGCACAAACATCATTCACACAAACAACGAAAACACACTGGATTAAATAGTACTATACTTATTTATTAGAATACTATTATATAAAAAATAGCGAAGAGGAATTAACACAACACTTAACACAGAATATGTATAATAATCTTCATCACTAAAATCACACTTTGCCTTTTTAATGCACTGTAGCCCTTTATATATAGGAGATTATGTCTGAAATTACACTATAAATACTTTTCTCACACCATTGACGCACTTGGGAGATTAGCACTGGGGAAAGGATTGCCGGGGTAATCCCACGTAGTATCCTGGTTGCTACTCCAAACAGTCGTGAAGAGTCGACGTGAGTCTTCAGCGAAATAATTTCCGAAGTGGAATGCTGATGTTGGAGGGCGCGTTTACAACTTTTTGGCGCACAAGGTTTATGAACCTAGGACTTCACTAGTTGGGGCTAGCCGTAAGAAAACGTTCTTCGCCGGCTAATAGCTTGTGCCCCTTAACACAAAGTCATGTTTAATTCCCGACGCAACGAGCGTGGTGGCTGCACACAATTCCGGAGTCAAACTCTGCAAGCTCAAAGGTTTCAGTTACGAGCCACAATGGTTGACTGAAGAGTGTGTCCGTTCTAAAAACCACTCAGTTAAATCAGTTGCATGCACATGCAAACAGAATACGGAAAAGCATTTATGTTAATTTTAGTCCACTGGTCACGATGCACGAGACATTGTGATATCTCGGGCGTGAGAAAGTACAGATAAGAAACTGCAAAAGCAATGTGACTGGCGTCACTCTGGTCACTTGAAAATCTGGTCAGCTAGTATCTCCATAAATGATTAAAGAAAGCACTTAATTCAGTTCCAATTAACTGCAGAATATATACTGTGCATAATAATAAGTCAGGGAGAAACAGTGAGAAGGTTTGTGGCTCACTGAAATGTTCTCACCAAAAAGCAATGTTATATATATATATATATATATATATATATATATATATATATATATATATATATATATATATATATATATATATATGAAAAAAACGATGAAAGACTTCTTTGTCCAGTTGCGTGGGAAAGAAGCAATTCCCACCGAAGATAGAACTTATTTGCGTCGCAGAACAAAGTATAAATTGAAAATAATAATCACTGTCTTTACGAAATATACAGAGCGTCCACAAAAAATTCTATAACCTGGTGGCGGTTATAGTTTCACAATGTTTATTTTATAAACATGAGATCTTAAATATAGTAAAGAATTAACTAATCAAAATAACAATAATTCCAAACAGTTTGATGTTCTATGAATTAAAAAGCATAGAAAGTCTGAAAGCATATCATATTTCATTTCATTTTTTTGTTTCTCTGGCGATTAATTTCCGAGTTTCAGAAGCCACTGATGCAGTAAGTGAGTTTTCAAAAATATAACTCTATAGTTATCATTAGAGACCGGATTTTAGGCAAAATGCCCATTCTTTAATATTAAAGACATGATAAAAAAATAACGTTTTAAAGTTTATATGGGAAGTTATAATTTCAATTTAAGAGAGTTTTATTTTGTCTATTTGATCTATTTCGCCCATTCCTGCCTAAATAATTGTTTTAGTTCAAAATGTTGCCTATTCTATCCATTTTCTTCAAAATAAGACATAATTGGGGAAAATATATAATTTAGTATTTCAAGAAAGAATTCTGCTTCTTCCGGGAAATATAAATGTTTGTAGCGATAAGATATCGTAAAACTTTGAACTGCTATGTGTACTGATAAAGTATTGTAAAACTTTGGACTGGTGTGTGTACTGATAAAGTGCATAAAATTTGGACTGTTACGTGTAGTGATAAAGTGTTGTAGACAATGTACGAGCACCAAATGTACATGGAATACATGGCAAACTTCGTTTCTTATTATTAACAAACAGATATGTTTCTATATTCTTTGAACATTACCTATGAATTGGATTTATTTTTTAATTGTATTGAGTATTTATCTTCATTATTTCAAGTTACATTTTAGTGCCTATTTTACTGCCCATTTTTAAATTTTAAATGCCTATTTTCCAAGTTTTTAATGCCTAAACATCCGGTGTCTAGTTATTATACTCCTGGAATACTTAAATATTAATAGAGATCCTTGTGGTTATACCATATAACAAAGATAATGAACTAATTGACTGAATGATCTACTTTAAGGAAATATCGCTAAAATGCTTGTCTTCGCCGCGGGAGACTCGGTTCGATTTCCTGTATGAATTTATGTGGTTCAGATTTTACTATAAGTTGTACAATCAGCACATACCTTACATAGCCTCGGTGCTGAAATGAAACTTTAAAACTCCAAATCAACCAGCCACGCGAGTTTCTCCGTTTCTTTATGATTTCCCATTCCACTGAATATCACATACTCAGTTCACTTTCATTCACCCATCTCCTTTAGGTTAAAGAGCATCACGTCAAACAAGAAATTTCTCATTTCCCAAATCTAACAACCAATTGACGAACTAGTAAGTATTCTCACCCCTGTTGTTGAGATACGGGTGTGAGAGTTCAGATCGCAAGGTAGGCTATAAGCCCATATCTTATGTATTATATGTACTGAAAAGTACTCTATAATACAAATTAAAAGCGAACTAATTTTTGTGGTCCGTTTTACGTGGGACAAATTTACTGATATATTAGATAGTATATACAGGGTGTTAATGAATTATATCGAGAAAATGTGAGAGCTGATTCCTCACCAGTCACGTAACTAAGGGTGTAAATGGGGATTGTGCCTCGGGCGACGGATTGAAAGGGCGCAAAATTGGGCAAATATTTTGGGGAGCGTTTTGGTTTGGTTGATCAGGGAGGCGCTAAGGCGAGTTCTTGCCTCGGGTGACAACTAGCATAGTTGCGTCGTTGTTCCTCACATAAGAATAAGATAAAAAAAAGTTCATTTGGGCATGTGGAGGAAAAGTGCGTAAAATACATTACAGCAGCACATGTTATTCCGATCACGAAAAACCGTGGATCTGGTGGTCAATAACATTCTTGATTTCCGCCGATGTATTCCGTGTTTATTCCTATCAAGGCTTTCCTCTTGGCCTAGTATCGACCCAAGACATCTTAACTGCCACCATATATGTTGACCGTGATCACCTATGCGCCACTGGCAACAGTTCGCCAGTAATACTTGTTTTCGCTTTTATTTTAGGGGTGTAAATGTATGATTTCATCTGTGTATGGTTTTTCATGTGCGCGGCGTGGATATTGAATTTTGATATCTACACCATATGTATGTAATTGCATACACACCAGGGGTAAAAGTGAAGGGGAACGTGCGGGGAGGCCCTCCCTCACTTTTTAAACAATAAAATGGGCAAAGATAAGCAAGAGGGACGGCATGACGTCATACGTCCCCCTACCTTTTCAGATCTACTTTTACCCCTGATACACACCTATAAAACAAACACGACAAAAGTGCAATATATTGTTTGCATATACAAAATCATACACGCGGCGCTGCATAGGAGAGCCTTGTGTATGAAATTCCATACACATGACAGTCTACGTGTTAACTCCGACCATGTTGTGAACTTCTTTATGCCCTGTGGGGAATCTCATGCGCACCCCCACTGCATTGCTAAAATTTGCATTTTTGGATGGTGTAGAGATGTGTGGCTTCTTTCATGCTGATATGGACAGCCACTGCATGGTTCTTCATGTTCGATTTAATGTGTGTTGTAATATACCTTTTGGACGACCTTAGCTCTGAAAGTATGCCTTCTTTCGTACAGGTCCATATAGTTTTTTGTTACTTTGTTGTGAGGAATTTCCTCTTCCAGTTTGTCGGTATATTTCATTAACACCCTCTGTATATCATAATATAGTAGACGAAATGACAGTGGTATGCTTTAAAACTGATGTTCATCTCCACCTACATAACATATTTAAAAGAAACATGTGATGTTTCAGAGAAGAATCCTTCCATGTATAACCACGAAATGGCCGTATCGTATTACTGCAAGAATACAATGTAAATGGAGCCATTTTGAAGGTAACAAGACCATCACAAACTGGTGATGGGTTGTTTTATATTTGTTTAAACTCCGCCTAAAGGCACTTACTAATTTTACGTCCGTCCGCTGTTTTGTGCAGCGTGTTGTCTGTTTTAATGTAGAATATAGAGAGAAAGGAAACATATTCAAGGAAGGGAGTGGGAGTGTTCATTATTCCCCGACAGACGGCATAACCCGTCCTCTGTTTATAGCGACACAGGCATCTCAGAGTCTCCGAACAACCTCTTATGAATCGTGTCTATTTAGAGAACTTTCTCGCCTTGTTTTCATCGATTAGATGAGTAGTGCGGTGAGGTTTCATATGATAACAGAATGATTTTATAAGGGATCTAACTACAAATTCATGTTCAACATTATTCAGAATATATTGACCAGCCATCTTTCTTTAAAACGTCATGTACTTTTCCGTGCAGTATGAGCAGAAATGAACCAAAGAAATGTTATACAAGGTTTGTTTGTTTAATTCCTGGTCTGATGCTGTAAAAAATATATATAGGGACGACTTACTACTTACAGGGTTGTACGGAACGTATTAGGACTGAATTTTTTAAACAAATTTACTCACAATTTTGGCACATCGACTTAATAGTTTTAAAAATATGCCCCTTGTGCATCAACACAGAGTTTCCAGCGACTTTGCCAGTCCCTGAAGGCTCCCTGGAACGCAGAAATTAGAATGCTCTTCAATTCCCTCGTTACGGTCTCTTTAATTGCCTGGATCGAACCCTGATGCTGTCCTTTCATGACTCTTTTCAGTCGGAGGAAGCAGAAGAAGTCTGCAGGAGTGACATCTGGGGTGTAGGGTGGCCAAGGAAGCTGTGTTATACCATGTTTAGTCAGGAAGTCCATGACAGCAAAGGCGGTGTGGTTGGGCGCATTCTGGTGATGAAGCTTCCATGATCCAGCGATTGGTGGACGGTCGTGGGCGACTCTTTTCTGAGTCTTTCAAGTATTTCCACGTAGGATGCAGCATTCAGAGTCTGATCAGGCGGTACAAACTCTCTGTGAACCACTCCTGTTGCTCTTCTTCAACTTTCTCTCTTCCCTCCCAAAACAACTTTCTCTCTCCCCATAAGCAGTCGTGATCGTGTCATGGATCTCACCAGGGCCGCAACTAGGGGGGGGGGGCAGAGGGGGTACGTGCCCCGGGCGCGTGGTTGGAGGGGGCGCCGGAAAGAAGATATATCAATTGTTTTAAAAATCGCACTCTTTCCCTTGAGGAACTTATTCTAGAGCTTAAAAGAAATCAAAAGTTTATATATATATATATATATATATATATATATATATATATATATATATATATATATATATATATATATTTATATATATATATATATATATGAGAGAGAGAGAGAGTCTCATCTATATAGGTGTAATGTCATACATTAAAAACCTAATATTGCATGCATTTGTTCCCTTTGGTGACCACAGAGAATCCGCCCCCTTTCCTTTTCCTACCACAAGGAGCTGTTTGTTTGTATAATTCCATTGAGAACAGCTCTGAAGTTTAAAACGCTGTTATCAATAGGGGCGGGGGCGAAAAGTTCCCGATTTTTGTTGCTTGCTGGTGGTTGAAGAGTTTAGCTCAGACGCGCCCCCTGTAATGTTACGCAATTGCTGTAATGTTTTTAAACTAGAGGGCAGTTTTGTGGCGGAAAAGATAATTTACACGCCTCGGTGTATTTAATTGTTTCTTGTAGGCCTACCAAGAGATTTTGCGAGTGAAGGCTGTATGAAGCTTTATCTATTAGTTTTGCTTGAGAGCTCTTCGAGGCATTTTGAATTGTTATCTATCAGTCCAACTTATGCTTTATTATGCTTTATTGTTAATTTCAATCATTTTTACATTAATCGTTTATAATGTATAATATTTACTATACATTAAGTAATCTAAATATCTTGATCTATTTATTAATATTTTAGAAAGCAATTTCTTTCATATTTAATGAACTTTCTAGTTAATGCACTGCAAAGAGAGATGCTTTGCTCGAATCAGTTTTTTCTATCACTTGTGTCAGTGCACCTTAGAGGTGCACATATACAGATAGAGAAAGTATACAGAAAGGTGCCCAAAAGGTACAGAAAGTGCTCAAGTTCGAGAGGTACACATAACAATATAGTGTGGAGTTCTTGTGTGCTTCATTGTTGATGGAAAGTTTTCTTCTTTTCTCCACATCAAAGGATTACACCGAAAAATTTACAGAAATAAAAATAAGCTTTTCATTGTTGCATTGTTATGTTCTCAATGATTTTGGATCGTAAATATTGGTTTTAAAGACATTTCTCATCAGAATTGGCATTTTGCAAACTGATCAACACTCAAACTATAATGAAAAAACTTTGACGCTTTGGAACACCCGTGACATCAATAGTCTCGCGGGCTACAGATGTAGCTCATGAAACTTTCAAGCAGAATAACAATGAGTTCCTTTCGATTTTACGTTTGACCACACCCTAAACACGCAGAATGATATTTGATAGAAAGGTATACAGACACCCTTTGAGTTATCATCTCGAATTACTTTGCGGCAAGGAAAATAAAAACGCTGGGCTACAATGGTAGCCCGCGCGCGTATTGGAGGGTTAAAGTACTTAAAAATCGATATAACTGTTTTCATTAAGAATGTTATTTACAGTTGCAATCCATAAGTGATACTTTTCGACTAAACCTTGGGGGGGGGGGGCGCCGAATTGTGTGTTTGCCCCGGGTGACAGAAGCCCTAGTTGCGGGCCTGGATCTCACTCGCAGTTTTACCGAGTTTGACGCAAACTTTCACCGGGTAACGCTACTCTACAAAACGATTCATTGTTCAGATGACAAGCTACCTTGAAAGGGGTTCATCTTACACTCGATCTACACTCCATGAAGACTTACAGACGACTGCCGACTGGTGCGCTGGTAGCTAAGACCCTTCACCACCCAACCAGCAACCCTCCCCTTTGTCGCGTTTTGGCGGAAAAAAAATCAGTCTTACTACTTCTCGAACAAACCCTGTATTCGTGGTTATCCGCTCTAAATTTCTTTTCTTACTGCATCAATACATTGATTCCAACTGTCGCTATCATTGGAAGCAGTCTTTGAACACCTACTCTATAATGCGGCAGAATTCCCTAGTCGTGCTATCCTGATGCTCTGTAGATGGTATCAAATCACTTTTTCTTTTGAAGGCATATTTCAGGGTGAGGAATATGAAAAACTCATCTAGAGCTAGATACGTCGAATAAGAGAAAGTGATGTACGACGGATAATTCCCGCAGTTTATGACGATCGGATCTTACAACTATACATTCTGCTTAATTTTGTCAAAGTTTTCACAGAAGAAAACAAGCATACAATTCATGATGACCGAGAATTCGGCAGAAAATATGAAAAAAGTTTCTATTAGTTAGTGATAGATAAAAGACGATTGGAGGCTTATTAAGTAGAAAAAAGGACCCTTTCACTAAAATTTACTAAGTCTTTGGATTGTGGAACCTGGAGGTTCAATGCTGCGTTCACAAGTCATTGACTTCTATCTTTAGCGTACTGGATCCAGTTCCTACTTTGTATTCCTGTTTTTGCGAGATCCAGCTTAATATTCTCCTCCCATCTGTGTCTAGGTCTTCCTAATGGTCATTTTCCGATTGAACTTCCAGTTAAACCTTTGAAAGCGTTCCTGCCGTCTTCCATCCTAGCTACATGATCTGCCCACCTAAGCCTCCTACACTTGATGACCCTAACAATGTTTGGTAAACGGTACAAATTATGCAGTTTCTCGTTATGAAGTTTCCGCCACTCCCCATTCCCGTTCCTCTTGGATACGAATATTCGTCTCAGAATCTTGTTCTCTAATATTTTCAGTTTATGTTCTTCCCTCAGAGTAAGTGACCATGTTTCGCAACCATACATCACAACGGCATGATTATCGTTTTATATATTTTAAGCTTCAAATTCCTCGATGGAATTCGCGACGACAAAAGATTTTGAACTGAATAATAACATGAATTCCATGCTTTTAGTCGACATTTAATTTCTTCGTGTAATATTGATCCTAGATATTTAAAAGAACATAATTCTGCACTTAAATATTTTTATCGTACAAAAGAAAAAGAAAGTTATTATTGTAAGATGTTTTAGGTTATTCTCATCATGCCCCTAGCATCACATAGCGGCTAAAACAGAAAAATATTACCAATTTGAAGGCGAAAATTGAGATGGCAAAAACCAAAGAGATACTTACGTACAGTGGCGTATTTACGATTTTGTTTCGGGAGTGGCTTTGCTAACTTTCGGGGGGGGGGGGGCTTTGCCTGGAAATGTGAAAATTCTGCAAGAAATTTCATTTACTTTACTGTACTAAGTAAGATTTCGGGGGGGGGGGGGCTTAAGCCCGGAAGCCACCCCCCTAAATACGCCACTGGTTACGTATAACATAAAGTTGAATACTCGCAGCTGTGTAGAACATCTAAAGCTTTGACGTACTCAAGAGTTGACAAAACTAATCTCACGTTTCAGCTACGAGCGTCTATATTTACGAAGAATCAAAATCTTCACATATACGTATTTAGTATGTAAGCGGTTGCTAGATATAGCATATACGGTACAGCTCATCGAGTACAAAATTCAGTGCTATTCAATACTGCATTAGGTTGAGGCAAAGTGCAAAACATAACTAAAAAATTACTACCATTTTATTTCTAAACTTTTGAAGATAGAGTATCTTGTAGTATAGCGTAGCGTAGTGTAGAACCGTAAATAATTTTTTGTGCAAGTTTACAGTAAATCGCCAAATTAAAAAAGTGGCTTCACTTTTCTTGCTTTACATGATTCCCTACAATATTGTTCACTCTTATTTTATGGCCCACGTCCAAACAATTGTGTACTTATTGAAAATATGTATACAAACCAGGAGCGGATCCAGGGGGGCCATCGCCCCCCCCCAGAAGAGGAAACTTTATTGTTTATATATATAAATAAAATCCATCCCAGAGTTTGGAGCCCTTAAAAATAGCATTATGACAGCCCACCGCCCCCCCAGAAGTCGGTCCTGGATCCGCCCCTGGTACAAACTGATTTACCGCAAAACCGATTACTCATGCGAAAACCTCGAACCAATGTGTGCTATGCAGTCACTACATGTAAGAATTATAGAGGGTGATCCAATAAAACGTCCACATTTTAAAGGCTAATAAAATAGAAAAAAATATTGCAGATAGAAAATTTTTTATTCGAAAATATAAAATGGTATTGATTACAGTTTGTAATTACTTTGTTTTGATTTGAATTGGTTTATTGCCTTGTGTGTTGAAATGACATATTAATTGACAACACAATTATTGTCAATAATACCCAATAAAACAACCCAATTCTTTATCTGCTGTAGCGCTATCAATGAAACGGCGAGAGGAGTGGTCTTTCCTTCCGCTCACCACACACGTGCTGTTTTCAGTCGTCATTATGCTTTATGTGGAAAGGCTAAACCGAAATCTGGCCAACTAAGTATTTTACATAAATCTTTGTTGTCTTTTAATTGTATTTTAATGAAGACTTTGCACTTCTCATGAGTTCAACATACTTTTTTTTAAACTTCAAAAAATCCTTAAATAAACACATAGAAATTCAAAACCACTTTGAGATTTTTATTAGTTCTCAGTAGCTTCTGTCCCTGACATTAGTATTCTCTGCTTTTATTAGTTCACAGTAGCTTTTGCTCCTGACATTAGTATATTCTGCTTTTATTAGTTCACAGTAGCTTTTGCTCCTGACGTTAGTATATTCTGCTTTTATTAGTTCACAGTAGCTTCTATTACTCAGTATATTCTGATTCTATTAGTTCACAGTAGCTTCTGTTCCTGACATCAGTATATTCTGATTTTATTAGTTCACAGTAGCTTTTGCTCCTGACAGTAGTATATTCTGCTTTTATTAGTTCACAGTAGCTTCTATTACTCAGTATATTCTGCTTTTATTAGTTCACAGTAGCTTCAGTTCTTGATGTCCATGTATGATGATTGATCGAAAACTGCAATATGATCGAGGCGATGTTGACAGATGAAGCCTAAGTTGCTAAAACAAAACTGTTTTTAACATAAGGTTGAGGTAGATAGGAGATATAACTCTTAATACTGAGTTACATCATTGGGTTGCATTGTTAACAGTGTTTGAGATATAAGTTCTATTTTTTAAAGAATGTATTTACTTGCAAAAACATTTTATAAGTAATCAGGACTATCATTTCTTTTATTTATTAAAACATCGAAAGAATTTTTTTTTATGGGGAAACCAAAAACGTATAACATAAAACGGCGGGAAAACGTAGCAACTTTAATTATCAACATCATTAATTGTTGTATATATTATAATTATTTTATGTAATTCAATAAGTTTACGCTTCCTCGTTTCTAAATAAAATTATACGTGTCATTAAGATTAATAATCTACGTGATCCATATTAATTCACTTAAAAAAAGTCTCAACATTTTATCAAACGTTCAACAATTCCAATTACCAATTATCTTTTAAAAATTATAAAAAGAAAAAGAAACCTCGGTGCTCCTCCCAAAAAGAAGAAAAACCTTGAATAAGGAACAGTTAAAAGGAATACAATTTCTTAAAAACAAATTACTAAACAAGAAAAATCATACAAACTATAAATATTTTTAAAACTAACCAACTCTATGGCCTATATGGAACCCGGAGGTTCAATGTCGTGTTCACAAAAGCTCTCCATTGACTTCTGTCTTTAGCCGACCGGATCCAGTTTCTATTTTGTATTCCTATTTCTGCGAGGCCCTCTTAATAATATCCTCCCATCTGCGCCTAGGTCTTCCTAATGGTCGTTTTCCGACTAAATTTCCAGTAAAAAACTTTGAAAGCGTTCCTACTTTCTTTCATTCTCGCTACCTGATTCTCCTAGACTTGATAACGCTACGAGAGCAAGGTTTGGTGAACGGTATAAATTATGGTAGTTCCCAAGGGCGCCGATTTCTCTGTAAATGTGGGGGGGGGGGGCATTCATTTGCAGAAAGTATATATAATATATGAGGATTTTAAGACAAATTGCATTCAAATTATGCCAAGTATTGTATATTCATAAATAAAATAGGAGGGGCCACATGAGCTTTGGGGGACCCGGGCCCCCGGCCCCCCAGGATCGGCGGCCTTGGTAGTTCCTCTTTAAGAAGTTTCCGCCATTTCTCATTCCCATTCCTCTTAGATGCGAATATACGTCTCAGGATCTTGTTCTTAAATACTTTCAGGTCAGGCTACGTTCTTTCCTCAGAGTAAGCGACCATGTTTCGCAACCATACAGAAGATACCTTTATTCATCTTAATTCCATCAAAATAAATCAAATTAATATTCATTCAAGAAAAAATAGTGGTGGTAAATAATTTGTAAACCAAAATTATAACAAAAGTAATAAAAACGAATATAAAAGTCAGTCTATTTTTGTTGTTATTGTAGTTAAATTCTTGAGGTTCAGGTGTCACCTTAAACAACAGATTTACGTTCCTACAAAACTCGGTACTTCAAAGATATGTTACAGTACAATGAACCATTATAAATATTTAAAGATAATTCATGACTTTTCTCTTTTTTTACGTAAAATATTTTAATTTGATTCTGGATGTGAGAGCCATAGGGCAAAGGGCTTTTACGACGAGGAAAATAATTTACATATTTCCAGGAGAGATTTCCTCATCCAGCACTACTTCAAGAATATTTATGCTGTTTTTTTTTTTTTTTTTTTTTTTTATCTCGTTGACGCTGCGTTAGGTCTGAAAACAGGATTCTGGGTCTAACTCAACACTCAATGAGCGCTGGTTTTATCTTTCTTTTAAACTCTTTTTTTTTAATCTCTTTTCTGGGATTAAGAGGTGCTTAATTCGGATTTGAGACTAGCTTTTGAGATATTGATCACAGAATACTACCATGAAAGAAAAGGTAGAAAGGACAACGAATTTCCTATCCTGTGTTCTTTATATGATATTCTACATCTTTTTTCTTTATTTCCACAGCTTTTTTAAAGGGGAAAGATGTGGAAGACTTTCTCTACTCACTGCGTTTCCTTCCCAGTAGGGTTGCCAATTTAGCTACTTTGTGGCTAGATCTGACCATTTTTAAGAACCTGGCTAGCCACAAGTTTTTTTTAAACATCAATTGCTTTTCTAGCCATATGCTTTTAGCCATTTCTAGCCATTTTCTGACTTTAGCTACTTTTTCATATATTGTGTGAGTCATTTTGCTATTTTCTGAAGTTTCATTTGTTCTCTAACTGGTAGCATTCTAACCTTTACTGCTAAAGGGTTTAGAATTTAGATTTCTGGGCTTTCGAAATCTACGGCCATGTTAGCTCGTCATGTATGAGGGATGATGTCCCTCGGCGAGCTCACTATTAGGGATGGCCACAAAGGAACCGGTTCTCGGAGATCCGTTTTTCAGAACCGGTTCTGGAACCGGTTCCGGACCTAGATCCGAAAATCCGGTTCCAGAACTGGATCTTGAGAACCGGTTCCAGACCTGGATCCGAAAACCCGGTTCCAGAACCGGATATTAGGAGCCGGTTTCAGACCTGGATCCGAAAACCCGGTTCCAGAAGCGGATCTTGAGAACCGGTTCCAGACCTGGGTCCGAAAACCCGGTTCCAGAACCGGATCTTAGGAGCCGGTTCCAGACCTGGATCCGAAAACCCGGTTCCAGAACTGGATCCGAAGAACCGGTTCCAGACTTGAATCCGAAGAACCGGTTCCAGACCTGGATCCGAAGAACCGGTTCCAGACCTGGATCCGAAGAACCGGTTCCAGACCTGGATCCGAAAAACCGGATCTTCTAGAACCGGATCTGTTCAGACCCGAAAACCGGTTCCCCCAAGAACCGGTTCTGGCCATCCCTACTCACTATCCGCGGAGAGGGAAGGAAGGAAGGAAGGGTCTGGGACCTATATGTTAGTTACAACCCCGGTATTTGCCTGGTGTGAATGAGAAAAGCCCAGGAAAAACATCATTCAGGATGGATGGTCTGAAAAGGCTTATTACACTTTCTCGATCGAGTGCCCACACCGGGAATCGAACCCGAGACCTCTCGTTCCCAAGGCGGAAGCGTTAGCGACTACGCCACGCGGGACTACTACTTTTACTGCTAAAATTGACTTCCTAAAACATAGTTTTGATGGTCATATTGAGCCCTTCCCATATCTTGGTTACAAAGTAGAGGAACTTGAAACCTGTAAGTTAGCAGTAAACGTTGAGAAAAATCTTCAGGGAAGATGTCTAAGTTTTAGTTTAAAAAAATCGTTAGAGACATTCAGAATAGAGTTTCTGATAATATAGACACACTTGAAAAAAAATAATGTTTCTGTGTTAATGAGAATTTGAAACAGGTCAAACAGTCTTTTACTGACTAACCTGTAGCTTTCAGCGGTGGCGGATCTAGTCCGGGGCCGGGAGACCTGGGGCCCACAAGATTTTTGGGTAACAAAAATAATTTAAGGTATTATTTACATATTTTCGAAAGTTTATAGTAAACTTATGATATATCTAAATAGTCTGGGTTCTGGCTGCCCCCCCAGTTTTTATCTTCTAGATCCGCCACTGGCTTTCACTTTCGAATTTGAAGATAAAATCGATAAAATTGATAATCAGTGGCGAAGAGAAGTTTCATGAAATGAGTAAATATATCTTCAACTGAAGAACTTTTGCGAGAGATAAATCAGTGCACAGATGCTGGAGGAGACAATCTATTTTCAAAATAAGTTTAGTTGGCTTTTTTTTTCACACTAACGCCTCCACATTCGAACTTGGAAGTGACGTGTGTAACCAGTTTTGTAAATATAGTAAAAAAAGAAAAAAGAAAAGAAAAAAAAATCACGAACAGGTTGGGAACAAAGCCACTTTCTTCAACTTTAAGAGTGAGATTTGGGTTCTGCCATGTGCGAAAATTTTTTTTATATACGAAATTTCAGCCAAAGTTTTGCAATTAGTTGGAACGAAAGCAGCCCGTTAGAAGGAGCGGAGACAAAAGAGACTTCGTTTTAACCTGTAGAAAAAGATGATGATGATGAAATTTACTTTATTTCTGTAAGGAAAGTTTTGCTTTCATTTTATGTTATGATATGAATCAAATTTATTTCTCAATGCGGAAGCTTGCTTTTTGTTTTCTAGCCATTTCTGGCCATTTTTAGCTATTGATTTTAGTCACTTTTTCTCGTTGAGTGTTGGCAACACTACTTCCCGCACACGCACAGTTTCCCCAAAGAAGTTGGTCTCAAAGAAGCCTTTTTTTTTCCCTTTCTTTGGGGGGTCTTATTATCATCAACGAAACCATGTTACTAGTCTTCCAACTCATTCACCTCAAAAATTGCATTCTCATTAAAAAGTATATATATATATATATATATATATATATATATATATGAGAGAGAGAGAGAGATAGATAGATAGATAGATAGATATAGATATATATGTATGTATTCTTATTCAAAATCTGAACATTGTTGCCAGATCTACAAACTAAAGAAATTCTACTTACAAGACTTATATTCATTCTAGATAATTAACTCGTATCAGGAAAATGTACTTTGTATCCAGAATGTGAATTTTCTGATATAAAATAATGGAGATAAAAACGAATGAAGGAAATTTCGTGGCAGGTAACAATGATACGTACAGTCGGTAAACTAAAATACAGTATAAATCAATGAAGCCTTCTTCGCTCGCCTAATGACTAGCGTGAGTATTTTTGGTGCAAGAAGACTCGGTTACACTCCTGGTGGGATAGGGTCGAACGCGCTTTAACGATTCAGACTCTACTTTAAACTGTAGACCTCCTGATTCAGATTCGACTTTAAAATGTAGACCTTTTGATTCAGATTCTACTTTAAACTGTAGACCTTCTGATTCAGATTCTACTTTAAAATGTAGACCTCCTGATTCAGATTCTATTTTAAACTGTAGACTTCCTGATTCAGATTCTACTTTAAAATGTAGACTTCCTGATTCAGATTCTACTTTAAACTGTAGACCTCCTGATTCAGATTCTATTTTAAACTGTAGACCTCCTGATTCAGATTCTACTTTAAAATGTAGACCTCCTGATTCAGATTCTATTTTAAACTATAGACTTCCTGATTCAGATTCTACTTTAAACTGTAGACCTCCTGACTCAGATTCTACTTTAAACTGTAGACCTCCTGATTCAGATTCTGTTTTAAACCGTAGACCTCCTGATTCAGATTCTATTTTAAACTATAGACTTCCTGATTCAAATTCTACTTTAAACTGTAGACCTCCTGATTCAGATTCTACTTTCAACTGTAGATCTTCTGATTCAAATTCTACTTTAAAATGTAGACCTTCTGATTCAGATTCTATTTTAAATTGTAGACTTCCTGATTCAGATTCTACTTTAAAATGTATACCTCGTGATTCAGATTCTACTTTAAACTGTAGACCTCCTGATTCAGATTCTATTTTAAACTATAGACTTCCTGATTCAGATTCTACTTTAAACTGTAGACATCCTGACTCAGATTCTACTTTAAACTGTATACCTCCTGATTCAGATTCTATTTTAAACTGTAGACCTTCTGATTCAGATTCTACTTTAAAATGTAGAACTCTTGATTCAGATTTTACTTTAAACTGTAGACTTCCTCTAGTATGGGTTTCGTTGATAACAAAGGGCATAAATAAAGTCAATGGTTCAAAAATAAGGAAAACACTCTTAAAATGCAGCCTAAAATGTTTATTCAACGTTTGTTTTCATTTACAGTAAGTAGTCGAAAGACCCTCCATTTGAACTTAAAACCTAGAAAATATTATGCAATAATGAGCACATTATATTTAAATATTAACTTTAATAATTCCATTATAGTGTATATTTTCTAGTGTCGGCTCGTGTGGGAAGTCATGCTAATAAAAAAAAAATATCGCTCGAAACAAAGGGAATAAGTTTTATCTGATGTGTTAATTGATGAATGCAGTAATTATTACTTTAAGAAAGTTTTCGTCTTTTAGTTTCAACAAAAAATTAATTTTTACTGACTTCCCTCACAAGCCGTGTCTGATATCATAATTTCATAGAAAAAAGACAAATAGAACAGATTACTATTAGTTTCTTAACACTTGGCGATTTATCCATCAGACACAAAGAATAATCTGGCGTGGGTTCAGAGATGGTCTTGAGTTATAAGGTACAGGAGCCACGTAGTGACAACTAATGTCTGGTTTGATTGAAAATGTCGAACTGGATCAACTTTTCGTCACGCATAAGCACACTCGACCAAATATGGGTGTGTTGCGGAGCTGAGACAGCACCGACAAACATGCTATCACCAGTTGTTCATGTTGGCTACCGATAATGTTTGGGGCACCTACTTGTTCAACTTACGCACTTTCCCTATGTGGTAAAGTTTATTTCCTCGGAAACGTGAAAATATTCGACAAGTTCACCACCACATATTTGACTGCTGTCCTCTTCTGTGATTGACTTCAGAGCCTCCTCATCCAAAACATATGGTCACCTCCTGCGGGGCTCATCATAAAACGCGTAGATCTCCCAACCTGAACTTCTGGCAGCGAGGTGTCACCCAAACACGCTAGTTGTCGCTAGCGGACCAACCAAACCAAAACTCTCCCCGAAATATTTGCCCCCGAAATTTTGCGCCCTCCCAATCCGGCGCCCGGGGCACAAGCTCTGTTGCACCCTAGTTACGTTACTGACTTATGGAACCAACACCTCACGGTGCCTCCGTTCGTGGTATATTCACCAATTCCCTAACGTATTCAGAGACTTAATGAGGCTGCTGATAGGCCTAGCTTAAAGTCATACAATAAACAATCGTGAACAAGCTCCAATGTCTCAGTTTGACACTGAACGAACTGTGATTGCTGTATGCGCAACGTACCAAATTTCACAAAATTAAATCCCCACGTTAAGCGGGTTTGCATATCCAGGCTCCTAACTATGAAAACATTTACGCTCAGTCCAACCTCAATCGTTTCACGAATTCAACCTGTTTTACGTATGTTATTAGGGCATAATATCGATTGTGATTTATTCTAAAAATACTTTTATACATGGCAAGAGCTGTAACGTCCAAATATTTACTGAGAACTCATAGTCATATCGGAATAAACAAAAGCGAGTATGGAACAGTAAACTGCTATAACAAAAGGCAAAAGAAGATGTGCAAAGGCATACAATATGGTCGAGTGGTTTGGGTCGATACACTATCAATCACATGTTTGTGAGTTCAAACCCGGTAACAAATTGTTTCTTTTTTAAGTGTCTTCCTATTTTCATCCGGAGGCTGAAAATTTTTCTTTGAGTAACTCATTGAAAACTTCTTTTGTTTCAAATTCGATTAGAACGGAACATTATATGAATTGCGAATCTTAAATCCATAGCTAAAAAAATGAAGTATACTCACTACTCCATTATCCTCTGATTTGTAACGAAAAACTATTTATAAACAGTGGTGACTTCAGAAAATTATCCTCGGGGGGGAATTTCAATATGCGGGTGGAGGGCAAACATTGGTAATCCACATTGAGCACGATCGAATATATGGTCCTGAAGGCGGAAATTTCTTAGCTCGAGAGGGGTCTCAAATTCTCCCTCAGATCACGTCCTGAAAGTATCATTGCTTAAAAGCTTTTCGTAACAAATATAATATTACACTTGTTTCTCGTTCTACATTTAGAATTGGTAAAATCATAATTTATAGAGGATTATAATAAAAGCATAAAAATTACAATACCAATCATGTATAAATTATCATCCTGTAAGTTACCAACTTTGGATCAGATTAAAACTCAAATATTTGTTTTCGGATTGCACTTAGAAGTAAGTCCTCTCTATATAATCCTGATTGGAAAGCCAAGCCATGTTTAACACTAATTAATTAATCAATATTTATACGAATATTTTTTTATTTTACTATTTTTACTATTCAGTAGTATATACACTTCATTTCCAAAATCAAAATCTCGAAAATGTATATTGTACGAGTGCAGACTCGCAAATAAATGATTATTTATCATATATATTGGTCTCTATTCGAATTTCTATTTAATCGAATCCGACAGGAACACAGACAGAAATATCGAGAACAGGTGAAAAAAAAAAGAGAGAAAACGGCGTTGTACCCGGCGGAGACTCGAAGTAAGTTCGAATGGTG